>NC_057865.1:194767003-195073701 GCF_019393635.1 Dromiciops gliroides
TTTGACATCAGGAATACTGTATACAAAGATTTCCTTCAAATTAAGTAGTTGCTGCCAGGTCTTCTGTGGTCCTGACTATAGACCCTTTGGTACTTTTACTACTTTTTTTCTGGATGCTTCACTATTTTTTCTTTGACCCGAGAAGTCTGGATTTGGCTGACATTCCTGAACTTTTCGTTCTGGAGTTCCTTTAAGAAAGTGATTGGTAGATTCTTCCTCTCTTCACTTTGCCCTCCGGCTCTCATAAAGCTGGACAGTTTTGATTGCCCAAGTTTTTCTTTCTTTCTTTTTTAAGTCATGGTTTTCACAGAGACAATGATTCTTAAATCTCTACTTAATCTGTGTTTCAGTGACCTCTACCCTCTTTAGAACTATCAAAACATTTTGTTCATACATCTCTCATATACTCATCATATACTTTTTTGTAGTTTAATGTAACTTAATGTCTTATCTCCTTTACTAGACTATAAGTGCCCCAAGAGCAAGGACTAATCCTTATTTATTTTTCTTTCTACCTCAGTGTCTCACAAGGTATTCTTCAATCAATAAATGCATGTAGGATAAAGAGAAATCTAGTACTTCTAGTACTACTTACCTCTTTCATTACCAACCTCAAAAGACTCTTATAAGGAAAAGTCCCTATAAACCATGAAGGGCTATATAAATGTGAAATACTATTACTTTGCCTCCCCACAAATACCATCCCTCAAAGAATGTATGGCTAGTGAGGCTACACCAGAGTGTCAACCTCATAGCCTGGGTCAAACCAGATTACAATATAATTGGGAAATGTTTAACAAAATAAATAAAAATGCAATAAAACATAGTTAATGTTAATTTGTAGTTTTCTAAGTTGATAATGCAGCCACAGGGATCCATTTCTATCTGAGTTTGACAGCACTAATGTATACTATATAGTATCTAACAAATTTTCTACTCTATCATAAATTGAATGGAGACAGACACTGGATTAGAAATAAAGCTAAAACGAACAAAATAGAAATGCCTTACCATTTCCAGTTCTTCTCTGAGACCACAGATGGCTCTCTCCCGACTAGACACCAATTCTTCCAGATACTGATATCTCAGCTTCTTTCTGGCCCTACATTCTCTTGCACTCTGCCGGCTTCTCTCAAGTTTTGCCTTCAAGTCAATTTTGGCTGGCTTCCGACCACGTTTACCTGGTTTCTTTACTTTGCCTCCAACTACCTTCAGGAAGAAAAAAATTATCAATCATTCTCTTATCAATAGGATTAGGAGGTAGTCTATTACCAGCCCTGGTCCTCCGTACTTCAGGGCCAGAACTCTATCCACTTTGACACCTAGCTGTCCCTCTATTACCAGTCTTGTGACTAATATTGAACACTGGCAAAAAGGACACCTTGAAAAACAGGGCTAAGGGATAAGTTAACAAAATCAAGAAAGCAAAATCCTATTAAATGAACTGTGAATGTGAACTTCACGCAGATTTCTTTCCCCCTAAGACAGAGAAAGGGACCAAAAAAAGAGACTTTGATATAATTAAAATGTTAACTTTTTTTTACATGGAAGTTATAAAGTTGGTAAATGTTTTAAAGAAAGACTAGCTCACCTAAGTATACTTGGCTGTTGTTGCTACCCTTCAAATTCAAGCTCAAAGGTATCAACAGAAAGGCACAAGTATTTCAGATAATGTTCTTTTCTTTTTTAGGGCCAGAGACAGAAGCCTGGATAATTTTATAGGTTCAGAATTTTCTCCACAATTCCCAGGTTCCAGAGAGACCTTGTTTGTCCTGACATTCATAAGCATGGAATCACCAAATCACAAGAACTGGAACAGAACATGTATCATCTGGTCTACACACATACCAGTTGCAACACCCCTGACAACTGTTCATCCAGTCTCAGTCTGAACTCCACTGATGTGAAACTCACTATTGCATGAGGTAACCCATTTTTGTTTTGTTTTGTTTTGTTTTGTTTGGCTAGCATTAGTAGGAATTTCTTCCTACAAATTTTAAGTTCAATTTTACTCCCCTGTAACCTCTATCCATTGGTTCTAATTTTGTACTCTAAAAAGCCATAGAAAATAAATGTAATTCCTCTTCCTCATAACGGCCCTTCAAATATGTACTCATAGCTACTGTGTCCCTCATTTAGGTCTTCTCAGTTCAGGTTAAAATCCTCACTTCCTTTAATGATTCCTTGCTTTTCATGGTATAAAATGGTCACAACAATCCTGGTTATTACCCTCCTCTGGTTATGCTTCAACTTGTCAATGTCACTTAAAAAATGTGGTACCTAAAACAGAACACAATACTGAACAGCACAGAGTATTATAGGACTATAACCACTGTTGTTCTGGACACTAAAGTGCATTCTTATTCATACAGCCTAAGATTATATTTGGGTTTTTTGGTTTTGGGGGGGTTTGGGGTTTGTTGGGGTTTTTTGCAAATCACATCACACTAATAATACCTACAAAGGTTTTAGCCAATAAAAACTCAAGACTTTACACTTCTCTTGCTAATATTTCATATCTTTTTATTTTAGTTTATCATCCCAGAATACCAGGATCTTTTTGAAATTTGTCACACAAAGTATTACTTACCCTTTCTAGATTTCAATAAGCTACAAATTTGTTAATTATGCCATCTATATATTCATCCAAATGATGAATAAAAACTCTGATAAGGAATGGGTCAAGGGCAGAACTACATGGTAAAGCCACTAAATATCTGCTAGTAGATACTGTCCATAAGGATATCATGAGAAAAAGTCCAATGTCTCCCACAAATCCAGATGTTCTACATATATTGAATCCCTGGATCTTCCAATTATCTTACTCATTTTCTCACAGAAGTGGGAGGTCAAAAGAGTGGTACACAGCATGTATTTTCTGACTTTTTCAACATACTGATTGGTTTTACTGGGGATAGGTTGTCTCTCCTTCCTCCTTTTCTTTAAAAAAAATTTGTTATATATGTTGGTTCTCTGGAAGGGATTGGGGGAGAAATACTAAAAGAAATTCTAGGAACACAAAACCCAAAATATATCAATAAAATTTATTTTAAAATAAAACAAATGTAGTTTAGTCATCTTTTATGTCCTACTTTGGAATCTCCTGAGGTATTTATATAAAAGTGTGACTTAAGCCTCAGACACTTGACACTTACTAACTGTGTGACCCTAGGCAAGTCACTTAACACTCACTGCCCCCCAGCCAAAAAAAAAGACAAACAGATCAAGTCATTCAAGTCTTTTTTTTAAATTAAGCAGAAGAAAATAAAAGGCCAGAAGGAAAAAGACAAGCAGGATACCTCTGAAATTTATATATTGAATTTATTATATACTTAAAAGGAAAAGAAAGTTGTATATGATAGAAGACTCTCAATTTCATAGATAATTTTTTTTTATGCTCTCTATATAGAAATGCTTGCTTTATTTGATGTTTACGTTCTGAATAATTTTTAAAAAACGGTTGCCTAGTAAATGGTAGTGATTGTAGTAGTAGCTACAGTATCTAATATTCATAAGGTGCTCTTGGGAGAGCAAAGCATATAGATTAATATGTGCTTTAAATTAAATTTAAATAAATAAATTTAAATTTAAATTAATAGATTACACAGATTAATTTTATTTAATCCTAACAAAAAACTTGTGATTTACTGTTATCATCCCAATTTTATAGATAAGGAAATTGAGGCTGCTTTGACCAAAATCACACAGCTATTACATGTCTAAGGCAAGATTTGAGCTTAGGTTTCCTATCTCTAGTATTCTGTTTACCAGAAATAAACAAAAGGATCAGAAAGCTAAAAATGAGGAGAATACAGTATCTTAGAAACTAAGATTTAGGATGAGAAATAAGCAAAATGAATATAACTACAGCAAAATCTCTAGTGACTTCAAGGTTTTTCTGGAGGTCAATGAGACCAGATGCCAGATTTCAGGGAGTCAAGGGAAGCAAATGGTAAAGTAGCACATACAGAATGACCATTCCACAAGTTTGGCTATGCAAAGACCAGCAAAGAAAAAAGATGCTCTCCAGTTAGTGAATGGCTTAACAAACTGTGGCACATGAATGTCACAGAATACTATGATGAAATATAAATAATTCAGAGAACTACAGAAAGACATGAATGGATGCAAAGTGAAAAAAGCAAATCCAGGAAAACAACAAAGATAATGATTACAACAATGTTAACAATTGCAACTGTAACAAAATCATGTTAACACTGTAATTATAATGATGGAGTTTAGCCACCTCCCTCCCTTCTTTACAAAGGTGGGGCATAAACAGTTTGTTGGTCTTTGCATAGCTAAACTTCTTGAATGGTCATTCTATATTTGCTGCTTCCTGTCAAACTCAGCTGATGTGTTGGCTAGTTTTGATGAACTGCTTTTTCCTCCCTTCTGTCTTTTATTCTTCATTATAAAGAATAGCCATTGCTATTATGTCTTATGTTATATTATATCTTATATCTCTCAGAAGGATAAAAGGAAGGCATATATTTGGAAATGAAGGTGATGCAAAATCAAAAGCTATTAAGAAAAAAAATCTAATAAGTTTGGTTATAAAGTAGTTGGCAATTGCATTGGTGTTAAAAGAATGCTTCTTAAAATTGAAGAGGCCTGTCACACCCAAACCTGGAGGCAGGTTCACTTCAATGAACCTGGAACTACTACTCTCAGGCCCAGTTTATCAGAAGTAATTTAGCACTGGCCCTGGACTCAGGAGGACCTGAGTTCAAATCCGACCTCAGACACTTAACACTTCCTAGCTGTGTGACCCTGGGCAAGTTACCTTACTCCAATTGCATCACCAAAAAAAGAAGAAGAAGAAGAAGAAGAAGAAGAAGAAGAAGAAGAAGAAGAAGAAGAAGAAGAAGAAGAAGAAGAAGAAGAAGAAGAAGAAGAAGAAGAAGAAGAAGAAGAAGAAGAAGAAGAAGAAGAAGAAGAAGAAGAAGAAGAAGAAGAAGAAGAAGAAGAAGAAGAAGAAGAAGAAGAAGAAGAAGAAGAAGAAGAAGAAGAAGAAAAAGAAGTAATTTAGGCTGGGTATATGTCCAAGTATAAATTTAGAATTGTAGTAAGATTGTGATCATGCTCAAAGAACATAACACAATGCTGGCTACTGAACACATTCATTCATTCATTTATTCATTCATCTTTTCCACAGAACCAGAAGCTGTATTTTATTCTCCTTTCTTTCTTTCATCATCTCACTGCTCTTTACAAACAACTAATTATACAACAAATCAAGATGGGTTAGGTTCTACAGGTGAAGGAACAGAGATGTTGAAAAATTAAGTGTCTTGTTCAAGATTGCACGGTGAGTCAATGAAATAGATAAGAACTAACTCCCGATGTCTTGAGAGTCTAGCAGCTTCTCTGACCATGGACATCTGGTGACTTTTGTATAAAAATAAAAAATAAAAAATACAGGTACATGAAAATTTTTTTAACAATAAACAATTTAAAATTTAAACATTTTTAGAAGTTTAAAAACATGATAAACAACTTCATTCTACATCACAGTTTCTCATACACCCAGACAATTTATTTACTTTGCCCAATAAATGCTACATAGACAAAGAAAACACCAGGATATTTCAATGTCAACATCAGTCAGTCAATAAACATTTACTTAGTGGCTACTACATGCCAGACACTGTGCTAAGCTCTGGAGATATGAGGGGGAAAGATAGTCCCTGCCCTCAAGAAGCTCACAATCTAATGGGGGAGACAACAAGCAGACAAAAAATGCACATACAAGCTATGTACAAGATAAATAAGAAATAACTAAAAGAGGGAAACACTAAAATTAAGAGGGGTTGGTAAAGGCTTCCTATAAAAGAATGGATTTTAATTGGGATTTAAAGGAAGCCAGAGAAGCCAGTAGGCAGAGATGAAGAGGAAGAGCATTCAAGGCATGGGGCTGTGATTTTATTTGTGCAATGGTCCTGAGGCCCAGGGAAGGTAAGTGATTTGTTCGAGATTACACAGCCATTGGTGATATTTCAGATGAAATTTTGATCTACTTTTGACTCCAAGCCCAGCACTCCATTTTCCCATTGTGCCTCTACCAGGATGATGGAACAATAAAAGTCTTTTGAAGGATGTCACACACTGGATTGGTCCATGGCTTTTACCTCTTTATTGCAAAATATGACAAATATCCAGCATGTGACAACAGGATGTGAGCTGTAGTGATAGATACTTTCATTCCTGTGGATGAGCTAGTCTTTAACATTTGTGACAGATAATTTCTAAGAACATTAGATTGCTTATGTCACTAGGACTACAGTGTTCAATTATAATCAGCAAAGGAGGAACAACTTGACCTTCCTGGATCTCAAGCCCTGAAAAGAAAGACAAGATGTCCCTGGATATAGAAAATTAAGAAGAGTCTTCCCTTTAGTGGTGCATCTATGGGAACTGGAAAGACGAAAAAAACAAATCCATAATAGGTCACACCTTTTTTTTAGAAATTTAACAAGAATAAGTCTACTTCATGATAGAAGCATGGAAAATATATTCAGGAAAGGTATAGCATTGGTTCAAGAGCAAAACAAATTCTTGAATGTTCTCATCTGCCATAGTGGCAGGGTCCAGTCAGAAAGGTATGTTGGCTTGCACAGCAACAGGGAGTCCATCAAGTCTGAGTAGTTCCAATTCCTTGTGCAATGGACTTTTTTTTTTTGAGGGGCAATGAGGGTTAAGTGACTTGCCCAGGGTCACACAGCTAGTAACTGTCAAGTGTCTGAGACTGGATTTGAACTCAGGTCCTCCTGAATCCAAGGCCAGTGCTTTATCCACTGCGCCACCTAGCTGCCCCCACAATAGACTTTTTATGTCTTAGAATGTGATTCGGAAGCTATATCAACAATTCAAGCTTTAATATTGTGGACCAATTAAAGATGATTTCACTGTCTTTTGAGGGGAAATTCAGGCTAGTATGTGTAATTTAGAAGATGTTTCTTCTCCCACAGGGAGAATTTCCCTTTCCTCTTCTGTTGCTGGTACCATAAAGATGAATTCTCAAGGCTGCCAGCTCTCCAAAGGAGATGCATAAATCAGCTAAAGCAGGAACTATTACTGTTGCAGGCTGCCTTTTTTTGTGCTATGGCCTCCTTTGGAAGTCTAGAGAAGCCTATGAATCCCTTATCAGAATGTTTTTTAACTGCACAAAATACAATAAATAAAGGTTAGTAAAAATAAAGATGTAATCAGTCCATGGGCCTCAAATTAAGAACTTCTGTTCCACAGGAAATACAAGATTTCATCTTTAAATTAAGTTCTTTCCCCTGTGCCAGCAAAATGAAAATAGATTAAAAGGGAGTGGTACAAGCAAAAAATTGAAGGACAAAATGCTTAGGGAAGTAGCCCTTTCTCTCTTTTTTTGTGGGGCAATGAGGGGTAAGTGACTTGCCCAAGGTCACACAGCTAGCAAGTATCAAGTGTCTGAGGCCAAATTTGAACTCAGGTCCTCCTGAATCCAGGGCCAGTGCTTTATCCACTGTGCCACCTAGCTGCCCCTGAAGTAGCTCTTTCTCAAGTCAGAGGTAAATAATCACACTATGTGTTTTCTAGCCCTAAAGAACACAACTTTAATGAAATTTTTAAAAATCCATCTAAAAATCTACTATATGCTGATAAAAATATGAAAAATCTTTCCTGTTTTCCAGCCTGGTCACTGCCCACTATCACCATCCTACAAGAATCATACCAGGATAATTCATATTGTGACCCCAAACCAAAATAATTGGATAAAATAAAGTTTTTAGAGAAAACTCTGGTAAAGTTTTATGGAAACTTTATAGAAATACATTCTGGTGTGTGCTATTTAGAGTCAACCCCCCCGTCTCTGGAGCTGGATAGCATTTTTCACCATAAGTCCTTCAGAACTGTCATGGATCACTATATTGCTGGAAATAGCTAAGTCATTAGGAGTTGATCATCAGGGGCAGCTAGGTAGTGCAGTAGATAAAGCACTGGACCTGCATACAGGAGAACCTGAGTTCAAATTCGGCCTCAGACACTTGACACTTAGTAGCTGTGTGACCCTGGGCAAGTCACTTAACCCTCATTGCCCCAGGGTGGGAAAAAGAGTTGATCATCATACAATATTGCTGTTAACTTTGTACAATGGTTCTGCTCACTTCACTCTGTATCAGTTCATAAAGTCCAATGGGTTTTTTTCTGAAACCATTCTGCTCATCATTTCTTATAGCAAAACAGTATTCCACCACAATCATATACTACAACTTGTTCAGACATTCCACAATTGATGGACATCCCCTTGATTTCCAATTCTTTGCCAACACAAAAAGAGCTGCTATAAATAATTATGTACATAGAGATTCTTTTCTCGATCTCTTTGGGATATAGACCTAGTAGTGGTATTACTGGGCCAAAGGACATGCACATTTTCATAGCCCTATGGGCATAGTTCCAAATAGCTCTCCAGAATGGCTGGATTAGTTCACAACTCCAATTAGTGCCCTCAGCATTTGTCATTTTGCTTTTCTGTCATCTGATAGATGTAGAGTGGCATCTCAGAGTTGTTTTAATTTGCACTAATGATTTAGAGCATTTTTTTCATATGACTATAAATAGCTTTGATTTCTTCTTCTAAAAACTGCCTTTTCATATCCTTTGGTCATTTATCAATTGGGGAATGACTCATATTCTTATAAATTTGATTGGAGGTTTTGATTCACTGTTAACATGTATTGTCTCACTGAAGGTTAGCCATGGTGAGTAACAACTAGAAGAGCTCATAATCTCATGGCACACATAGAGATGCCTGATTTGAAGTGGTCCTGGAAAATCTCCCCATTAGAGAAGGTACCAAAGGGACATGACAACTACAATTCAGTCTCTGGTTCCTTTGCAGGCACTTAGTACTTTCAGTTCCACTCTCCTAGGTCCCTCTGTAAATTCTTACTCCAGTTCTAAGCTAAGATTCCTTAATAAGCCTTGCCCTAATTTATTTTTTTGCTAGGAACTTTCTTCCAGATATTTTATACTTCCTGTATACCAATGAAGTACTGAGGCTGTCCATCCATTCTTCCTTACTTTCATATGTCCAATCAACCCACCTCCTTTTCTCATCTTTATACATTTTCTCAATCATAACCCTTGTCACTTTTGGAGTAAAGCTTTTCACTATACATATGCTATGGCCAACTTGTAGTCACCATGCATCTTTCCACTGCCCTTTGAACTACCTAAAATTTGATTCCTAAGAGACTGTTCCACCAGTAACAACCCTATAGTATTACCTCCAGAACATCTGTGTTAAAAAGATGGGTCTTTGTGCTAAGGGACATTTTGGAATTGTAAGAAGACCTGGGCAGCTTTCCACATTCAATTCAGAGTGCTCTCTTGCTCCTCTTTAAATGTGTACTGAACTCACTGACCAATTCATTGTTCCTGTCCCAAATACAATTAAAACAAGTTTCATGGTGACCATCTTTTAGAGGGTAGACAAAGAAAAAAAGAAGAGAAGTGATCTGTATAAAATGTAATCAGCACCACAGCTTTAAGATTCTGCAACCCTAACGCTACACTAAAAACCCTCTCTTGCTCTCACTGTCTGTGTGTATCTCTTGTTGCCAACTACAACCTTAAACAAAGGAAAATATTTGTTCAGTTCTTTGTGTTTCTTGCCTATTTCTGTTTTTCTTTGCTTAATCTGTCTCTGTGGTCATAACAGAGGACACAAAAATTGCAAATTAAAGCTTCTTCCAGAAAAAAGGAAAGGGGGAGGGAGGGTGGGAGGGAGCGAGAGAGGAAGAGAGAGAGCAAGCACCTTAACTGACAAAATAGTTACTAGTTATGAGAGAGAGAGAGAGAGAGATCAGGTTCAAAGAAGTAGCAAAGATGATGGAAGGCAGTAACAATGATTATATCTGTTCCTATGCCAGAGATGAAAAAATATGCATTGCCAAACAAAGAGAAATAACACATGTTAACCCAAGTCACTTGGAAAATTAATTAGCTCACCATCATGAAATAAGATTAAATTTAAATGACATTTGGGGGCAGCTAGGTAGCACAGTGGATAAAATGCCAGCCCTGGATTCAGGAGGACCTGAGTTCAAATTTGACCTTAGATATTTGACACTTACTAGCTGTGTGACCCTGGGCAAGTCACTTAACCCTCATTGCCCCATGGGGGTGGGATTTAAATAACATTTAAATCACATCTCCTAAAGGTTGTTTTTAATATTGTGACTCCCCTTGCTCATTTAATTAAGTCTTGTTAATTATTTATGATCTCTCAAATTCATCCCTTCCTCTCTGTTTCCTCTGTTCCCACTTTAGTACAGGCACTCCTACATTACTTTTCTTAATTGGTCTCTCTGCCTCCAGACTCCTTACTTTAATCCATCCCATGCATTGAACCAGATTAGCCTTCTTATAACAACTCTTTGATTATGTCACTCTTCCTTAAGAATTTATAATAGTTTCTCCATTGCTTATTGAATCAAGTCCAAATGCATCATTTATAACAGTTGAGGCTCACCATCCAAGCCCCCTCCCACCATCAGCCTTCTCTCTCCTCTCTAACACGTATTCTGAGATTCAATCCAGCTAGTCTCTTAAACATACTTTCTGTTTATTCCTACCTTTAAATCTTTACTCATGATTTGTTCTCCTTCCTTCCTTCCTTTCTGCCCTCAACAATGCAAATCCTATACTTCTTCAAAGCCCAGTTAAAGATCAACTTCTCTTCCAAGAAGCCTTCCATTCCCAGTGGCATTTCCCTTCTCTGTACTCCTACTATCCTTAGAGTTGGCATCATATAGCATAAAATTTAGATAAGACACAGTCTCTGACTTCTTTGAGTGTTTCCTTTGGTTCTGGATTGTGATTTTATCAGGGTAGGGACATCCTAGTGTGGAAACTTCCTCCTGTAACTTTTCAGTAACTAGTCTTAGATAATTCCAGCTTTCCCACATCCTATGGTCATTTAATCTCTTTAAGTCCATTTACTCTTTTGTGAAAAGAGGGGGTTGGTCTAGAAGACCTCTAAAATATCAGTCCCTTTCAGCTCTAGATCTATATGAGTCTATGATTTGCCTGGTACAGCAAGAGAGTGAGTGACTTTCCATGGACACACAGCTGTCAGAGGCAAGTATTTAAAGATCTTCCTGACAAGAAATGCTTGCCCCTACTAGCACCCAGCGCCAACTAAATGAATTTAGATTTAAACTGTTTTCATGATGTCTCCATTCTTCTTTGCATTCATGCTGCCTGTCATTCTTTCATGTTGGCATAGTGTCTGTAGAAGATGCTTGTGAAAAACTGATGCCACAAAATTAAGAATGGTGATATACCCTTTGACCCAGCAATACCACTTTTGGGTCTTTTTCCCAAAGAGATCATGGAAAAGGGAAAAGGACCCACATGTACAAAAATATTTACAGCTGCTCTTTTTATGGTGGCAAGGAATTGGAAATTGAGGGGATGCCCATAAATTGGGGAATGGCTGAACAAGTTGTGGTATATGAATGTAATGGAATACTATTATGCTGTAAGAAACAATGAGCAGGAGGAGTTCAGAGAAACCTGGAAGGACTTGCATGAACTGATGATGAGTGGGATGAGCAGAAACCAGGAGAACATTGTACACAGTATCATCAACATTATGTGTTGATCAACTGTGATAGACTAGATTCTTCTCACCAGTCCAACGGTACAAGAAAGTTCCAAAGGACTCATGATGGAAAACGCTCTCCAAATCCAGGAAAAAAAAAAGGGAACTGTGGAATATGGACGCTGATTGGACCATACTATTTCTTTTGGTTTTGGTGTTGTTGTTTTTCTTTTTTGAGGTTTTTCCTTTTTGCTCTGATTCTTCTCGTATAATATGACCAATGCAGAAATATGTTTAATGTTATTATTTATATATGTAATATCAGATTACCTGCTGTCTAGGGGAGGGGGCGAGGGAGGGAGAAAAATTTGAAATTGGAAATCATATATAAACATATGTTGAAAACTAAAACAAACAACCAAACAACCAAATAAATAAATAAAAGAATGTTGATATTTTGTTATCAGCATATGTCCTAGGAGAAAGGTTAAATAATGCTCCTGAAGCAACTTTTTCTGGAGTTTACAGTCAATTAAGCAAACAAATACATTTAATTTAATTTCCTGACAAATATTTCTTCTACTAGTCTGCCAGACTCCAAGGCAGGGACTCTTAATTGTTTTTGCATCACAGACCTCTCTGGCAATCTGGTGAAGCCTGAGCATCGTTTCTCACATTGTTTTCAAGTGAATAAAATACAATACATAGGATTACAAAGAAGTCGATTACATTGAAATATAGTTATCAAAAGTCAATCTTTTAAGACAGGAACTACTTCTAGGATGGTGGTGCCTATTAAAATGCACATGTTAATGTTACTTGGCAAAGTGAAGAAAGAATATCAAAGTATTGGTACCTCTGGTAAGGGTAAATTTAGATGAACTGGCTTTTACCTAGAAAGCAGGAACTCTGTGGAGATGGTAGAGCTGGGATGGAGAGGGCAGGAAAGCTCTAAAATATGAGGTACAGCCTGGAAGAAGCTTAGCCATCTCTTTGTGGAAGGGCACACAGCCAGAAAGGAGCACTACAACACCAAGAGACCGAAAGGGGAAATTCAAAAGGCAAAGTTGGCAACATTTTGTTTCATAATAAGTGGAGGAGAGCTATGGGCTGGTAACAACTGATTTATATAGTACTTTAAAGTTTCCTCAAATAATAACCCAATGAAGCAGGCACTATGCCTAGTATGATCCTCATTTTACACAAGAGAAAGCCAAGTCTCAAAGAAATTAAGTAACTTGACCAGAATGATTGGGCTAATAAGTGCTAGAGGCCAAATCTGAATCTAGGTCTGATTTCGAGTCTAGTACTTTTTAACAAAGACCATAAATATGCCAAAAATCAGCCTTTTTACTCCTCAACCAACTTGATGTCTTTGCATAGGAAATGGAAAACCAGAAGGAGAGAAAAGGCCACCACCATTCGACTGAAACCAAAGATGGTCTTATGTTCATCCTCTCCTCTGAAAGGTAGGGCTGGGCCCTGACCTATGATACACCCAAACTGCCAATAATGATACACTATTAGTACACTTTAGACTGTGGCTTGATGACATCTAGAATATTAGAGAGGAGGAGCAGTGTGAAAGTCAAGATTTAAATAATAAACTAAGACAAAAGATTCTGCAGGTGATTCCTGACCTACAAAGACTGGATATTTAAACTGTGTACTGCAGACATGGTAGGTAAAGGGAAGGAGACTCTTAAAACATGCTTTAGCACTCCTGCATAGTTCTATGAGAGAAGGCATCTGGGGCTATGCAGAATCTCCAGTATTCTACTCCTAGTTTCATGAACTAAAGAAGCTGTAGGACTTATATAAGCACAACTCTTGGAATGACATCATGGCACCTTTGATGAAAAAATATTTTCTGAGCACCAAGTATAACACTATGCTAGGGCAGCTAGGTGGCCCAGTGGATAGAGTGCTGGGCTTGAAATCAGGAAGACTCATCTCCCGGAGTTCAAATCTGGCCTCAGACACTTACAAGCTGTGTGATCCTGGGCAAGTCACTTAATCCTGTTTACCTCAGTTTCTTCATCTGTAAAATGAGCTGGAAAAAGAAATGGCAATCCACTCCAGCATGTTTTCTAAGAAGACCCCTAACGCAGTAATGAAGAGTCAGACATAACTGAAACGACTGCACAACAACAAAAGGTACGGAAATGCCTAAGAAATATTTAGTTTCCCTAAAGTTGGGAAAATAAGACCCAACATGAAAAGTTAGCAATACTACAAGTGAGTGTGTCAAGTGAGTGATACAATAACAAGTAAATGGCTAAAGTTTGGCTGGCCCAAACTGGCTCCTAATCCTGTCACCCAATCTTCAGCCAAGTTTATCTAGACATGTGCCTATCAGCTTTGTTCTGTTGATGTTGCTACTGGGAATCTATCAGCTGATTATCTGTAGCTGGGGAAGTCAGTCAACCAAAGCACTGTCCTAATAAAGCCATGGTCACAGTAAATCCTTGTGTGGAGCACTTAGCTGTACTCTGTTCCACAGTTACAAACTGCAACCCTACCCCAGCTCTCTCAAAAATGTCTGCAGTGGGGCAGCTAGGTGGCACAGTGGATAAAGCACCAGTCCTGGATTCAGGAAGACCTGAGTTCAAATCTGGCCTCAGACACTTGACACTTACTAGCTGTGTGACACTGGGCAAGTCACTTAACCCTCATTGCCTCACAAAAAATAACAAAAAACAACACCAAAAAAATGTATGCAGTAATAAGAAGTGAGAAGGAGAGTAGCAGAATGAAAGTAAATATAGATCAGTGCACTACTAGAAAAATAATTCAAAATATCCATTTCACTGATGCTAGCTCATAGTTGCATTCTTTACAGGCAAACCACTGATCTCAAAAAAATATACCAATGATGCAATCCACAATACACTTCTCTCCCTTCCTACTTGCTGTCACTCTTCCTTCTTTTCTCTTTCCTATTATCTTTTCAAAGGGGTAACCTAGCACATAAAGGATTGGACCTGGAAGTCATAAAGCCATGGAGTCAAATCCTGGCTCTTACCAGCCATGACCCTGGGCCAATCACACAACGTATCTAAACCTCAATTTCCTCATCTACAAAATGGGGATAATACCTGTAGTACCTACCTCACCAAGTGGCTATGAGGCTCAATCGAGATAACATATATAGACTTTGGAGGAGAAGGGATAATTGTGTCAATACTGCCACTTTATGATTTTGGACAAGTCTCACATAAAAGAAGGGATGGGTCAGACTAAGGAATTGCCAGGGTCCCTTCCTGCTCTAATGTTCCAGACAATTTGCACAAACTGTACAAAGAAAAGGGCATATCAGGGGACAGTTAGGTGGCGCAGTGGATAAAGTATCAGCCCTGGATTCAGGAGGACCCGAGTTCAAATCCAGCCTCAGACACTTGACACTTACTAGCTGTGTGACCCTGGGCAAGTCACTTAACCCTTATTGCGCCCCCCCCCCCCAAAGAAAGAAAGAAAGAAAGAAAAGAAAAGGGCATATCTGAGAGCTACAGAAGTCTGGGACTCCTCACCTTATTTACTGTCCTAACCAGGAGCTCTCATTTCAATATCCAAATGTCCTGTGGCATAGTTCATTTTGCTTGCAAACAACACAAAATTAGTTCTTATTCTTAGTTTGATTAGAATGAATGACTATTCATTTTGCTATCAGTATGATGACTCCTAGGAGACAAATTTTTCTTCACTGTTGCTGGACCCTAGAGTACATAGAAAGGAGTAAAGTGTATGAAAAGGTAGGAAGGAGCAAGGTTCTAAAGGGCTCTAAAAGCTAAGCGGAGGGTTTTCCAGCTGATCCTCAATGTAAGAGGAAGCTACAGGAGTTTATTGAAGAGGAAGGTAATGTGGTCAGATCTCTGCTTCAGGAAGACTATGCTTGCAGACGAGGGGAGGGTGGATGGGAGACACTTAAGGCAGGGAGACCAATAAGAACAACAGTTCAGACAAGAGGGCTAAGGGCCTACTTCAAGGTGGCAGCTGTATAAGTGGAAACAAGAAATGTTGTATATGCCCAAAGGGCTATGGGACTGTGCATACCCTTTGACCCAGCAATACCACTGCTAGATCTGTATCCCAAAGAGACCATAGAAGAGGGAAAAGGACCCAAATGTACAAAAAAATTTATAGCAGCTCTCTTGGTGGCAAAGAATTGGAAATTGAGGGAATGTCCTCCAACTGGGGAATGGCTGAACAAGTTGTAGTGTATGAATGTAATGGAATACTATTCTGCTGTAAAAAACGAGGAGCAGGCAGATTTCAGAGAAACCTGGAAAGACTTAAGTATACTGATGCTGAATGAAGTGAGCAGAATCAGGAGAACACTGAACATAATAACAGCAACATTGTGTGATGATCAACTGTGATAGACTTGGCTCTTCTCAGCAGTGCAATGATGCAAGACAATTCCAAAGAACTCATGATGGAAAATGTTCTCCAAATCCAGAAAAAAGAACTGGAGATTCTGAATGCAGATTGAACCATACTGTTCTACCTTTTGGCTGTTTTTTTTTTTCTTTTTTGAGGTTTTTCCCTTGTGCTCTGATTCTTCTTTCACAATATGACCAATGCTGAAAGATATTTAATGTGATTGTACATATATAACCTATATCAAATTGTTTTCTGTCTTGGGGAAGGGGGAGTGAGGGAGAAAAATTTGGAACTCAAAATCTTATGAACAAATGTTGAAAACTATCTTTATGTGTAAAATACTTTTATGATTAAAAAAAGCTGTGAAGGTAAAAATGACAAGACTTGGCAAGAGACTGCATATGTGGTATAAGAATGAGGATGAGGGGGCGGCTAGGTGGTACAGTGGATAAAGCACTGGCCCTGGATTCAGGAGTACCTGAGTTCAAATCCGGCCTCAGACACTTGACACTTACTAGCTGTGTGACCCTGGGCAAGTCACTTAACCCCCATTGCCCTGCAAAAAAAAAAACAAAAAACAAAAAACAAAAAAAAAGAATGAGGATGAGACTACAAGCCTGCATGACTGGGAAAATGTAGGTGCCTTCAACAATAATAGGGATGTTTAGAAGAGGGAAACATTTTAGGGAAAAGCTAATGAGTTCCCTTTTGGACATCTTGAATTTGAGATACCTATGGGACATCCAGTTCAAGATTCCCACAAACCCTCCCTCCTGCCCCCTCACCCTTTCAGCAAGGACCTCAACTTCATACTTGGTGGAGAAAATTAAGGCCATTCCCACAGAGCTCCACCAGCTCTCAGGATCTGCAACTCAAAATCTCTAGATATTACCTCCCATTCTCTTCTCCTTTACTTCAGTTTTTGGTGAAGAGAAGGCTCTCTTCATCAAGGCCAAGCCCTCTACTTGTTCCAACTACAGTGGCTCCATTTGGCTTTTAAAGCCCTTCATAACCTGATCCCTTCCTACCTTTCCAGTCTTCTTACACCATACTCCCCTTCACAGACTTTGCCATGCAAGCACCACTGGCCTCACTGCTGTTCTTCCCACATTTACTCCATCTTGCAACTCCAAGAGTTTTCACTGGCTATCCCCCATACCTGGAATTCTTTGCCTCCTCATCTCCACCTCCTGGCTTCCCTAGCTTCCCTGAAGTCTCAACTAAAGTCCCACTTTCTTCAAGAAGCCTTTCCCCATCTCTTTAATCTTAGCACCTTCTCTCTGAGACAACCCCCATTTAAATATCTTTATACAGAGTTATTTCCATGTTATTTCCTCTATTGGACAGTTCCTAGAAAGCAGAAAACTGGTTTTAGTAATTCTTTATATTCCCAGTACTTACTTAGCACAGTGCCCGACACATAGTAGGGTTTTAATAAATGATAACTGATTGACTGATCCTTCATCCCTTCCCTTCCAGCAGACTGCCTCTACAATCAACTCCTCTCTAATTTTCAATCTCTCCCTAGCTACTTGTTCCTTCCCTGCTGCCTACACAAATCCCTCACCTGACCCTGTTATATATCCCTCTTCCTATGCACCCCGCCATACCAGTCAAATTCCTAAAAATGGTTGCTGCCTCCATTTTCTCTTTTCTCACTCAGTTCTCAATTCCTTGAATTCTGGCTTCCTTCCAACAGCATCACTCAATTGAAACCATTCTCTTCAAAGTTACCGTGGTGTCTGTCTGTCTGTCTGTCTCTCGTGTGTGTGTGTGTGTGTGTGTGTGTGTGTGTGTGTGTGTGTCTCCAATCTAATTTTATTTTATTTAAAAAATTTTCCGGGGCGGCTACGTGGCGCAATGGATAAAGCACCGGCCCTGGATTCAGGAGTTCTTGAGTTCAAATCCGGCCTCAGACACTTGATACTTACTAGCTGTGTGACCCTGGGCAAGTCACTTAACCCCATTGCCCCGTAAAAAAAAAAAATAAATTAAAATTAAAATTAAAAAAAAAATTTCCAATTGCATGTAAAGATATTTTTTTGAGTTCCAAATTTTTCCTTCCCTTCCCTGCCCCCTCTCGAAGCCAGTAAGCAATCTGATATAAGTTATATATTACAATCACATTAAACATATTTCCACATTAGTCATGTTGTAAGAGAAGGATGAGAACAAAAGGAAAAAAATGCAAGAAAGAATAAACAATAACAACAGCAAAAAAGCAACAACAAAAGTGAAAATAGTATGCTTCAATCTGCATTCAGACTCCATAGGTCTTTTTCTGAATGTGAAAAGCATTTTCCATCATGAGTCTTTTGTCATTGTTTTGGATCACTGTATTGCTGAGAAGAGTTAAGTCTATCACAGTTGATCATCATACAATGTTGTTGATACTATGTACAGTGTTCTCTTGGTTTTGCTCATTTCACTCAGCATAAATTCATGGAAATCTTTCCAGGTTTTCTAAAATCCATCTATGTATCATTTCTTATAGCACAATAGTGTTCCATTACATTCATATACTACAACTTGTTCAGTCATTCCCCAACTGATGGGCATCCCCTCAATTTCCAATATTTTTGTACATGTGGGTCCTCTTCCCTTTTTTATGATATCTTTGGGATATAGACCTATAATGGTATTGCTGGTTCAAAGGGTATGTATGCACAGTTTTACAGCTTTTTGGGCATGGTTCCAAATTGCTTTCCAGAATGGTTAGATCAGTTTACAGCGTTCCTATTTTCCCACATCTTCTCCAACATTTAACTATGATCTCTTAATTGCCAAATCCAATACCCTTTTCTCAGACATCATCCTTCTTGACCTTTATGACACTTCTGGCTTCCCTTTCTTCCCGGATACTTGCTCTCTTCTCCAGGTTTTTGTGACACTGCTTTCTCCTCCTACCTGTTTGCCACCCCACCCCCACCCCCGCCCTTGTCAGACTCCTTGGCTGGACCAATCAAACAAGTATTTATTTCCCTTTTCATCAGTTCATATTTTTTATGCTTCTTATACTCATCATTTTCTAACAGTGCAGTAATATTCTGCTGCATTCCACACCTTGTTTATCCACTCCCCAATTTATAGAAAATGGCTTTGTTTGCAGTTCTTTGCTACTACAAATATATATATTTATTTTAGTGAGGCAATTAGGGTTAAGTGACTTGCCCAGGGTCACACAGCTAGTAAGTGTTAAGTGTCTGAGGCCGGATTTGAACTCTGGTACTCCTGACTCCAGGGCTGGTGCTCTATCCACTGCGTCACCTAGCTGCCCCTACTACAAATATTTTAATGTATATAGGACCTTTTTCCTTCCTTCCTTCCTTCCTTCATTTCTATCATATTTATGGTAATTCTTTACGTAGTGACAAAAAACCTAGAAACTAAGGGGGAGTCCATCTATTGGGGAATGACTAAACAAATTATGGTATATGAATGTAATGAGATATTACTGTACCATAAGAAAAGATGAAATGGACAGTTTCAGAGTCACTTTCTTTTTTTAATTAACATTTTTATTTAAAATTTTGAGTTTCAAATTCTATCCCTCCCTTCCCCATCCCTGAGGCAGTAAGCAATCAGATATAGGTTATATATGTGCAATTATGTAAAACATTACCATATTAGTTGTGTTGTATAAGAAAACTTGAATAAAAGAAAAAAATGAAAGAATGAAAGGAAAAAACAGCATACTTCAGTCTGTGTTCAATCAAGATCAGTTCTTTCTTTGGAGACAGGCAAGGCAAATGCTCCACCAAGGCAAAGGCTCCATCATTAGTCCTTTGGGATTGTCTTGGATCATTGTATAGTTAATACAATCAGAATAGTTAAGTCACTCAGAGTTCTTTATCAAGCAATATTACTATTACTGTGCACAACGTTCTCCTGGTTCTGCTCACTTTACTATACATAAGTTCATATAAGTCTTTACAGGCCTTTCTGAAATCATCCTGCTTGTCATTTCTTATAGCACAATAATATTCTATTACCATCATATACCACAGCTTATTTAGCCATTCCCCAATTGATGGGCATTCCTTTGATTTCCAATTCTTAGCCACCACAAAAAGAGCTGCTATAAATATTTTTGTACAAATAGGTCTTTTTCTCTTCTGGAGATTTTTATGATCTCTTTGGGATATAGACCTAGTAGTGGTATTCCTGGATCAAAGGGTTTGCACAATTCTATAGCCCTTTGGCCATAGTTCCAATCTGCTCTCCAGAATGGCTGCATCAGTTCACAACTCCACCAACACTGGATTACATCCCAGTTTTCCCACACCCCCTCCGACATCCAATATTTTCAATTTTTGTTATATTAGCTACTCTGATAGGTATGAAGTCATACTTCGAAGTTATTTTAATATGCATTTCTCTGATCAATAGTGATTTTGAGCATTTTTCATATGACTGTAGGTAACTTTGATTTCTTTGTCTGAAAAATGCCCGTTCATATTCTTTGACCATTTATTAATTGGGAGATGACTTGTATTTTTATAAATTTGTCAGTCACTTTCTTAGAAAAAACTGTAAAGAAGCCTATGAAATGATGCAGAGTGAAATAAACAGAACTGGGTGAATAATTTCTACAATGACAGTATCACTATAAAGAAAAACAACTTTCAAAGACTTTAGAACTCTAATCAATGCAATGACAAACCACTAATTCAGATGAAACAGACCTCTCCTGACAGAGAGGTAATGACATGACCACAGAACTAAGGTAATTTTCACCACCCTACCTTTGTGTATATTTAACAACAGATAGACCTCCACATCAGAAAGGCTCTAATGGGGGGAAAAAAAGGAGGGGAAAAATAGGATGCAAAAGAGATATGACAGAGGAACAACTGATGTAAAGAGGCTGGTCACCTGGGAAGGCCTGATTTCTACTTCCAAAATGTCAGTATTAGAAATGTATAATTCTTCCTTATTCACTGCAATGAATTTCTCAACATTTAGGTGGAAAATAGTGTCTTATCCTTAAGAAATGTGCTATATAAGCTACCATCATACTAACAAAGACAAAAATAGGCACAGGTATAATAATCATTCAATAGAATTAGCTACCCAGGCAAAGGAGTAAATACCCTGTACAAGAGAGGAAAGTGAACCGTGAATGTTGCCAGCAAGAAAGGAGGAGTTCACTACTTGTCTCCTTAGTCAAATAAAGACCTCTACTTTGTTGTTAGATTATTTCAGCCATGTCTGACTCCGTGTGACCCCATTTGGGATTTTCTTGGCAGACATAATGGAATGGTTTGCCATCTCCTTCTCCAGCTCGTTTTACAGATGAGGAAACTGAAGCCAGAAGGGTTGTGACTTGCCCAAGGTCACACAGCTAGTAAGATGAAGATGTCTTCCTGATTCCAAGCCAGTGCTATATCCACCGGGCTAACTAGAGAAAACCAAATTTCAGGATCTAGTGGAAAGAAGGAAGTGGAGGAGCAAGGGTGTCCTAGCCACAAGAAGAAGGTTCAGGGGAAGAAGAGGTTTCAGCCCAAAGGGGCTTGGGGCAAAGGAGGAATGGAGAGTTTGCTTAGGGCATAAGAGAGCAAAGGAAATGAAGCTAGTTTGGACTCCTAAACTAAGAGGGATGGGAGACAATAAGAGACAAGAGGGCCAATTATTCTCCTAGGTGAATAAAGAAAAGTTACAGGCCGGGGATCGACAAACAGGCCTGGACTGGCCCTGGGAGATAAAAGCTAATTCCGTAGGAGAGGTCCCTGCAGGAGGCTGGGGTCCCCACCCCTCATCACCCACCGGCCGAAATTCAAAGTGGGTCCCGCCGGCCGCGTGCGTCGCCTGACTCGGGGGAAGCTCCCCACCCCGGGGGTGGCCGAGCGGGGTCTGCAGCCGCGACTAGTCCCAGTCTGGGCTTACCTTGCTGTCATCCATGTCCGCAGGCTCGCAGGCCGAGCCTCGCAGCCTTGGTCAGTCGGCCGGCTCCGCCCCCGGGGAACAACGGGGATTTATTTTTTCAATGCGTCCTCGGGTCTAGCCTCTGGCCCTCTCGGATGAAGGGTGAAGGAGCCCGTTCAGAAATGAGGCGGAGAGCTCCAGGAGCGGCCCCAAACGGCCCCCTCAGCCTCCTCCCCTCTCCATGACAGTTTCTCCGGTGTGTTTATAGAAGCGCCGGGGAGAGGCGGGGTCCCGCGAAGGAGTACCTCGGATGCCGTAGACAGGGGCGTTTCTGGGAGTTGTAGTTTTCCTCCACCAGCCCTGCCATTGGGGCTCCGGCCTCGGACGGCGTAGCTGTGGATCAGGGAGCGTAACAGTTTCCAGGTCTATTCTAGAAGAAGCGTGCCGGTGGTCTTCATCCTGCCCCGCCCCCCCCCAGGAATGTGCTCCCCCTTCCGCTCTCCTCCTTTCACCCAAGGACAAGGCTACCTCCGGTGACAAGAAGTTGGATTTTGAAGATCTGAGAGTGGGAACTACTGGTCCCATCGTTCTCTGTGGGTTCGGAGGGAGGCCAGAGGGCGAGGGTCGGGGCTGCTCCAAGGGATGGAAGACTGGAAGGAAGCTAGGGTCCGGCACCTACGACGAGTCCCCGCTGGAGTTGGTGCCTTCTTCCAGTCCGGAACTGAAACATGGACCAAAGCTGTATGGTTCCTGGCAATGCGAGGATGTTTAATACCAGTTTGTTTGTTTTTTAATGTCGTAGTAACAAGCCAAAACAAAACCTACCAATAACACCACCAACCAACAACGTGCTTCCTCGCAACCCTGTAAGCTAAGGTTTAGTTTTGTTGCAGGAGAAGGGACAAAGACATCAGACCCCGGTTTTCACTGGCATAGGAACTTCAGCTAAGGGAACCCTCTCCACCAAGGCAAATAGATACCTGCTTGCCACTAACTCTCAGAATGTTGACTGGAGAACTGAGAAGCTAAACGATTTGCCTAGGGTCATACAAACCAATCTAGGTCAGATTTCGGATCTGTAAATCTGCAGTGAGGTGGTGTAGTGGATGGGGCGCTGGACCTAGAGCCAGGGAGACCTGGATTCAAATCTTACCTTAGAAACTCACTTTTGTCTGTTTACCTCAGATTCCTCAACTGTAAAATGTAGATTATAACTGCACCCACCTCCCATGGTTGTGAGGATTATATGAGATAATGTAAAGTGCCTTACACATTATAGGTACTTAATAAATGCTCTATTCTCTTTACCAGGAGTTCTTAATCTTTTTGTGTGTCTTGGACCTAGTCTGGTGAATGTTTTTTAAATGTATAAAATACATAGGATTACAAAGGAAACCAATAATATTGAAATGGTCATCAAAAACGTTTTTATAAAAAGTCAAAGACCTCAGGTCAAGAACTTATGCTGAAGACTGTCTCTCCTAAGGTAGATAAAATAAATATTCTCCCTTTTTATTGATAAGGAAAAGGAGACACTGAGAAACGGAATGATTTGCATTAGTTCACAATGCCAGTATTTCAGAATGAAATTGAAACCAAGGTTTCCTGACTGCACCATATCTAACCATAATTGTGCTGCCTTTAATGACAATATGCGAGGCAGTAAATGTAGAGATCGAAAGGTTCACATTATTTTTTTTAAATTGAGAATAGAATTAAATATTCCGCAACCAATTTGGGGGAGAATATTCATAACCAAACAAGATATAGAAGAGAGTAAAAAAAGATAAAATGGGCATTAATTTTTTTTCTTAATTTCGTTAAATATTTCCCAATTACATGGGGGAAAATTAACATTTTAAAACTTTGAGTTCCAAATTTACTTCTTCCCTCCTGTCCTTCCCCCATCCTTGAGAAGGCAAACAATTTGATATGGATAATACATGTGAAGATAAGCAAAATATATTGAAAATGGACAATTTCAAGAAAGGGAAGGAAGACTCACCTTCCTGAGTTCAAATCTGACCTCAGGTACTTATTAGCACTGTGACCCCGGGCAAGTCACTTAGCCCTGTTTGCCTCAGTTTCCTCTTCTTTAAAATGATGTAGAGAAGGAAATGGCAAACCACTCCAGTATCTTTGCCAAGAAAACCCCAAACGGGGTCACAGAGTCGGACACGACTGTACAACAACATACACTATTAAATATGGTCTCTATCATACTTTGCTTACTTTCTTTTCTTCTTAGGAGAGAAGGTTCAGTACAGTTAAGTGTGGTATTGAGAAGTGATGTTATTTTTTCAAAAGGTATCATTAAAATAATTGTATTTATATAATACAATACAAAAACTTTTTACAAAATAAAACATTTGTATTTGTAAAATCCAAAAAGGATGAAAAAAATTGCCTTAATAAAATAAAAATTATGGGTTTAAAATCATGAACTGATATCTAATAGAGAAACATTTGAGAAATTCCCTCTAAAATCAGGTACAGCTCAGGGCTATCTTTCATGTAACTGATCCTTTTTTTTTTTCCTGGTCATATATTCCTTTGATGATATTCTTTACATTATCTATGTGTAATTCTTTAATGTAATAAGTTGCAGACTGTTTAATTCTAGCATGTCCCTCTCCAGTGACTTTTGAGTGATCCTTATTTTAAATTTTGTACTCTGTTCTATTCCCTGACTTGCAACCATATAATATTGAAAAAAATATTGGTGATTAAAAAGAAGAATCTTTATTTCAGGGAGAAACCTAGGGCCATTAAAAGAACTTTGAGGGGGCAGCTAGATGGCGCAGTGGTTAAAGCACCAGCCCTGGATTCAGGAGTACCTGAGTTCAAATCTGGCCTCAGACACTTGACACTTACTAGCTGTGTGACACTGGGCAAGTCACTTGACCCCCATTGCCTGCCAAAAAAAAAAAAAGAAAGAAAGAAAAGATCTTTGAAATTTCCCAAAGCAATCCAAACAGTAATTCTGTGCAATTCTGGGCCCAGTTCACTGTCCATTTGCTGAGCCTGTTCAAGACATTGTACTGATGGAGAAGCTCCATATTCGATTGCCCAGAACAATAGACGTTCCATCTATTTTTTTTTTAATCTATGTGGGTAGGTAGATCCAACTCTTGTGGATCTTCAATGTTCTAGGACTTGCTGAAATGACCATAATGTTATCCACAAACAGGAATACCTGGAAGACCTTATCATCTAAAGCAGGGGGTCTTATAATTTTTGAGTCACAGACCCATTTGTCATTCTGGTAAATCCTATAGCCCCTTTCTCAGAAAAAAAAATATTTTAAATGCATAAAATAAAATACTTAGGATTACAAAGAAAACCAATTATACTGAAATGTAGTTATAATATTTAAGTTCCAAGACCACAGGTTAAGAACAACTATTTTTTACAAAGAATCCTTGTTTGACTTGGCCTCGTACTGGATATCTTCCATAACTGTAGCTGACACCTTTGGTGAGTATATGTTTCTCTGTTGTTATAGATTTAAAGAAATCTTATATAATTTTGACATATGCATAAGAAACATCTGTAAGGCTGTGAATCACATACTTTTATAGATGACATAAAACATAATGAGGTCTCGTATTATCTATATCTTTCAATCAATTTATGATAGCAAAGATCATCTGGGCCTGTGGCACAGTCAAAAATCTGTTTGCATTTGTGAAGGACACCAATAGTCATGGATGAGCATGATTCTTTGATTTACAATTTCCTGTGCTCTGTACACCTTCTTCAAGAGGTCATTTAGATCATCTAATTCAAAATAGGAAACTGATTGTGTAAATGACTGTTTAACCCTGAGCCTACTAATAGGCAAGCAATTGCTTTTCAAAAGTGATAGATCCGGAGGTCATATAGGAGAAATGTTCTACTCCAGAAGCCTAACAATTATTTGTTCTCACCCCCTCTAGATACCCACTAAAAGCTCTACTCTCCTGATCTTTATGATCAGAAACTCCTAAAAAATATAGGGCCAACAGAGTCATAAGGGTTCAATGGGAAACACTGCAGTCTTATGTGAGACTCAATAAATGAGGACCATAAGGATATTCTGGTGGGAAATATGGGTTCTCCAAAACCTGGAGTCCAATAAAGCTCTGGGCTTCCATTTTAGATTGTGGGAAAGCAAGTCAGTAGCTTATTCTGGACTGGATCCAAAATCATCTGGTTTTACCTATCCACAGAACTCCCCAAATTTTGTATAGGCATACCTGGACCCTATATATTTTTTAGATGGGATTGATTTTTTTTCTTTTCTCTTTTCTTTTTTTTCATAATTTTTATCCCCCTCTCACTTCCTCCCACCCATTGGGGGGGAAAAAAGGAAAAAAAAATACTTACAACAAACATGCATCATCAAGCAAAACAAATTTCCACATTGGCAATGTCCAAAAATAAATGCCTCGTGCTACATCCTGAGTCTATCACCTCTCCGTCAGGCGGTAAGTAGTATACATGATGATTGTTTTCCCTGGAATCATGGCTGACCATTGCTTAGATCAGAGTACTTTCACAGTTGTCTTTAAAATGTTGTTATTTTATCAATTGTTTTCTTGGTTCTATTTACTTCACTCTGCACCAATTTCATATGAGTATCTCCAAGTTTCTCTAAAATAATTTCTTATGGTATGATAATATTCCATTACATTCCTATATCACCATTTGTTCCATCACTCCTCCATTGATGGGTATCCCAGATGGTTTCCAGTTCTATGTCACTACAAAGCTGCTAGAAAGATTTTTGTACATATAACACTTTTTTCTTATTCTTTGATTTCAAGTGTTGCTTTGTCAAAAGGTATTTACAGAGTTTGGTAACTCTCAGGATATAGTTCTGAATTTTTTTAAATTTTCATTTTTCAGAATGGCAGGACCAATTCACAGCCTCAACAAAAATGCATTTATGTGCTGTTTTCCCACAGTCTCTCCCCAAACATGAGGAGCCATTGCCTTGTCTAAAAATGTATGTCACATTCTGTGACTCTAGTGCATCACCTCTCTGTGAAGAAACAGGAGGCATATTTCATAAAATCATGATTGGTTACTTTGTTGATCATTTCTGAATTTTTTCAAAGTTATTTTCTTTTATATTGTTGTGGCAAATTGTTCTGGGTCTGCTCATTTCACTCTGCATCAGTTCAGACAATTGTAGCAAGGGTTGAAGTGGCCTATCAGGATTGTCCTATGGGGTATGTGCCCTCAGCATCCCTCAAACTGCTGAGGACTCAATGCTTGGTCCCTTTGGGGATGATAAACTTCCTGACTACTTCTAGCTCACTACTTAAAGGGCTTAACACTTTGAATTGGTGGCTAAGGAGGAAGAATTGCTGACTCAGTAGCCAAATAGAAGGAGAGACCCCTCCCCATTTCTTTTTCAGCAGAGGTTCAGGTCAGGACTGTTTTGAGCTGCTTCCTTCAAGGGGCTGGGGAGGGACAGTTTGCCTCATCCCCAGCTCCCGAAGCAATAGGGCCCTGAGCCTATGACAGATAATGTGCTTGTCCTGCCTAGGCAAGGCTGAGCCAAAGTTTGGGGCTGCTTTTTTGTGTTTGTTCCTTCCTGATCTTAGATAAACAAGTGTCTCTCCCAGATGAATGTATCAGGGTTTGGAGATACCTTGGGAATTCCAGAGGTACTGAGTTCTTTGGTTGGAGTTGACTGGCAATAAGGAGAAACTTCCTAAGCAACAATTTCAGTGTTATTAGAGATGATTAACACCAAGAGAATGGGCCAGAGCTAAGCTCATTTGGGAAGAAAACATGGATAGCTATTTGGATGGTATAGGCTTAAGGTGGAAATATAAGGTGCCTAATCAGCAGTGCACAGACCACTGGACCTAGATTCAGGAAGACCTGAGTTCAAATCAGGCTTTATATGCTTACCAGCTGTGTGACCCTGGGCAAGTCACTTAATTGGTTTGCCTCAGTTTCCTCATCTGTAAAATGGGGATAATAATAACACCTACCTCCCAGGGATTTTGTGAGGATCAAAAGAAATAATAATTGTAAAGAGTTTAGCACAGAACTTGGCACATAGTAGGCACTATATAAATGTTAGCTGTTATTAATAGCTACTATGATGAGGTTCAAGTATAAAGCGTCAGGGAAAGAACATAATTGTAATTTTAAGTGACTGAATCCTGTTTTGGAAATTCTATTCGTGTATACTGTCAAAGAAAAAAATATCAGTACTAACAATGCACTCCCTGATTTGGACCTATCTTCCAGAAACTTTTATCTCATTTAACATTAAACCATATCCAAGCCATTTCTAGCTTGGAAAGAGAGAAATAACTAAATTAGCATGGTCCCCTATGCCCTCCAATATGAATTTCTGCCCTGAGACAATCATAGGTAACATTTCTAAAAATCTCTAAGGAAGTAGTAATATGTTAAAATATAGTTTGGGGTTCACATTTCATAATTACTCAGTTCCTTCCTGGACCACTCCCCTCAAGGACTGAAAAGAGTTCCCTCCAGTGATCCATATCTTAATCCTGAAAGTAAAAGAGGATACTGCCTTTTAAGGCCCCAAGGACAAGGGCAGGCAGATCTTATCTAGACAAGAGTTATTTCCTGTTATCTCCATTAACCCATTTCCCTAAGAAAGACCCCAACTTTTGTTCTACCCACTTTCCTAAAAGGAAAAGTATGGAAAGGGTTTGGGGCTGCAGAAATATTTTTAAATATTTCCAGAGAAACTAAGAAGGAGGTTTTAAAAATATTCTTCCAAAATACTATGAGTACCTGATTCCTAGTGTACATTGAATACCTTTATTACAGTCTCCCCTTATCTGTGGAGTTCTAGACACGAACCTTAAGTCTGAGTCTTAAACTATTTATTTATTTTGCCTAGGGTACTAGGGTAGGAGATGTAGCAAATCAAAAGGTGCAAGAGCAGGACACCTAAACTCTCCACCATCAGGCTCCCCAAGACCAAACTTAGTCCCAGCCCTGTGCCCGGGTCCAAAACTGAGGGTCCTTCAGTGATGGCGAGAAAGTGGACACAGTGCTCGAGCTCCTTGAACCTAGCAACAGTTCCTTAATGTTATACAAATCTTTCCAAGCTTCTCAGAATTCTTCATTTTTGTAATTGTTATGGTTCAATAGTATTCTATTACATTTCTATGTCATAGCTTATTCAGTCATTCTGCAACTGTTAAGAAGCTACCTTATCTCTTTCACGGATACATTCTTCAAGAAATCTAAAAAGTTTTGCATATGTGTGGAAGATGCCTTGTTGGAGGAAAGCCCTTGAAGGTAACTTTTTGCTTTTATGAACAGAATGCTTTTTAAAAAGTTGGTAAACAGGGGCAGCTAGGTGGTGCATTTGATAGAGCACCGGCCCTGGAGTCAGGAGTACCTGAGTTCAAATCCAGCCTCAGACCCTTGACACTTAACTAGCTGTGTGACCCTGGGCAAGTCACTTAATCCCAATTGCCTCACTAAAAAAAAAAAAAAAAGTTGGTAAACAGTAAGCACAGGAGGATCTTATATTCTCCATACCTTTCAATCAATTATGACTGTAGAGGTATGACCTGCTATGGTATGTTATTTGTTAAGGCCTCTGGTTCCCTTCTCTAAAAGAAGGAATTTGAAGAAAACTATAAAGGAAGACAGTGAACAAAGGATCGATCTCCTCCTCCCTCCCTCCCTCCCTCCCTCTCTCCCTCCCTCTCTCTCTCTCTCTGTATATGTATATATATATAATATTTTATTTTATTATATATAGCAAACACTGCAATAATGACCATTCTTGAAACCTGCCAGTAGAACTTTTTGCAATACCTTCTCTGCCAGGTTTAGAACTCCCTTATTTCTTTTTCTTTTTTTTGGTGAGGCAATTGGGGTTAAGTGACTTGCCCAGGGTCACACAGCTAGTAAGTGTCAAGGGTCTGAGGCTGGATTTGAACTCAGGTCCTCCTGAATCCAGGGCCAGTGCTCTATCCACTGAGCGACCTAGCTGCCCCAAAACTCCCTTATTTCTGACAGCTGCCCAGCAGATAGACGCAGATCTCCAGGGTATATCACTAAGGGGAGATCTAAATAAGAGAGACTGCTCTAGTAGGCTTGTTGAAACTTCTATCCCAAACAAATCAGTGATATCACAAGGTCCCCACATATGCAGCTGTTTTCGGGGTGTTTGCTAGAGCTTCCTGCTGTTGCTGGAAATATTGTTTACACACACACACACACACACACACACACACACACACACACACACACCCCTTTCCATTTAATCTTTATCACCTTTCATAAACGTCCTTTTTGCTCCCACGTTGTGATTCTCATTATCTTGGTGTACTCACAGTTCAAACCCAGGCCTTGTGGGGATACCTTCTTACACCTTCAATAGAAATGCCTTTGTGTGTAGCTTATCCAAATAAATATTTTATAGAGATGGAAAAGCAGACATAATTGACATTTTTCCATCACATTTTTATTGACAATGCCTGTGAGTTCTTTCCAAGCATTTGATACCCTTTCCTCCTTCAGATATCTTGAGAATCAACCCTCCCTACTCCCAAACTGTCACACTGGAGCTCTTATAAGTACTTCTTTTTTAGTTAATTTTTTTTTGTTTGTTTCTTTGTTTTTTAAGTGAGGCAATTGGGGTTAAGTGACTTGCCCAGGGTCACACAGCTAGTAAGTATTAAGTGTCTGAGGTCGGATTTGAACTCAGGTACTTCTGACTCCAGGGCTGGTGCTCTATCCACTGTGCCATCTAGCTGCCCTAGTTCATGTTTTTGCCATCTCTGTTTTCTTTAGTGATGGTCTCCTTCCTAACATAGTCCATTGAGGAAATTTGATAAGGAGTCCAATTATGGTGACTTCACTATTACTGATGCAGAAAAAGTTTATTTTAGAAATCTCAACAGAACTTTTTTGTCTATTTATTCTCGTGTTGTGTGTGTGTGTGTGTGTTGTTGTTGTTGTTGTTGTTGTTTTTGGGTGGGACAATGAGGGTTAAGTGACTTGCCCAGGGTCACACAGCTAGTTAAGTGTCAAGTGTCTGAGGCTGGATTTGAACTCAGGTCCTCCTGAATCCTAGGCCAGTGCTTTATCCACTGCACCTAGCTGTTCCCTTGTCTATTTATTCTCACAAAGATTTCTGTAATTTTGTTTTTTTCTCTACTGCTTCTTATTGTTTCATGCCACTCCTGCTTAAAAATCCATCTTTTGCCATTCTATTCAATCAGATTTTACAAAATCTTCTAAACTGGTATTGCCTTTGGTGGTCATATCTCTTCACTTAGCAAAGAGACCCAAGAGTTTGCTGCCTGAGGTGCTTTCCTTTCTCTTTTTGTCTCTTCATTGTGGTCACTGATTTACATCAGTTAAATCTCCTTAGGGAATTGTGATATTCTGTCAGTGTCTGTTCTATTATCCATTTTCCATTTTTCATCATCAAGAATTTGGTTATTGTTTCCTAAGTTATATGTCATCTCCTTCCCATGTTTTTTATTTCTTCTAATTTGGTACTGCTTTTGATCTTTGCCCTAAAACATTGCTGATCTTACTGTAGATAGCTGATCTAGAAATGCCTCCCACACCAGGAACTAATAATTTCCTTGCTGTTAGAATGTAAACAGTCTCAATTTCTGTAGTATTATTTGGTGTTCACCATATTTTTAGTGCTTCCCATTATACATATATATGCATGCACGAATATATGTTTATATGTATGTGTATATACACACATGCATATGTAGATATATTCATAGATATAAAGAACATAAAGAAGCACACCCAGGCACCACACACAGAGACCTTGTTTGCCAATCAGGCACCAAGTCTCCTCTAGTATTTGGGAAACTCCTATGAGGAACTCTATGGCAACATGACCCACTCACATCCTTTATCAACCACACCGTTGGTCCACTTATGCCATTTTATCCCATTCTCCATATCTCTAAGCTAAGGGAACACAAGTGTTGAACTACTGCCAAGATGTTTCATGTTATCCATTTTGCTATACAGGTTACCCACGGGGAAACACCAAAGGGAAAGGATGCTTGTTAAAAAGGTTTGTTGGGGCAGCTAGGTGGAGCAGTGGATAAAGCACCGGCCAGGGATTCAGGAGTTCCTGAGTTCAAATCTGGCCTCAGACACTTGACACTTACTAGCTGTGTGACTCTGGGCAAGTCACTTAACGCCCATCATCCCGCAAAAAAAAAAAAATTAATTTTAAAAATAAAAGGTTTGTTAGGTTCACAGATGTCTCCTTAAGCCTTATGCATCTGTCAATTTTAAAAATACATTTTAAAAAATATATCTTTCTTTCCAAGTTTCCATTAAAACCAAGTTCCATTTAGACATTTGTTGACATGGACAATTCTGTTCTAAAATGTTTTAAATACAGTTCAAGAGAAGTGACCATTTAAAACAAAGGCTATCAAAAAGGATGAAAAGTGTGGGAACTGAGTGTACCACACTGACTACATCTTGTAACTCAGTTCTGGATCTAGCTCCATTCCCTTTCTATTCAATTATGGGACTAGTACAATTTCTGTCTTGTGAGAAATTTTTTTCAATTATAGGAATTGTGAGAAAACTTTATTCCATTGTTCGAAGCTAGTCCTGCATGGCTGGGAATCTGGACCATCTTTACCTGCTGCTTAGAGATGCTTAGCCAAATATTTAGATTATGTCAACCAGAAATCCAGGCAGATCTGAAGATTGATGCAAATTTTCTCACATACATCTCGAGCAACCCTTGTGTCATATCTGAAACCTGGCCCCCTACTGGTTAGTCAGTTATTGTTTCCATGTTCCTTTGATTAAATACAGACACTTGAAGGGAGTGAGACACCTCTTTTTCTGATTTCCAACTTGGAAAAATCTCTAATTTTTCCTCCAATTAGAAATCAGATTACCTAATTTTATATGCTAGTTAATTGTTTTCTTTTAATTAATTGGTTTCATTTGGTTGTTTTTAGTACATAAAAATATGTCTCATTCTGTATTAAGGGGCTTTGGACTGATTGGGGAGTCCATTGACCCATTTATCATGCCTGTTTTGCTAATAAATCATATAACTTGGTTTGTTTACTCAGTTATTATCAATTATCCACCACAAAGGGAAGTTTTCAGTTTGCTGCACTGATGTTTTATCTACTCTATCCCCTTTTTTCAAAGGGATGAGATTCACCTTTGAATCTCCTAAAGTTAGGAACTATAATCTAAGGACCTTATCCATTCCTTTATCAAAGAAGATTCCATATCTGTAGTAGTAGCCTTTGGAAGTATTAAAGAAGATTACTGTGGATTTGTGGATAATTCAAGTCATAATGAAGAACCATGGAAAAGAAAGGAAGAAAACAACAGTATTCAAAGGAAAAACAAACCACTGATTGAAAGGATGTAGGGGGGTGGCATGAGATTATGTGAGGTGGGTAAGGGAACAAAAATTAATCTTATTATAGGAACAACAAACAAGGATGAGCAGTATATTGTTTTGCATTCAGGAATGTCATGGCTATGTTGATATGTACATTTGGCAGTGGAACAACAGAGCATTATTACTGCTGATATGGTAATCATGAAGGTAGAGAGGAAAAGTGGGTGAGTCATGTGAAATTCGTGAAATGCTTGAGATGAACTCCTTGTCGAAATGTTATTCGTGTTTTGTTTTTTATGTGGTTCTTTTTTATTTCATTTATAGATTTTTTTTGCTGAATTTCTTGTTTCTTAAAATTTTATTTCATTTTTATGTGGCCTAAAAATATTCCATCTCAATGTTTTTTATTCCAGAGGCATTTGGCAATGTGCTTTCTTATCCCTTTCCTACGCTGACAAATATGCCTGCATCTGCATATGCCAAGTACTGACTGCTTTCACCGTTTTCTAGAAAGTCTGACAGCAGGCTAAATCTTCTCCACATAGGCCTTGATGCATATTGTGTGAATGAATGAGTACACAATGCAGACCCCCAGGGTTCCAGCTAACTAATCAGGAGGAGCTGCCAACTGAAAGTTAATGGAGCCAAGAGTAATTGAAACAATTTGTTCATAGACAAGGAAAAAGTGACTCAACCAGCATGTGAAAAATGAAGATTGTCTTGTGAAGTTTGATAGTGTTTCTAATGGTAAACTATAATAACTTGACTGATGGATACCTGTTTCTATGATGCCCCTTGGGTAGAGTTGGACAATTAGACAATAAGCATTTATTAAATCCTTACTAAGTGCCAGGCAATGTGCTAAGCACTGGGAGATAAAAAGAAAGCAAAAGACAGACAGGAAAGGCACTGTAATTAAGAGGGATTGGGAAAGGGTTTGGGGAGAGGAAGAAACATTGACATGGTCATTGAAGTAATGATTGGTAGTATGTTTGTATGGGAAGATCATCAGGGGCAGGCCAAAGTGGAATGACACTGGTTATAAACCTACTGAAGTTCTAAACTCTGGGAGCTGAAATCTAGGGGGAGTTAAGTCCAACATGTGGGATCTTACAACAGAGAAAAGCCCACAAAGGAACAGACATACAAGAATCAGGCTGGGGGAGAAGGGGGGACACCACAGTAGTGGATAGGTTTGTCCTCACTATTAAGAATACCTAGGTTCAAATCCTGTCTCTGACATATGCCAGCAGTGTGACCCTCAGTAAATCATTGGAAGCCTTCCTTAACCCCTCTTAATTCTAGTGCTTGCTTGCCCTCTGTTAATGATTTCTAACTCATCCTATACGCAGATGTATATATTTGTCTTCATGTTTTCTTCCCCATTAGATTGTAAATTTCTTGAGGGCTGTCTTTTGCCTCTTTTGTATCTCTAGCACTTAGCACAGTGCCTGGCACACAGTAAGCACTTAATAAATGTTTCGATTGATTGAATTAAACTCTCAGTGTGCCAGGAAACCTTCTCTCAGATGTCTATGTAGTGTCTCAGTCACTTAAAGTCATGAGAATACAAGGCTCCAGGAAGGTTCTTTCTCCTTCAGCTCCATGAAACTCCCTTTAAAGGTGTCCAGCTAGCCTGGCCCAGCATCATTCTCATAGGGGCTGCTCTTCCATCTCAATGTAGCTCTCAGAAAGGGACAGACATATGAAATCCCTCCCCCTCAAGGCTCTTCCTTTAGTTCAGCTCATCTCCTAGCAGATAGCAACACGTATCAAGCCCCAGCATATCATTCCCTAATTTCTCCTATAGTGGTCCACTGAAGTTAGGGTTCAGCAGCTCCTAGCAATTGGTCACACCCAATTTGTCTTTGTATTTTGTGTCCTTAGCCCTCCTACAGAGGAGAATACCTCTATTCCAGAAAGCAGCACAATTCTCCCCACCTCACTACTTCATACTAGGAATCTCTTCTCCCACAGATGATTCCCCTTGGCTACTATCGCTGTTGCATTCAGCATCACGAAAACTTGTCTAGGGAACAGGAATCCTGCTGGTCTCTATCTCCAAGACAGTCCCAGGCACCAATTTCAATTTCAGATGTGGTAACTAGGGGCAGCTAGGTGGCACAGTGGATAAAGCACCAGCCTTGGATTCAGGAGGTCCTGAGTTCAAATCCAGCCTCAAACACTTAACACTAGCTGTGTGACCCTGGGCAAGTCACTTAACCCTCATTGCCCCGAAAAACAAACAAATAAGCAAAAACCATATGTGGTAACTAAATAAATTTCAATGTCCTTTCTTCATCAGACATCTGGGAAGGGTATCTCCCCCACTATGTTCCCCTCTACAAACATATTCCTTAGTGAATACTATTCTCTTGTTCAAGAGCTGACAAATTCTCTAACCTACCCCAAATTATCCATACTAAATCTAAAAGGATTTTTCTATAGCAAATTGATGAGATTATATAAACCCATGTTTGGCTTTTATTGGCCATACCTAAGACGGAGGGTTTGGAAAAGTAAGGAACAGTCCCCAGACATGTTATAATTATAGATGTATATATTATGTGTGTATCTATCTATGAACACATTAGATATACACATATATACATAAATATGATTTACTCTGCTCTAATAAAACATTTTCTTACTTAAAATTTGAGATAACAAAAAAAAAAGAGAGAGAGGAAAGAAGGAAGGGAGGGAGGGAGGAAGGAAATTGAAATGAAATGAAATGAAATGAAACAAAAAAGATGGTTCAGGTTTGGTAAAGGCAGAGAGGATGCTGAAGCTAAAAATATCCACAAGGTGGCAGTGAATTCAGTCTACAATTATATTGCCCAGAACATCCCTACTAATCTTGTCTGATCTTAGAAGATAAGCAGGGTCAGGCCTTCTCAGTACTTGGATGGGAGACTGTTTGGGATTCTTCGGTGATCAAGAACTCTGAAATGCCTTTATCTGATCGAAGTCTCTTATCATTCCATCTCTCCCTATGTCTTAATCCTCCCAAGCCTACTCTTCATTCTTTCAATGACCTGTAGTCCCTCCACCTCTCAGTACTTTCCCAGGCCCAGATCTGGCTAAACTCTCCTCCATTCCAAATCTCTACCCTTTAGTACTCTAAGCCCCTCCCTTTAGGAGGAAGTGGAAAGAGAATTGGCTCTGGAGGCGGAGAGCCTGAATTCGAATTCTAACTCCAGGGCTCATTACCTGTGTGATCTTGTGTAAGTCACACAATTGCCCCAGTTTCCTCATCTGTCTAATAAGGAGGGGGAGTAGAAAATCTCTTCTAGATTAACACAATGTCAGTATACATATTCATGCATCTGTGACTAGGGTACAGCAGGGTACTGTGTCAGGAACTGACTGGTTTGGTCCTTCAAACTGTGAAACAGTAATAAGACCAATGCTTACTGTTTTTAGGAAATTGGGGAACTGATTGGTGTTTATCAAGGAAGAATACATCATTTTGGAGTTTAAGACATTGCCCACCAGGGCAGGCCTGGGTAGAGTGGGAGATCCTGGGCATTTAGAGAGAAAAACCAAGTTACCCAATCCAGGTTTTACTGGCTCTTATCTACTCAGCCTGCAGGAAATTCTCTCTGCTTTTTCCATGAGTTAAGTGCCTGGTTTACAATCTTCCTCTTATCCCAACACTAACTCTTATTCTAAGAGAATTCAACCTACTGGTTGTTGTTTTCTCCCATGACCAACTACTGCTCTTCACTTGAGCTATACACAGGAATGGTTACACCCCAATCACACCATGCTCCAAGATAGTTCTACTTCCACAATCAAGAATTCTGGAATTCATTTAGCTGATCAAAATGTCCTATCATTCCATCTCTCCCTGTGCCCTAATGTAGTTATCATCCTACACTCCCCTACTCTCAGTATGTCCTTTCCCAGGTCCTTACTTCTACTCCTCTACTCTGGCTAAACTCTCTTCTAATCTCTATCCCCGTAGAGAACCAGCTCAACTCTACACTATTCTTTCTCTCCCTCTTCCTCTCCCTCTCTCTCTCCCTCTTCTTCTCCCTCTTTCTTTCTCTCAATTCATTTGTTCAAGTTGATAGTAAAACAGAAATCCCTCGCTCCCTCATCCTATTCCCTCTCATGCCTTGCCAAACTCCAAACTTAAGTTTACTCCCACACTCTGCCTCTTCCACTCTTCCTCACATGTTGCTAAATGGAGCTGGGAGGAAGTTATGCAGCTGGGCTGACTGGGTCCATTGTAAAGATATTTTATCTAATATCAATTGGGCCCTTACTGCCATAAGGCAATCCTATTTTCCCAACTGATTCTTCATCACATTCACTATTTAAAAAAAAAATTATTTTATTTTTAATTCTTTTCCCAATTACATGTAAAGATATTTTTTTTGAGTTCCAAATTTTTCTCCCACTCTCCCTTCCCTCCCCCTTCCCAAGGCTATCAGGCAATCTGATATACATTCTACATTACAATCATATTAAACATATTTCCACATTAGTCATGTTGTAAGAGAAGAATCAGAATAAAAGGGAAAAAGTGCAAGAAAGAATAAACAAGAACAATACCCCCCCCCAGAAGTGTCATATTCACTACTGGATATTCCAGACATTCTCTTTTCTCTTAAAGCCTTCCACGCAGGGGTGCTAAGAGTCTCAAAGAGATCGTGGATATAAAGCCCTTTGAAAACCTTAAAGCACTATTTAAATACCAGTTATTATTGCTAGCTACAGGCCTTCATTCTGGTGAAATTCCCTGAGCATTCTATTACACTCAAGCAATATTTCTAGAGTAACACAGGTAAAGTTTTAAGAGTTTTCCACCAAAAATGTATACACATATGCTTTTAAATTTAATATGCATTATTAACAGTTCCTTAAGTCCAGACAATCAACAAAACAATAAATAAAAGATGAAAGCCATTCACCATGAGATCCTTCACCTTCCTCTTCTCCTCATCTCAAAACTCCTTATCATAATCCCCTATAACACTTTTATAGTCTCTGATGAATAGGTGGCCTTTTAGGATTCCATCCCCTGCCTTCTTTTCTTTTCTCTTTTCTTTTTTCTTTTTTTGCAGGGCAATGGGGGTTAAGTGACTTGCCCAGGGTCACACAGCTAAGAAGTATCAAGTGTCTGAGGCCAGATTTGAACTCAGGTCCTCCTGACTCTGGGCCAGTGCTTTATCCACTGTGCCACCTAGTTGCCTCACCTGCCTTATTTTCTAACAGATGATTGCCACTTATTTCCTGGGAAGCATGTGGTTATTTCCCCCCATTTTTAATAATCTTCAATCTCTGTCTTTCTACTTAGACGTAGGGTCAAGGTTCCTTCCCATCTACCCACAAGCATACTCTGAATATTCAAATATACAGAGAAGGGCAGAAAAAGATTACATATAAAACCATGAATACTATGTATGGCTTCTTAAAATATATATTCAATTTAATATAGTGATACCAACATTACCTTCCTCTGTACATTCCCTTCTGAACTCTTTCTGCTCTTTTAAAATGCATTTTTTAAATGTTTCATTGATGTTTCTTTTGTAATTGAAGTTGAATGGGCCTAAAGGAGCCTTGCTAAGGGAGCATGCACTCATATCAATATTATGATATCTCATTCATAATTCATTTTTTTTTGCAGGTCAATGGGGGTTAAGTGACTTGCCCAGGGTCACACAGCTAGTAAGTGTCATGTCTGAGGCTGGATTTGAACTCAGGTCCTCCTAAATCCAGGTCCAGTGCTTTATCCACTGTGCCACCTAGCCGCCCCCCATAATTAATTTTTTAAAAAAACTTTTAAACAGAATTAAACTACTTCCTTATAGACATGAACCCAGACAGCTTGGCTGAGATCCTCATAGACTCTACAGATCTATAGGATAAGGTTTGCCTTTGGCCTAGAAACTTTAACAAATCAACCCCAGGTGCTTTTTTGGGAGCCACATACCTCTCAGAGAAAAGGCCAACGGGATTGCTTGCCCAGGGTGTACCAACACACTTGGCCCAAGGTCTGTTTCTAAAGACCTTTGTCCTAGTTTTCCTCCTCCCCATGCAGCGATATATATATACCTGTAAGAGAAGAAGGGATAAAAGGCTGTTAATCAGGTTTGCCCTACACAATTTATCTCTATCATGTGTTTCAGAGCTCCTTCTAGTCTGATCTGAGAAAAGAATGTCTGAGATCACATTATAAATAGTTGATGAATTGAATTGAAATTTGTACTTTACTATCAAGATACTTGATATCAAGTTTCTTGAGTAACATTTGTAGTATAGCAAGTCTGGAAACTAGCTTGATTTAAAATTATACAAATCTAACTGCCAAGTGGAGAGTGTCAGGGGGCTTGGATATTGGTAGCTGTTAGGTTGCTATGAGAACATTGATAAGATAACCATTTCATGCCCAGCTGATGTTCTCCAACTAGACTACTATAGGTATCCACATACCTGCCCCTTTCCTTTAGAGGTAATACTTTTTTTTTTAGAAGTAATACTTTTGAAGCAAGGGGAAAGCTAGCAGCTCCAAGCATCCCAAACTACAACTTTCTTTTCCTTATGATAAGACTCTTTCCTTCCTTCCTTGCTTTCTTTTTCTCTCATTCTTTCTGTCTTTCTCTCTCTTCCGCCCTTTCTCCTTTTCCTCCTTCCTTGTTTCCTTTTCTCTTTTCTTTCTTACAAATGGGAAGAAAAATTAACCTAGAAAGTATATTATACTTAGTATTGGGTAGTCTTTTGCAAGATTTGTGGAAAATAACAGTGCCTTCCTTTCTGTTTCTGCAACTCCCACCTTCAACTATTCTTATTGGGTAACATATCTTTAATCTCTGAAAGAAGACGATTCCTCACCTTCCCCTTATCATTATCTGTGAGTTTACTAATTAACTGCAGAATCATAGAATTTGAAAATTAAAAGTGACTTCAGTGGACATCCAGTTCAACTTATACAAGAAAGGATTCTCCATTAAAAGATCCCTAACAAACAAGTCATGTGCTAACCACTGGAGATACACAAATAAGCAAAAAACAGTCACTTTCCTCAGGGAACTCACAATCTAATACAGGGGACAATAAGCAAACAAATATATACAAACAAGCTCTATACAAGATAAATAAGAAATAATCAACAGGGGAAGGCACTAGAATTAAGAAGGGCTGGGAAAGGCTTCCTTTAGAAGGTGGGGCTTTAGTTGGAACTTGAAAAAAACCCAAGGAAGCCAGGAAAAGGAAGAGAATTCTAGGCTTGCCAGAGAAATGCCCCAAACCAAGAAATTAGGTGTCGTGTTGGTGGTACTGCAAGGAAGTCAGTATCATTGGCAGGGAGTAAGGTATAAAAAGATTGGAAAGGAGGGGGCAAGAAGGAAGGAGGGGAGCAGGTCTTGAAGGATGCTGAATACCAAATAAAGCATTTTTTATTTGATTCTAAAGCCAATGGAATTTACTGAGTAGGGGGAGAGGATGACATCAAAGAATCTTCATTTTAGGAAAATCACTTTGGTGGCTTAATGGACGATGGATTAGAGTGGAAAGAGACTTCAGGTCAGTATATTATTGCAATAGTCCAAGCTTGAGGTGCTAAGGTCCTGCCCCAGGGTAATAGTAGTGTCAGAGGAGAGAAGGGGGCACATTGCAGAGATGTTGCAAACATGAAATCAGCAGACTTTCTCACCAGATTGCATATGGGGATGACAGGTAGTGAGGAATTGAGGATGATATTGAGATTGCAAGTCTGAGGATGCTGGTGCCCTCTATATAGGGAAGGTTTAGAGGAGGAGGAGAGTTTAGAGGGAAAGATAGTGGGTTTGGCTTTTTACATATTAAGCTAAAGATGTTTGCTGGGCATAAATTGGAGATGTCTGAAAGGCAGTTGGAGATATGAGACCAGAGATCAGAGGAAAGGATGGAGCAAATAGGTAGATCTAAGAATTCTCATGATAAAGATGATCATTAAGGCCATAGGAGCAGATGAGATCACCAAGGGAAGCAATATAGAGGGAGAAGATGGTCCAGGACAGAGTCCTTTGGGACACATAAAATTAAAGGAAATGATATAGTGGAGGATCCAGAGAAGGAGCAGAGAGAAAGAAGGAGAATCAGGAGAGATCGGTGCCCCAAAAATTTAAAGAGAAGAGAGTATTGAGAAGAAGAGGGTGATGAACAGTGTCAAAAACTGCAGAGAGGTCGATTTGTCATTGGATTTGACAGTTAAGCGATCATTAGTAACTTTGGGGGGGCGGGGCAATGAGAGTTAAGTGACTTGCTCAGGGTCACACAGCTAGTAAGCATTGAGTGTCTGAAGTCAGATTTGAACTCAGGTCCTCCTGACTCCAGGGATGGATGTACCATCTAGTTGCCCCAGTCATTAGTAACTTTGGAGAGAGTAGATGCAGTGGAATGATCAGGTCAGAAGTCAGATTGTAAGAGGTTAAGAAGAAAATGTGAGGAGAGAAAGTGAAAGACCACCTCACCTCATCAAGGAATTTAGCTATAAAAGGCAGAAGAGATGGAAAACTGAGGGGCTTGGGGGTGACTTTTTTTTTTTTTTTGAGGATGGGGGTAGAACGGACATATTTCTTCCTCCTGGATCTGTGAGGTTGGCAATGCAGATTCAGTCCAGGCCATGCTTCATGCTCAGGATGTTAAGTTGCCGTGCTTTTATTAAGTACTTACTTTACTATAGGTATTCCGCTAAAACACTGGAGAGTAACAGAAAAGCAAAAAAAGTCCCCAGCCTCAAAGAGCTCACTTTCTAAAGGGAGAGAAAACCGGTGAAAAACTAGGTACATACAAGATACATACAGAGAGTAGAAGAAAGCTCATCTCAAAGGGGAAGAACTCCTGTAGATTGTGGAATTTGAGTTAAGTCTAAAAGGGAAATTAGGAGCTGGAGATAAGAAGGGAGTGTCTTCCAGACATGAGGGACGGCCAGTGAAAAGGATCCAATAGGGAGTCACTGAATTTTAATAAATGGGGAGGTGACGTGGTCATACGATTTAGGGAAATTATTTAGGGAAGGAAATAATGATTTGTATAGCGCCTGCTTGTGTCAAGTACTTTACAAATCTTTATCTCTTTCAATCAAATACTTTATCTCTTTCAATCCTCACAAGAATCCTGCAAGTGCAGTGCTATTATTATCTCCATTTTATAGTTAAGGAAACCGAAGCAAAAAGACGTTAAATGGCTTGCCCAGGGTCACACCGCCAGTAAGGATATACAGTAAGGATATAACTTGGGTCTTGTTGACTTCAGACCCAGAATTCTATCAGCTGCATTACCAGCTGTTGTTATATTTAGCACTTGAGTAGAGGATGAAGTGCATTAAGTAGAGAGTTGATGTTGGGAGACCAGCTCTCACATACTACAATTTGTTGTTGTTGTTGTTGTTGTTCAGTCGTTTTTAGTCGTGTCTGACTCTTCATGACCCTATTCGGGGTTTTCTTGGCAGAGATCCTGGAATGCTTTGCCATTTCCTTCTCCAGCTCATTTTGCAGAAGAGGAAACTGAGGCCAGCAGGATTAAGTGACTTGCTTGGAGTCACACAGCTAGTAAGGTCAAATTTGAACTCAGGAAGATGAGTCTTCCTGACTCTAGGCACAGCCTGTGCCACCTTGCTGCTGATAATATTGTAATAAGGTATTACAATAGTCCAGGTTTAAGAGATGATGTGGGCCTGAACTAAAGTGATGGCTGTATGAGTGGAGAGGAGACATATAAAAAAAAGGTAGAAAAGACAAAATTTGGCAACAGATTGTATACGAGGGGTGATATAGTGAGAAGTTGAGTTTGACATCCATTGCAATCCTAGGACACTGGGATGATGGTAGTGCCCTCAACAGTAATAGGAAAGTTAGGAAAAGAGGAGGGTTTGGAGAAAAGGTAAAGATTTCTATTTTGGACATGTTGAATTTGATATGCCTAGGGACATCCATTTGGAATTATCTTAAAGTTATATGGTGATATGGGAATATGACTAGGTATGCAGATCTGAGAATCATCTGCATAGAGATAATTGAACACTTGGGAGATAATATCACCAAGTATAGTATGAAGTGGACAAAAGAGGACTTAGGACATAGTTTTAGGGAACTCCCATGGTTAGTAGGCATGGTATGAATGAAGATTCAGCATATGAGACAGAGAAGGAGCAGTTATAGAGATAGAAGGATATCCAGGAGACATCAGTATTGAAAAATAAAACTAAAAGAGAATACCCTGAAGGAGGTGACCAACAGTGTCAAATTCAGATTCAAAGAGAGGTCAGGATGAGGACTGAGAAAAAAGCCATAAAATTTGTCCAATAAGAGATAGATCAGGGGCAGCTAGGTCGCGCAGTGGATAGAGCACTGGCCCTGTATTCAGGAGGACCTGAGTTCAAATCTGGCCTCAGACACTTAACACTGACTAGCTGTGTGACCCTGGGCAAGTCACTTAACCCCAATTGCCTCACTAAAAAAAAAAAGAGATAGGTCATTGGGATGTTTGGAGACGGCAGTTTCAGTTGAATAATGAGATCAAGCCAGATGGCAGAGGGTATATTAAGAGAGTGAGGGGACAGCTAGGTGGCACAGTGGATAAACACTGGCCCTGGATTTAGGAGGACCTGAGTTCAAATCCAGCCTCAGACACTTGACACTTACTAGTTGTATGACCCTGGGCAAGTCACTTAACCCCCATTGCCCAGCCCCCCCCCCCCAAAAAAAAAGAGAGAGAGAGGAGAGGTAGTAGAGGTAGAAGAACTTGCTTGAATTTATCCATAAAGGGGGAAAAGCTATAGAACCATAGTTAACAGTATGGTAGGATCAAATGAGTTTTTGTTTTGCTTTGTTTTGTTTTTTGAAGGATGGGAAGAGAGTTGCACATTTGTAGGCATTAGGGAAGGAGGAAAAGAAGAGAGAATGGGGGCTTGGGGGCAATCTGTTGAAGATGGAAGGGGATGGAATCTAGAGTATGTCACGAGTGGTCAAAAGGGCCACCTTTTCATCTTAGAACAGAGCAAAAGAGGAGAGAACAGGAGAAGATGTCTGAGTGACGTGAAATGAAGAGGAGGGAAGGGGAAGCCATCACTGTGATCCCTTGCCCCAGGACAAAACTCTGCTTATGCTGGCCTAACCAGCTCTGAAGAGTGATACTTGAAATGGTTCCTGCTGAATGAATGAGTGAGTGAATGAATGAATGAAGGGGGAAAACATTAAAAAGCACTAACTATGTCCAAAGCACTGTATTAAGTGCTTACTAATACAAAAGTAAGAGAGTCCCTACTCTCAAAGAGCTCTCATTCTAACGCAGAGCATACAATACATATGAAATATTTCAGCTGCAAGTCAGATGGAAAAATTCCATGATTCTTAGGGTGCAGCTGTCTCTCTTTCTCTCTCTCTCTCTTTCTCTCTCTCTGCAGGGCAATGAGGGTTAAATGACTTGCCCAGGGTCACACACCTAGTAAGTGTCAAGTGTCTGATGCCGGATTTGAACTCAGGTCCTCTTGACTCTGGAGCTGGTGCTTTATCTACTGTGCCACCTAGCTGCCCCATGCCTCTTCTTTAATGTCATTTCCACTGATAAAATCATTTCTGTTACTGATACTGAACTACTTAACAATGCGAAGGACTTTGGTAGCAAGAACTTTCTATTCTGGGTCCTCAGTAGCTGGGGCTATAACACTGGCCAGGTTGCATCAACACAAAGTTGCATCCCAGGTTGATGACTGAGGACACTGTGCTAGCTAAAAGCATTGCTATTCTCAAGGCTCTTGGGTTCAAGGTCTTAGGCTGTCTTCATCAGGATTTGGGGAAAATGGCAGTCAAGATGCCATTGAGTTCTTGGCACATGTAGCCTCCTGTCTTTACTTCGGGGTGCCTTGATGCATCAGCTAGGCTAGCTGGCTTGCTCTGTGAATGGCAGTTGGTTGACAGTTGGTGGGAATGGATGGCCTCTTCTCCACAGGAATTGTTTCTCAAGATGATGGCTACAAAGGTTAGGCTGGAAACAGGACCTTCAGACTTGGTTGTGGGGTGGGGTGGGCAGGGGAGGACCTGTGCTGTCACCCAGGGGTCTTGTGCAACAGGCAGATTGCCTGTTGTTGGTAGTTGGTCAACAGTTATTGTTGATGAATGGTAAGTTATTGTTGATAGTGGTAAGGTCCTACTTCTCCTCCTACAACTACTTTTCAGTTCAAAGTCAGGGGCCAAGTCCAGAACTTGGGAATAATGCTGGATAAACTGTCAGTCCCCTCCCTCAAGTTTCTCAAGCCTTCTGTGAGTGGGTACATTGATTACACACACACACACACACACTCACACGCACACACACACTGTGCAAAGGCGTTTTAAAAAGCAGCTTCATTTAATTAAGCTCATCTTTGATTTGATGTTGCTCCTCCACAAAGTCCTATATGATGCCACATTAAAGCATGAAAGTGACCCATAATGCTTGAGGTGTAACGACTGGAGTGATGCCACCTGCTGGAGACTTACTATAGAAAAGCTCCGCCATGAGGAGAAGGTCTCTGAGGGCAAGCCATGTGGTCAAGGTCCTTAGCGTCAGGAAGTGACATTTGCTTGTGGGTACTGTCTATCAAGACTACCAGTCAATCAACTTGAGGAGCCTCCCATTTCTGGGAGGGGGACATGAAGTAAGAAGCTGACACTGGCAGAGGGGTTCTTTTTTTTTTTGGCTCCTGACCTCGCCATGGTGGGTCGGATGATGGGGTCTCTTAGAAATAGTTAGATTTTTACCTTTCTCTCTGATCCTAATGCTCTTTAATAAATACTTAAACATTTAAATACTCTTGCTAAAGCTTGTAATTTATTGGCGACCACTCAGATATTTTAGATAGTTTAGCTAGAATTTTAGCCCTAACAGAGGGCTAGAACAGTGGGAACACAAGCTCAGTACTTCCTGGAATGACTTCAAGTCCAGTCCTAGTCATACATCGAGTCTACATTCCAAGGGTCAGTCTAATTAAGCATGGAGAGCTTTATCATTATTAGGCTAACAACCTGGTAGTGTTTTGTTTCATCGTTGCCTTGGCCATAGCAACCCATGAAACAGAGAAAATGACCAAATGGCCCTCCGTCCTTTCCAGTACACCCCTTTTTGCTTTGGCAGCGACTGTGACCTAGCTGCCCCAGGATGATCTTATCTAGACAAAATCATTGCTTCCCCACTCACTTGAATGATTGACACCTAGACCCTTAGAGAACCGAATCCTCTTTTGTAATTCAAAGTTAAGATATTGATCTCAGGAAGGATCTCCTTTCTGTCCTTTAAGGGGTGTGATCTAGTAAGGGACTGAGGGGCAACTATTTTGGAATGTTAACCCCAAACTATTTTAAATGTATTTTGATCTTTTTCCTCATTCAACAATCCTATAAACTCTACCTCAAAATTGTCTCGGAACAGCAACAGGTTGGAGGATATGGGGGAACTCTCCCATTTTTTTTTTGGTTTGTTTTTGTTTTTGTTTTTTAGTGAGGCAACTGGGGTTAAGTGACTTGCTCAGGGTCACACAGCTAGTAAGTGTCAAGTGTCTGAGGCCGGATTTGAACTTAGGTACTCCTGACTCCAAGGCCGGTTCTCTATCCACTGCGCCATCTAGCTGCCCCGGAACTCTCCCATTTTTAACATCTCTCTAAGTCAGAAATGATTTGGAATTAAATTAATCTTAAATTAAATAAAGTTAAGTTAAATGACTTCTGACAGACTAAAGGCAGAGTGGAGTTGTTTTTTTTTTCCTTTGACATTATTCAGAATCACAGTTTTTAGACTTTCTATAAACATTAACTATTAACACTCTAAATGTGAACCACTTGTCCTGTGGCCAATAAATAGACAAATTTTGGAGGAACTGCATCATACTAATCTTGACTATCTTACTCTAAATGAAAACTGGAGACAAAAGGAAATTGCAGCAAAGTGGAAGGATGTTTCACTGGTTTACCTGTGAAAAGCAATTTTTTAAAAACTGGCAGACTTGGTTTTATAATGAGGCCAAGGACAACAGATATCATTTCATAGTGCACTTGGTCTTCTCATATTACAGCACTCATGAGAAGTGTAAGAGGTGCCAGGAAGAGGTTACTTTCTCTAAACAGAAATACCTGTGCCTTACATAGGTGGGTAGACATTAGTTACTGTTTGCCTCCCGAGGGAGTGCTCTAGATTAGTTATTCAGTATACAATCTCTACATAAATTACCTGTAAGTGAACCTAGGCCTCTTTTGCCTATATGAAAACAGGCTGCCAGCCTGAGTTTCTGAGGACAAGCTGGAAAACACTCCTAGCTTCCCAGTGCTGACCCAAGCTCCTCTTGGTACTATCTGGGGTTTAAAAGGTAATGAGTTTAAAAAAAAAAAAAGATAATGAGTTAAAGGAAGGTTTATCTGAGGAGATTGTTCATCAATTTTATGAGCTCCTTGTACAGTATTTTACAATATGATTAAGATACCTCATGACCTCATTTCCCAATAAGATTCTTATCTCCTTTCCCTACATTGTGTGACCCAAAGGAACATACTCTCACATATTTACTCAACAAAAATCAGAATTTAAAAGATTCTAGATTAAAATTCTAACTTCTTTTCATCACTCTGGTTAAAGAACTGAAAACCTCCCCTCCTCTCCCCCTAGTGCCCCTATACTCCCCCAGCCTTTGGCTGTGTATTCCCAGCACTACCAGGGGCAGCTGGATAAAGCACTGGCCTTGGAGTCAGGAGGACCTGAGTTCAAATCTCACCTCAGACATTTACTAGCTGAGGGACCCTGGGCAAGTCACTGGGCAATTGCCATCTCCAGTCATCCTGATGTATATCTTGCCACTGGACCCAGATGGCTCTGGAGGAGAGAGTGAAGTTGGTGACCTTGCACAGCCCTCCCTAGCTTAAATCCAATTCACTGCAAGTCATGACTTGCAGTCATGGTCCTCTTGGAGAATGAAGGACAAACCACAACCCAGCACTAACCAGCTACCTTTTAGCACATTCCTATGCTCTACTTTTATAGTTGTTAGGGAAAAGGGGAGAATCGTCTCACCAACGTCTATTCCTGTTATCTCTGTCTTAGTAGGCTGCCAGAGGAGTCAAGGTGTGGTGCTGTCTTGCACATCTCCTAAGGGCAGCTACTCACCAATTTCATCCCTGCCAAGCAATCTGCCTAGTACATTTTCACACGGTCACCACTTTCTTCTCTGAGTGGGCTCCATCAGATTTCCTTTGGTGTTTCTAGCATCCAAGCTAGTCATGACCTCCCTACAAGTGGAGGGGTCCTCTGTTCCACCTTCCCAGACAAAATGATCCCCACCTAGAATCTCTGTGCGCATTGTCCATAAAGTCAGGCTTTCCCTGGATGCCTGACATTGCTGCGCTAAAACTGTCTCGTCTTCATTGTAAATGCCCCACTCAGCACCAGCAGTCAATGACTTTCTGGGAACTCTTTTTACTTTAACAGTTCTGAAGAATTCAGTCCTGCATCGTCTGCATTTGTTGTCCTTGTCTGGTACCTTAAAAAGTTCAGGAATCTCAGAGGAGGGAGTCCCAAGCTGTTTCGAACACAGGATGTGTAACCATTAGCAAAAAGACTGCTATGAAGATAATTGTATCCTGTACACCAACATACTTAATGACCTAAATGCAGTGAAAAATATGTTGGAAAAACATGGTTCAAGGGTAAGAAATGCGATAGGCCAAAAGCTTGTAGACTACACAGAAAATTTTGTGAGAAAATAATAGGGTTCTACGAGACCCAGAGAACCTTGCCTGACCTTTCTTAAGACCAGCCCAGAGTCAGGAGAATTTCAAAGGAAATATAGTTGGACCTTGGATTGTGAATAGAGACAATTAGAGATTAAAACCACACCTACCTGAAAGCCTTCCTCCCCAGAGGGTCTGTCCTCTGTCCTCTGACCTCAGCAGTATTGCTCATGGACCACCCTCAAGTCCAGTAAACCAATGGATTTGAATGATTCTAGCCGACTAACTTTGAGCAGTGTGAAAGGGCCACCTCTCCTCCGGATCCTCAGGAAGCTTCTGCTCACACACATACTCTCTCTTGGCTGAGGGCTCTTGGCTGAGGGCTCTTGGCCGGGAACGTGGAAGGAGCAGCCATGAGGCCCATTCTCTTTCTCTCTTTACTAATATTTAATATGCTTTAATAAATGCTTAATGCCCCAAACTGGTGCTATAGTCTCTAATTTCTAAGTAACAATATATTAGAAACCCCAGTTAAATTCCCCAAAACTTGGGACAGAGATAGGGCACTCGGTAAATTTTCAAACCACACAACTTGTATCTATAGAGTGTGAATATTTTCTTTAAGGAGAAAGATGGGACATGGTGAAACCAAGTTATGTGTGGATTATATTCCAACAGATAGGAAATGACTGGCTACTTATATAATTAATTATCTATGTACAATTAGATTATCAACTAGTATTGCCTCATAAAACAAGAAGAAGCAAAGTGTGTGACAGGAGAGATGTGTCAAATTTCCATAACAAATTATTTTCTTCCATCAATGACAATGGATCCACCATACTTGGGCTCACACAGTTCAGTGGCCATATGAGGAAGTAAAAGTAGCATTAAAAAAAAAAACAGTTCGAAAAAGTAGTTATACTAAGTATATATTGTTGTTTGTCCTTCACTCTTCAATGACATCATGAGAGTAATATCTTGACTTGTGAGTGAATTGGATACGAATAAGGCAGAGCTGTGCAAAGTCCTCGGCCTCACTAACTTCTCCAGAGTCATCAGAGTATAGTAGCAAGACAAAGGTCAAGACAACTGGCAATGGCCCAGGATGCAGTGAGTGACCTTAGCCTTTCTAAATTAGGGTTTTTCCCAGGTCTCAGTTTGTCTGAGGCCATACCCATTCAATGACTGAGGCCTAGGTAAGAGTTGAGACAAAAGATGGCTTAATTTATCCTCTGGGAGAGGAAGACCCTCAGAGTTTCAGTGGAACAAAAAACAATGTCTATTTATACTCATTCTAAGCCATCAAAACCTAAACAGGGGCAGCTAGATGGTGCAGGGGCAGCTAGATGGTGCAGGGGCAGCTAGATGGTGCAGTGGTTAAGCACTGGCCCTGGATTCAGGAGTACCTGAGTTCAAATCCGGCCTCAGACACTTGACACTTACTAGCTGTGTGACCCTGGGCAAGTCACTTAACCCCCATTGCCTGCAAAAAAAAAAAAATAAAACCCTAAACAGTGTGCAACAGAAGCTTGACTTGAAGCTGTTATTAACCATTCAATGAAAGCCAAAGTGATTTAAGTTTAGAGGCATAGTAAAGTAGCTCCAGTTAAAACATGATAGGTTTTTTCCTTTTTTTTTTTTTTTTTGGTGAGGCAATTGGGGGTAAGTGACTTGCCCAGGGTCACACAGCTAGTAATTGTTAAATGTCTGAGGCTGGATTTGAACTCAGGTCCTCCTGACTCCAGGGCCGGTGCTTTATCCACTGTGCTACCTAGCTGCCTGGAACAATAGGTTTTCTAAAAGCTTGTTTTTTCAGAGCTATATTTCAAGAAATAAAAAATGAAAACCATGCAGGATGAAAAGTAAATTGCCCCAGCTTCTTTAAGAAGAAGATGATAAAGAAAGAGAATAAGGAGACAAAGGAGGAGGAGAAAAAGAAGGAAGAGAAGGAGAAGGAGGGGGAGAAGGAGGAGGAAGTAGGAGAAGAAGAAAAAGAAAAAGGAGGAGAAGAAGAAGAAGAAATAGTGGCAATCCCCAACTTCTGCTCTAATTGGCAGGTTAGGTCCCCAAACAGGGATTCCTAGATAAGATGGTAAAGAGAATAAAAGCAAAACTGTCTCCTAAGGACCTAGTTCATTTCTTCCCACAAATACAGCTTTCATGGGAGGAGTAAGCTTAAACTTAGACCACCATAATTGTAGTGGGCCACACATTTAAGAACTATGTATAGCAACATTTAACTCACAACACCTGCTCTGGAATTCTCTCTGTGTAGAGACCAATGACATCTTGACTGGCACATGAATTGGATTCAAGTGAGGCAGAGTTGTACAGTCAATCTCACTCTCTCTTCCTGAGTCATCAAAGTCTAGTGGCAGGACAAAAGTCAAGGCAACCAGTGATGGCCCAGGGTGCAGTGGATGACTTCAACGTCTGACCAAGTTTAGAGCACTCCATAGCTCCTGCTTCAGTGGCCTTCTTGGCCATTGGAACAAATTTTTTTACATCTGCTTATTTCATAGGGGAGATCTCTGCATACTTGGAGGAGACATCCCCCTAACTAATCGATGGGTTCGAGGTCTATTGGTCACTCTCAACCTAGTTTAGCCTGGTGTATGGGGCATTCAGAGAGGACAAGCACCTCTGGTGTGAGGGCTTACTGAGCCCTTTTCAGGGCTGCTCATCCACTTTTGTGTCCACCTGTCACCTGGTTCTTACCTTTGATTCCAGGAAGCTATGGCATGAACAGCAGCCACACCCTGGTAAAATTCCTTTTTAAGTACCCACTCTATGGCCATATTGGCCTACTTTCTGTTCTGAATAGCTGAAATATACTGCTCCTCACCACCACCTCTTGGAATCAATCCCTGGTTTCCTCCACAACTCCTTATATATAAAGACTTTGGTAATCTCCCCAACTGCTAGCATATAACCCCTCAAAACTACCTTACACATCCTGTCCCAAAAGTCAACACAGTTTTTAAGTATAAATGTACACTTATCTTATACTTACACAGAAATGCTACAAACTTATAAAAAGCAATCTATGAAAAGTAAATTATTTATAATTGTAAATAATTGATTAAAATTTTTTTTTTCTTTCAGTGGTTCTGCTAGATTTTTTGTTTTTTTGGCGAGGCAATGAGGGTTAAGTGACTTGCCCAAGGTCACACAGCTGGTAATTGTTAAGTGTCTGAGGCTGGATTTGAACTCAGGTCCTCCTGAATCCAGGGCCAGTGCTTTATCCACTACTCCACCTAGCTGCCCCCTAAATAATTGATTTTTAAATAAAAATTCAATGTAACTACTGTCTTGTAATATACAAGTATATATGTGTATATAAATATATAGAAATTTATGTACAAATAAAAATTACATATATACATACATATTGTGATGAGTAAAATAAAATGTGTGTGGTCACCCTACCTGTCCCCTTGTGGGGAAAGCTAACTAGGACAACAGTTTAACAGTTTAGGTATTAAACATTTATTAAAATATATTAGAGGTTAATAAAGAGGGAACAAGTGTTTCTGAAAGAATAGGAAAACCCCTAACCTACCCTCTAGGAGAAATTAGAGCTGCCAACCCCATGAGGTTCCAACCACCAACTGACCAAACCAACACACACACACACACACACACACACACACACACACACACACACACACACACACACACACACACACACACACACACTGCTTCAAGCTGATTGGTTGAGTGTGGTCACATGCTCACACAGCAGGGGGCCTGTTCCCACACAGTCTCCTGCTCACACAGCAGGGGGCCCCTGTAATATTAATAATTTTCTCACAGTAGATATCACTCCAGTTGATTTTCAAACTTTGTAAAAACATCAGCTGCTTCTCAGTGATAGCATAGATTACATTTGTGATCTTAGTCTTAAGATCATTCAAAGAACAAAGTTTTGATGTATATATGACAGTTTTGACATGACTCCACAAGAAAAAAGCCTAATGGAGATAAATTAGGTAACTGGGGAGACAAGAGGACCTCCTCTACCGGTTCATTAGTCTGAGAATGCATTACCCAGAACTGTTACACTCAATGTGTGATGATGAGATAATGTCTTGTTAAAATTAAAGCTTTAAATTCGTCATTCAAAAATCCACAAAACTGAATAAGTGTAAGAGAAATTTAAACAATTAACCTTTCAAATTGTGGTTTTTGTACATTTGTAGCATTTAGACTTCTGAAGTTTTTAAAGCTTACACTTCACTAATTCTTTTTTTTTAAATTTCTGCATTAGTCATGTTATAAGAGAAGAATCAGAGCAAAAAGGAAAAACCTCAGAAAAGAAAAACAACAGCACCAAAAACAAAAGAAATAGTATGGTCCCCTCTCGCTTATTCTTTTGGGACACCTTGTATTTGTATTGTACATATTTTGATTATATAAGAATATGCTGTCCCCCATTAGAGTATAAACTCTATGTGGGCAGGCACTGTTTCACTTTTGTCTTTGTATCTCTAGCATTTACAATGCCTCACACTTGGCTCATGGAAGATTTGGCTTCAGGTTCTCTCTTCATCCCTTACAAAGTGCATGATCTTGGATAAGACCCTTGACTTCTTAGATTATTTCTAAGTTTTCTTCCAGCTTTGACATTCTATAATTTTCGGGGTCTTTTGCGGGGGGGGGGGGGGGTTGGTTTTTTTGTGGGGCAATGAGGGTTAAGTGACTTGCCCAGGGTTACACAGCTAGTAAGTGTGAAGTGTCTGAGGCCTAATTTGAACTCAGGTCCTCCTGAATCCAGGGCTGGTGCTTTATCCACTGTACCACCTAGCTGCCCCCTTGACATTCTATAATTCAGTAAATACTCATTGATTGGTTGCCTCAGAATTTGTTATATCTTTGGATCTCATCCTTAAAATATTTAGCATTGCCTTGGAAGAAAGGAGAACATACTTTCAGGTAAACGAGGAGCCAAAAGCACCCATGGTATTTTCTCTGTCATTAAAATTGTAAAATGTGTGTTGTGCTCTATTCACAGGAACAATTTGCTCTAGGTTGGCAGTAGAAGGGGCCAGGTGGGGTGGGGTGGAGTGGGATGGGGTGGGGAGGCTGAATAGCTGCTCTGAGTGCTGTGCTTAGCCAAGCCACCAGATGGCAAACCAAGCCCGAAATTATCAGTTCAAGTAACTATGCAGGTGTGAACAGGACCTTGTTGCTGAGTTCCCCCAGCCCTTTTTTAATTCCTCTGCACATGTATAGATGAGACCTAAATTGTCTAGCCTTTTATCTAATCTAAAGGTATGAGTTAATCTCCTTAAAATGTAAAATTCACTTGGCTCACCCTCATTTCCATAGGATCTTACTTCCTTTTTCAACTTTGTGTGATGACAAAGGATTACTTTTTCACATACATATCAAAATACTTTTACTAAGAGAAATTTATATATAAGCAGTCTAGAGTTAAAACCAACCAATCTTAAATGAGCCACAGCCAATACAATTAGGGGCTGAACTTTCTAACTCCCCCTATTAAGTCTTTTTGTGCTCAATTTTTCACAGGCTTAGCCAGAGACCATATTGATAGTGGATTGACACCACCTTCCCCAAGAATTTTGGTCTTAAAGGGGAAAAGGCATAGAGCAAACATTCTCAGCTCACCACATTAGTCTCCTACCATCTGGCTTTTCCTATAATAAATGACCACCATTCAAACTCCTAGCCACTTGCCAGGCACGTCTTCCATTAGATACCTCAACCAAAGGATGCGGTCCAGGAACTTTCTCTGAATCTCCTCATGATATGTCACAGCTGCCTCCCAGACAGTTCTCAGGGAGGGACGTCTACTGCCAACGCCTTCATTTTCCAGTCAAATTCTTTCTGGGTGGCTACTGGGTCACTGGTGTGAATCTCTCTAAAAGCACAATACCAACTCAGATCAAAAGGGAGAGTTCTGTGATTGAGGGGAACACCCCCAAAGTTGGGATTGGGGGAGAGGTAGAGATGGAGAAACAGAAGAAGGGAGAAAGAAAGTCGAGAGAGAGAAAGAGAGAGAGAGAAAGAGAGAGAGAGAGAGAGAGAGAGAGAGAGAGAGAGAGAGAGAGAGAGAATATTACAAAGCACTGACTCCCTCTTTTAAATTCTCACTAGGGACCACAATTTCTCATGTTCCTGTACTTTGGTCCTTTAGATTAGCCAAGAAGTTTCTTCACTGCCTTTTCTCTATTTTCTTCCACATAGTAGAGAATAAAGGTAGCTGTGGTTGTTAGGGGCTGTACGGTTAAATGATCCTACAGGCCTAGAGTCTTTGGGTTTTCATATCTCTTCTATTTCTCTCAGTGTCCCAGAATCTTGTCTATGGCATACTAGGGCAGTTAAGCTCTAAGGGGCACTGCAACTATGGCTGGGAAAATAGAAGGTGAGTTCTATATTGAGAAGAGCTGAAGTGTTGGGAAGGTGTGTGAAAATGGGTGCATTAATTAGTTCAAGGGACAGCAAGGAGATAGTTTCTGATACCACCACTTACATAAATAAGAAAGTGACCACAATGTGCAAAGCCGCTCATTCAAACATGGTTCTTGCCATGACAAGCTTTGCCTAAAACCAGTTTCTCAAGCTAGTTGCAGCTTTACTTAAGGTTTGTCTCTATCAAAGAAACTGGTTTTGCATGAAACCTCCCATGGCTTGAAACAGGTTTGTGTGACTATGTTTGCATGCCTCTGGTACCTCACCCCTCCCATGTGTGCCAATGAAGATGAAGTGTTATTCAGTGGAAGATAAAGGACATCACTTCAGTGTCCAAAGTTGAGAGAGTATTTGAACTATGTAAAAGTTCCAGGATTTCACAATAATTAGTAAGTGCCTTTAGAAGACAGGACAGTATATTCCATGAAGAATAGTGTCTTCTTTATGCCGTCTTCTCTGGCTTCAGCTCATACTAATCTCTCTTTTCTCTGAAATCTTATAGCACTTATAGTACAGACCACCTGATTTGGCACTTCAACATATATTATCTTATGCATCATATAATTATTTTATGTCTATTAGTCTTTTCTTCCCAACTAGGTTGCAAACTCTTTGAAGTCAGAGGCCGTTTCTTCTACTTCTCTAACCCCCACAAGCATGGCACAATGGTGGGCATAAGTAAGCTCTCAATAAATGTTTGTTGGTTAGATTGCTGTTGAAAAGTAAAATTCCAGAAAGACAACACAAAAAAACCATAAATGAGTAAGGGTCTATGGCAGGATTCAAATTCAGGTCTCCCTGAATGAGTCCAGCACTCTAGCAGCTATGTCATCTAGCTGCCTACACTTAATAAATATATGTTAAATTGAGTTGAATTGATAACATCAGAATCTCTTGGGTGGAACAGGTGCACAGGACCCAGGAGGAAAAAAGAATTTTTCTATTGCAGTTTCTAACCCCATATGTTTTGCTTTTCCCCAGTCTGTGTCAGAGAGTCTAGAACAGAATCAAAGAATTTTAGAGGTAGAAAAGACCTTAAATATCAGACTAGAGTCCAGTTCTCCACATTTTACAAATGAGGAAACCGAGCCCCACATAGGTAAAATATTTTGCCTAAGGTCACAAAACTAGTTGGAGCTAGAGCTGGAATAAGAACCCAGGCCATCTGTCCAGTGTTCTTTGAGTTAAATGATGAGCCCTATCTCTAATGCACTCATGATTTAGATGATTCAAGTTATTAATTTCTAAAAAAGAAAACTAGAAATTCTCACACTTAGACTCAGACAATTTTTAGGCACAATCACTGGAACATTTCTATCTGCCTCCAAGATAGAAAAACATAAAAGAATATGAATCCTACATCTTGGAGTGAAATTCAAGGACAAGAATTGTTCTGCCTATCTCTAACTTAGATAATGGAATTCTGTACTCTTAAAGAAGTCCCCTTGAACCCTTTTACAAAATTATAAAGATTCCAAAGTCTGAGATGTGTATGCTTTATCATGCAACCCGATACGTATGCATACTTTAGTGCTGAGTTATCACGTGGCTGGAAACAGTCAGGGAGCTCATCATCTTCTGTGAGTCCAAATGCTGAGTCACCACATCCCTGGAGTCCCCTGAAGTTCCTAGTGGAATTCTAGGCACACACTCCCTAGGATGGACCCTATGGGGTAATTCACCCATTGATCCACAAGTATGGGAGACATCCTCTACAAAGACAGAGAGATAAAAGATGGACTGTGGTCTGTGAAGAAGAGCAAATAGGCTGATATAGCTAGAATATAGTATATAAGAGGAGGTAATGCATGAAGATGTGGAAAGCTAATGCTGGAGACAGATTGTAAGCTTTAGATGCCAACAAAAATAGAGGCGGGGCAGCTAGATGGCGCAGTGGATAAAGCACCGGCCCTGGATTCAGGAGTACCTGAGTTCAAATCTGGCCTCAGATACTTTACACTTACTAGCTGTGTGACCCTGGGCAAGTCACTTAACCCTCATTGCCCCATAAAAACAAAACAAAACAAAAACACTAGAGGCAAAAGGAAGCTATTGGAGCTTTGGAAAGAGGGGCCTGAGGGACAGCTAGGTGGCACAGTGGATGGAGTGCTGGCCCTGGATTCAGGAGGACCTGAGTTCAAATCCGGCCTCAGACACTTAACAATTACTAGCTGTGTGACCCTAGGCAAGTCACTTAACCCCAATTGCCTCATCAAAAAAAAGAAAAGAAAAGAAAAGAAAGAGGGGCCTGAGATAGTCCAACTTGTGTTTTAGGAAAATTACTTTGGTAGCTGTATGAAGGATGAACTGGAGTGGGGAGAAACTTGATGCAGGATGCTCAATTATGATGCTCTTACAGTAATCCAGGTGAGAAGTGATAAAGATCTGAATTAAGTGCTATTGGCCAGAATTAACCCAATTTGGTTGTGTTTGGATTGTGATTGGATATGTGGGGGAGGAAGGTTCTGACCCTCATATTTCTCCTGAGCTCAAGTCCCATATGTCTAACTGCCTCCTATATTTCCATTTTGATATCCCAAAGTCAACATATTCAAAAAGAATTCCTTCTCTTTCTCCCTAAATACACTCCTCTTCCTAGGTTTCCCCACCCCCTCCTAATTTAGTGCTTTCCCTCTGTTAATTATTTCCTATCTATCCTGTATATAGCTTGCTTGGGATAGTTACATGGCACAGTAGATAGAGCCCCAGGTCTGGAGTCAGGAAGACCTGAGTTCAAATCTTGCCTCAGACACTTACTTAACTGTGTGAAGCTGGGCCAGTCGCTTAGCCTTGTTTGCTTCAGTTTTCTCATCTGTAAAATGAGCTGAAGAAGGAAATAGCAACCATTCCAGTATCTTTGCCAAGAAAACTCCAAAGGGGGATCATGAAGAGTCTAACATGAGCAAAAATGACTAAACAACAATAGCTTGCTTTGTATATACAGTGGTACCTTGGTACTAGTTGTTAATTGGTTATAGAAGGCACAAGTGGTGAAAATAACAAATGAATTTTCCCCATAAGGAGTAATGTAAATTGAAATAATCCATTTCTGAACCCCAGAAATTTCACATTTTACTTGACAATTTATAAATTGATGGTGTTGTTTTTTGATGCAAAACCTTAAAATTAGACAGACATAAATAAAGAAAAATAATTAGATCAAATAAAATAAACTTTAACTTCACTTTAACAAGTCCCAGAACAACTGAAGACTTGATGGGGCTGCAGAAGGAGGCTGACAGAGAGGGGATGGGATGCGAAACTGAGGTGAGGGGGAGCAGGCCCAAGTCAAGATGGGGAAGGGGGCCTGTTTGCCTTAAACATGTACTTAGCTGTGTGAATTTGGGCAAGTCACTTAGTCCTGTTTGCCTCGGTTTCCTCATCTGTAAAATGAACTGGAGAAGTATCTTTGCCAAGAAAACCCATAGAGTCAGACACAACTGAGTAAACACTATCACTAGACCTCCAAAGACCTTGCTCAGAGGGACAACCCTCTTAGCTTTGGAACCTCTGCCCTGGGGCACATGCTGTCCTAATTGGTGACTTCATCTCTATATTCTATTTTCTTTTCTTTTTCTTTTTTGTTGGGCAATGAGGGTTAAGTGGCTTGCCCAAGGTCACATAGCTAGTAAATGTCAAGTGTCTGAAGTCAGATTTGAACTCAGGTCCTCCTGAATCCAGGGCTGGTGCTTTATTCACTGAGCCATCTAGTTGCCCCTGTCCTGATGTATATCTTGCCAGGGGACCCAGATGGCTCTGGAGGAGAGAGGGAGGTTGGTGACTTTGCGCAGCCCTCCCTCACTTAAATTCAATTCACTGCAAGTCATGGCATCTGCCATGGTCCTCTCTGAGAAAGAAGGACAAACAACAACAATTTGTATTCCCTATGTTTGGCACATAATAAATGCTTAGGAAATGCTTTTCATTCATATGGTATGATCTTAAATCCTTCCACCATTTGCGTTTTCTTCCTCTATAAATCTGTTAGCTTTCATGTGTCCTTTCCAAAATATGTTATCCAGGACTGAACACAGTTCTCCAGATGTGGTCTGACCAGGGCAAGAAGACAGAGGGTCTAAGATCTCCTTCTCTCTGGCCACTATGTCTCTCTTCATACAGCCTAATATCTTATTGTTTGTTTTTATTGGGCTTAGAGTTCACTAAAACCTCCTTTTTTCCCAAATGGATTACTATCAACACATACCTCTCCTATCATCTACTTTTTTTTTTTTTTTGCAGGGCAATGAGGGTTAACTGACTTGCCCAAGGTCACACAGCTAGTAAGTATCAAGTGTCTGAGGCCAGATTTGAACTCACGTCTTCCTGAACCCAGGGCTGGTGCTTTATCCACTGTGCCACCTAGCTGCCCCCCATCATCTATTTTTGAAGTTGATTTTTTTGAATCCAAGTTTACATCAGGAGTTATTAACTTTTTTTTTAATCTGATGAAACCTATGAAACCCTTCTTAGAATAACACCTTTGAATTAATAAAATTATGAAGAAAGCTAGTTATTTTGAAACACAGTTATGAAACTATTTTTTAAAAAAGCACAAGGACACCCAGTTAAGAATCCTTGCTCTACATTCAATCCAATTATATTTTGAGCCAACTAGGTGACTCAGTGGGTTGTGTGCTGAACTTTCAGTTAGAAAGACTTGCAATCAGATCCTACCTTAAACACTTACAAGCTGTGTGATACTAAGCAAGTCACTTAACCTCTGTCTGCCTCAATTTCCTCACCTATAAAATGGGGATAATAGTAGCATCCCTTACTCCATGTTGTTGTGAGGGTCCAGTGAGATAGTATTTGGGAAGTCATCTATAAACATTAAAGTACTTTACAAATATTAACTACTACATTTTAAGTCATTGAATTTAGTGTAATATACTACTTTGTGAGACTACGGATTTTATCTTCCAGAACCTTAGTAATTCTTACCAGTTTTATATGATCTGCAAATTTGATAAGCATGCTATCTGTGACTGTATCCAAGTCATTGATAAAATAGTCTAAGACCTACTACAGATCCCTCTGCTGAAAACCATCTTTCTTTTTTTTAATCATAAAAGTATTTTATTATTTTCCAGTTACATGTAAAGATAGTTTTCAACATTTGTTTTCATGAGATTTTTAGTTCTGAATTTTTCTCCCTCCCTTCCTTCCCCCCCCCCAAGACAGAAAACAATCTGATACAGGTTATATATGTACAATCACATTAAACATATTTCTGCATTAGTCATCTTGTGAAAGAAGAATCAGAACAAAAGGGGAAAACCTCATAAAAGATAAAACAACAAAAAAGTAGAAACAGTATGGTTCAACCTGCATTCAGAATCCACAATTCTTTTTTTTGGATGTGGAAAACATTTTCCATCATGAGTTCTTTGGAATTGTCTTGGATCATTGTATTGCTGAGAAGAGCTAAGTCTATCATAGCTGATCATAACACAATGTTGCTGTTACTGTGTACAATGTTCTCTTGGTTCCGTGAAGACCATCTTTCACATTAATATTAGTGCTTAATTCTTGGATCTGGTGATTCAACAAATTCCAAATCTGCCTAATTTTTTTTCTTACTCGATTTCTCCCTATTTTCCACAGGAATTGAACAAAAGACTTTGTCGAAAGATTAGTTAAATTCTAGGTAAGATCTACCCTGATCCACCTACTGGTAGATAACCTTGCCAAAAAGGAAAATGAGATGGGTCTGGTTTGACTAGTTCTTGACGAAGTCATGTTGGCTCTTGATGATTCCAGTTTCCTTTTCTAGATGCTCATTAGTCATCCCTTTAATAATTCTATTTATAATGATGTTAAAAATTAAAGTCAAAGTCATTGGCCTATAGTTTGCAAGCTCCCTCATCTAAAAATGGAGACACTTGTCCTTCTCCAGATTCTCCAAGTCCATTTTAATTTTCCATGATTTTTTAAAGATTATCCAGGGATTTAGATTATTTGGGTCAGTGACATGACTATACCTGTGACAGCTGAATGCTCTTTTACCATCTCCTTACTAATCTTGGGTATCATCTGCCTATTACTCACTTTTTTCCTGTCCTTTCCAATGCAAAGATTTTACTCATTGGGCAAAAAAGCTGGAACCATAATATGAATTGAGATACATATGAATATGTCTTCTTTCAGTTGTTCATTATCATCATCTGATCCACCCTGAAGAGGGGTCTTATCTTTTCTTTGATCTACCTCTTTTCTTTGCTATCCACAGTTTATTTTGACCTTTAACATTTCTGACATTATTCACCATGCTTCATTGTTCTTTTCATCCTTAGTCAATAAATTCTCTATTGTCCACATCAGTCTCTTTAGAGAGCTCTCCATTTTTCTCCTAATTTGGTTTTTCAAAAGTCTTTCACTTCAGAATTGTATTGTTAAGAACTTCTCATCCTTCCTAAACTGACTTTGTCTGTACATTTTAGGTCATGGGACCTTTCTGATCCTCTCTTTGTATCCTTTAAAATTTCTTCTCCAAAAGTCTAGGATGCATGTCAGATTATACCTATCTTTTTAAAAAAGAGAGCCACTGAATGAAACATTTTTGAAAGGACAAAAGAGAACAAAAGGACGTTCAGAAGGAACCACAGATATGTTCTAAGAATAGTTTTGAAAGTCACATAATTTATCATATACTTTTTTAGAAAAAAAGAGTTATGAAATGGAGACTTGTGGATTCGTATAGAATCTTCTTCATAATCTTCCGTCATTAATTCTAAAATAGAATATCCACTTCCCTTAAAGTTTCCCATTATTTCCACCTCAGCAACAGGTTCCTAGTTGGCAAAAATCAGATGTTGAATAGCAGCTCACCTCATTGTTTCCTCTACCATTTGAAGAATGAAATTATCATTAACGCAAGCCAAGACACTAAGAGCTGTTCTGTGTTGGACAGAGAAAGAGTTCACAAAGACATCTGAAAAATCGAAGTGCCCCATCATCACTATAACATGCATCCATGACAGGTTAGTAATCTGTTTTCAGAACTCATCTATTTTTTCTTTTTGCTCAGGTGGACTGTAGCATACGTTGCTGGCAATATTGCTTCTCTTTCTGCCTTAACGTATAGTTGAAATGGTTTTGTTTCATTTTGAACTTAAATGTCAAAAAAGGATATTTTAACATACACAGCAGAACACACGCACAAAAGTATTCATTTATGGAACTGTAAAACTCCATTTCATATTTTCTTTCTTTTAAAAAAGTACATAATAAATTCTACATGTTATTCTCAAAACTGTACTGCATATCTATGCTTCCTTTTGAACCTTTCTGTTCTTCTCTCTGCATTTTAAAAATGTTTCAACGGCTCTTTTTGTTTTGGCATCTCTATTGTTAATTTCCCTTCCCCTTCCTCAAATTAAAAAAAAAATAAGAGAAAAAAACCCTCTTTAAATAAATAAGCATAGTCAAAAAATGAATCCACATAATGGTAATGTCCAGAAATGTATGTCTCTTTCTATATTTTGTGTCTATTACCTCTTTTATAAGAGGTGGCTAACATTTTTCATGATAGGTCTTCTGGAAACATATGATTGGTCACTGCTTTGATCAGAGTTCTTAAGTCTTTCAAAGTTTTTTTTTTGAACAGTATTGTTGTCATTACATAATTTGTTTTCCTGGTTCTGCCCACTTCACTCTTCATCAGTTCATATTATCCATGTCTGAAACTGGCTCTTTTGGAATTTCTCATGGAGTAATAATATTCCTTTTCCTAATTGTTTTGTTTTGTTTTGGCAGGGGAATGAGGATTAAGTGACTTCCCCAGGGTCACACAGCTAGTAAGTGTCAAGTGTCTTTGGCGGAATTTGAACTCAGATCCTCCTGAATCCAGGGTCAGGGCTTTATCCACTATGCCCCCAGCTGCCCCCTCCCCAATGGTTTAAGACACAATCTGAGTTACTCCTTTAGATTTTAGATCTTTTCCTTCCCCTCCCTCCTTTTAACTCTTCCTTCAAGATTAGGAAATTCATTTTACTTGTGTGTATTCCTTCCTTGGTATTATCCTCTCTCTTAACATCCCCTTTTCCCAACTCCACAGGTTTCAATGTTGATTAAATTATTTGTGAATGTGAGTGTGTGTTCAAGCCTTCTTTCCTTATTTCAGATAAGTGTTTTTGTTTTTGTTTTTTTGGAGACTATGTCTCCCTATCTCTCTCAGGCTGGAAGTACAACAGCCAATTATAGGCCTGACCCGAATATTAATAGGCTGGTTTGCCCCTCCTTAAGCAGTCTAGTAGCCCTCCCTTGGTGGGGGAAGAGAGGGGCAACGCTCATCATATAGTGCTGGGGTTTTTGCAGAGATCCAAACAACTTTAGCCCTACTGTAGCTCCGAACTTAGGACCTGATTTCATAGTCATTCTGCACTTAGATGGGTAGTTATGAAATATATAATGCTTATGTCTTTAAAAAACACAACCCCCTAACAATGGGCTAGGAGTGGAGCTCTCAACCCTTATATTAAGATTAATTCCTCTAGGGGGCTGCTAGATGGTGTAGTGGATAAAGCACCGGCCCTGGATTCAGGAGTACCTGAGTTCAAATCCGGCCTCAGACACTTGGCACTTACTAGCTGTGTGACCCAGGGCAAGTCACTTAACCCCCATTGCCCCACCAAAAAAAAAAAAAAAAAGATAGATTCCTCTTCTGCTGTGTGGCTACCATTGCTCCCACATACCATAAACAAAGCGACACCCAGTAATATAAGGACAGGGTCACCACAAGTGTTCATGAGGAATAATATCAAATCTAACAATGTATTCTGTGACATCATAAATTTGAGACAATACAAAAGGAAGTTAAGTTGGGGCAGGGTACAGCCTGGCAATTCTTCTCTATAGGTTTGTTTCTCTCTGAGTTCCTGCTCCTGGGAAAACGCCCCCTGATAAAACCCACAAAGTCACACATGTGTCTTCCAGCTTAGGTAGAGGTCATCTCTAATGGTGTATTTAAATGAAAAGCAAGTTGTAGATAATGGGTATCTTCAGTTTCATGTCTACTTTCTCCAACCTTCCTGCTGACCTCCAGTCTCACATCCTCAAGTGCCTTTCAGACATTTTGAACTAGATATCTGGCAGACATTTTAAATTCAATGTGTTCAAAACAAAAGTCATTCTCTTTTCATCTTAATCTTGGGCCCCCCCCTTCCCTATTACTGTAGAGGGCAACACCATCCATCCAGTCCCTCAGGCTCACAACCCAGGTGTCATCCTCAACTCTTCTCTATCTCACCCCCTATATCCACTCTGTTGCCAAGGACTATCTATTTCACCTTTGAAACATCTCTCGAATATGCCCCCTTCTCTCTTCTGCTACAGCTACTGCTCTAGTGCAAGCCCTCATCACCTTATACTTGGACTATTGCAATAGCCTGATGGTGAGTCTGCCTGCCTCAAATCTCTCCCCACTCCAGTCCATTCTCCATTCAGCCACTAAAATGATTTTCCTAAAGCACAAGTCAGATTAAATCACAACATCCTTCTACACCTACACACACATAACACACAGAGCACACACACACACACACACACACACACACACATTCAATGAACTCCAGCGACTCTCTATTGTCTCTAGATCAAATATAAAAATCTTCTGTTTGGCATTCAAAGACCTTTCCTACCTTTCCAGTCTTCTTACACCTTCCTTCCTGCCAGAGACACTGGCCTCCTGACTGTTCGATGAGCAAGACATTCTATCTCCTGACTCTAGGCATTTTCTCTGGCTCTCCCTCTTGAATACTCCCCTCTCTTCATTTCTATCTACTGGCTTCTCCAGTCTCCTTCAAAATCCAGCTAAAAATCTCACCCTCTACAAGAAGCCTTTCCTGATACCTCTTAATTCTGGTGTTTTTCCTTTCATATTTATTTCCTATTTATCCTGTTTATAGCTTGTTTGTGCATATTTGTTTGCTTGTTGTCTCTCTCATTTGATTGTTAGCTCCTTGGGGCAGGGACTGTTTTTTGCTTCTTTTAGTATTCCTAGTGCTTAGTCTCACAATAACTAGCACATAGTAGGTGCCTAATAAATATTTATTGACTATTATTGACCATTTTTATGTTCTGCTGTGTATATGGAAATGTGTTTCATTTAGTATTTGTTAAGTTCAGAATAAAAAGAAAAATTTTAAGTCTGAAAATAGAGAAAAAGAGAGGCGAGAGAAGAGAAACATAGAGAAAGAAAAAGAGAGAAACAGAGAAGGAGAGAGAGAGAGAGAGACAGAGAGACAGAGAGACAGAGAGATTGAGAGAGAGAATGCTTTCCAAGATCCCTTCTGGCAGTATTTGTGCCAATATACTCAGCAGATGAGTGTACCCTTGTCATGGGAGGTTCTCTGTCTCATGTTAGGTTTATGTCCTAGGAAGTTAACAGACTTTCGTATTGTTGCTATCAGGTCCACAAATACCTGCCTTGATACCTCTCAGCAGGGAATCACCTCAACAGGGAGTCACCAACTCCCGATATTCTTTTCTTCTTCCTAAGACTAGATGATTTCTCACCTCAGAGCACCACATCATCATTCTCTGGTGTGCAAGTAACTGCTTCCTCCTCAGAGGTTCCTGCTCCCTTCTTTTTAAGAAGAGCCTCATGTCTGTTCTTTAGTCCCAGATGTTCAGGGGTCCTCTTTCTTCTCTGTCACATTCTTCTATCCCCCAACTTCCTAATACAAGTTAGCATTTGTCTCTTAGATCATCTTCTATTTTGTTTTTACCTTGGAAAGCTGCCTCTTTGCATGTGTTGTTTTTTTTTTCTGAAGTATCACTTCATCCTTCCCAATAACCTGGAGAGTAGAAAACTGTTCTTTGAGCCCCTTTTACGTTCTCTTCGCAGAGAGAAACCAGCCATTATTCTGAGCTATCAAATCCCCCCCCCCAAAACATGAATGCTATCAATAATTGACTCTTGGAAGAACATGTTGAGCAGAAAAGACACGGTTTTTTCCAAGACCTCGAAAGCCTCTTTTTAGACATTTCTATCCAGACAGGTGTCCCATTATCACCTCAACTTGATATATTTAAAATTAAATACTTCTCCAAATTACCTTTTCCTCCTTACTCTATCTGTCCCCTCTTTCCCCCTCAACAGTGATGTTATTTTCCCAGCCACAAAGTCGCCTTTCAAATATTTCTGCCTCTCTATGCTTCTTGAATCAAATAGTCAACGTGGGTTGTCAATTTTTTTTGAAGGGTCTTATATACTTGTCCTTTTCTTGCCACTTTTGCTACCATCCCACAGTGTAGGCCCTTATTACCTTATGTTATGTTATGGCAATCATCTCTTGGCCTCTCTCCACAACCGACTCACTAAAATACCACCAAATTAATGTTCTTCCTACTTTATGCAGTGGGGAGGGACTGGTAAGGGGAGATATGATTATAGGAAGTAATGGGCAGATAAAAGAGGAAAAGCTGGGTGGAGCAGTGGATAGAACACTGGTTCTGGATTCAGGAGGACCTGAGTACAGATCTGGCCTCAGACACTTGACACTTACTAGCTGTGTGACCCTGGGCAAGTCACTTAACCCCAGTTGCCCCACCAAAAAAAAAAAAAAAAGAGGAAAAGATCTGTTAATGTGCTAACAACTTCTTCCCTCTCAAGGATTTCACAATTTCTTAAAGTCTTTCTTCAAAATTCTTTTCAATTCACTTGCCTGCTATCTCTATGTTATTCCTTCTCCACTTAGGCCGTTATCTTCACTTCATCCCTGGTGGAAACTTAAGTTGTCAGATTTTTACCTTATCTTAGCAAGATCCAACTCTCCACCTCCTTTCCTAGAGGTCTCTACCTCCTCCCATCCCATCTAACTCTCCTTTAAGTATTGTCTTTTTCCATATGAATGTAAGATTCTTTCTGTCACATAGTTAACATATAATAAATTCTGTGCATTTGCTTGTCTGTCTCTCTGTTAAAACAATCCCAGGAACTACATGAACATAATTATAAAACAATTTTTAAACAAGTAAAGTAAAATTTAAATAGAGAAATATTAATTGTTCATGGGTCAAAATGATAAAATGATAATTCTATCTAAACCAATCTAAATATTCAATGCCAGCCCAATAAAATTGTCAAAAAATATTTTATTGAGCTAGAAAAAATTATAACAATTCATTTGGAAGAACAAAAGGTCAAGAATATCAAAGAAATTTATGAAAAATGTAAAGGAATGAGTTTTAGCAGTACCAGATCTTAAACAGTATTATAAGGCAATAATTATCAAAACTACCTGGTACTGGCTAAGAAATAGAAAGTTGTAACATTAGAACAGAGTAGACATACAATACATAGTAATAAATGATTATAGTATAACCTTATGTTTGACAAATGTAAAGATTTAGGCTTTTGGGATAAGATTTCACTATTTAGTAAAAACTGTTGGGAAGGGGGCAACTAGATGGTGCAGTGGATGGAGCACCGGCCCTGGAGTCAGGAGGACCTGAGTTCAAATCCGGCCTCAGACACTTAACACTTACTAGCTGTGGGACCCTGGGCAAGTCACTTAACCCCAATTGCCTCACTTAAAAACAAAACAAAACAAAACAAACAAACAAACAAAACTGTTGGGAAAATTAAAAAGCAGTCCAGAAAAAAAAAAAACCTACATGTAGACCAATATCTTACCACTTACCAAGATAAAGTTGAAGTGGATAAATGATCTAGATATAAAGAGAGACATCATAAGTAAACTAGAAGAGCATGAAACATATTACCTATCAGACTTATGGATAGGAGAAGAATTTATAAATAAACAAGAGATAGAGAATATTGTGAGAGGTAAAATGGTTAATTTTGATTGTATTAAATTAAAAGGTTTATACAAATAAAACCAATGTAGCCAAGATTAGAAGAAAAGTGGAAAATTGGGGGGGGGGGGCGGAATTTTATAGTCTTGGATAAAGTTTCTTGGATAAAAGTCTCCTGTCTCAAATATATAGAGAACTTTGTAAAATTTACAAGAATTTGAGTCATTCCCCAATTGATAAATGGTCAAAGGATATGAACAGGCAGTTTTTGGATGAAGAAATTATATATACACACATATACATATATACATATATAGCAATAAAATGCTCTAAACCATTATTGATTAGATAAATACAAATTAAAACAATATTGCTAGAAATCTCCAGAGGAAAAAATACTGATAACAGAAATATGCATAATATCATTTTACAGGAGAGAGAGAGAGAGAGAGAGACAGAGAGATTGATTCAGATGAGCAAAGTGAAGTAAGCAGAACCTGGAGAATATTGTTAATAGTAACACCTATATTGTACAATGACCAACTGTGAATGACTTATCTTTTCTGATCAATATAATGATCCAAGACAATTTCAAAGGACTTGTGATGGAAAATGCTATCCACTTCCAGAGAGACAACTGATGAAGTCTAAATGCAGATTGATGCATTTTAAACTTTATTTTTCTTGATTTTTTTTTTTTGCAAAATGGCTAATATGGAAAATTATTTTTCATGTTTCACATGTATAAGTAAGATCCCATATCTTGTCTTCCTAATGGCTGGGGAAGGGGCAGGAGGTAGGGAGTGAATTTGGAACTCAAAAATTAAAATAAAAAGTTAAAATGAGCAAATATTAATTTTTGGGGGGGAACAGTATAAGGAAATTGTTCTAGAAAGCTCAGAACATAATAAAAGAAAACAGGCTGATAATGAAGTGTTAAACCAACTGTAAAAATGTGGCCATAATAAGTGATCCCTTTATGAGGTACAAATAAAGTCCCCTAAGTGAATCAGAAGAGAGAAAGCATAAATAATGATGGGCCACCTCCCTGATGACCCTTAAAAGACACAGTCCAGTTAATTTTCGGCCAGACTGCACGAGGAATTCAATTCTTGAGGCACTGAGTGAGGTGCCCAGAAGATGAATGGAGCTGGAGAAGGTTAATCCAAGGGAAAAGGCATGTGGAATTAAGAGAGTAAAAGTGTGCACTGAGGTGGCCATCAGAAAGCAAGCCAGCACCCTGGAACTGTGTAGATTGACAGAGCAGGGAGAATGCTGGGACAGATGCTTTATTGCTGAAATCCCCTCTGGACCCAGTCCTGTACTGCCTTTTACCCATTGGGCTCCCATATAGAAGCTTGGAATCTTTCCTTCTGAGCAATGGAGAGTATATTTGCCTTTCTTTGTTTTGAATGTTTACTTTGTCTTTATAAGCAGTGTTAATCACAGGCCTTTGCCAGACAGAGTGCACTTATTGGAAATAAGAAGGCAAGGAGTCTCCTCAAAAAGAAGGGAAAACTGATCTAATACTGATGAATTTTACTGATGTGTCTGAATGGGAATTAAATTATATCAGTCTTATGATACAACTTCCCAGAACAGATGAGAAATTTTATATTCAAAAACCCATCTAGGCAATAAATCAATAGTAGGCTGAAGGGGGCAAATAGGAATGTTTGAACAACTCTTTTCACCCTTCCATATCATCACTGCCTTAAAAGCGTAGATTTTGAACTAAAAAGGACTTCATAAATCATCTTCTATAAGACCCTCATTTTGCAGATGGAAGCCACCAAAAGAGAGATGACCTACTTAAATTCATACAACTTAAACATTTGAACAAGTAGCAGAATGGGAGCTCAGATACTTAGCATATTGTAATTTCTCCTTTTTCTGAATTCATATCCTATTAAATTTGCAAATAATCATGTCATAATTGAACTAATGGGGCAACTGGGTGGTACAGTGGATAGAGTCGAGGGCCTGAAGTCAGGCTGTCTATCTCATTTTTCTGAGTTCAAATCTGGCCTCAGATACTTACTAGCTTGTGACCCTGGGAAAGTCACTTTACCCTGTCTGCCTCAGTGTTTTCATGAAAATGAGCCAGAGAAGGAAACCACTCCAGTATCTTTGCCAAGAAAATCCCAAACAGGGTCATGAAGAGTCAGACACAACTGAAATGACTCAACGACAAAAATTGAACTAATAATTGCTTGTGGTTAATTGCTTCTAATATTTTAAATGTAAAAAACCCCACTTTCTTTCATTAATTAACTACTCATTGAGAGGAATTGTGGATTGGGAAGAGCACTAGACCCAGAAGTCTCCCCACTCAAATCCTACCTCTGATACTTCTGATACTCTGATCAGAAGGAAGATGTACCTAGGTGTAAAAGATGCCCCTAGTCTTTTGGCCCAAAAGGAGGCTAGCCAATAAAAACCCTTGATTACCAGGTTGCATGTAGAGGCTAATAAAGGCTATCTTAATGGGAGTATTGCCTCAGTCTGCCCTTTGTTAAATTCTAGCCACTACAAAACTTTAGAGGTAGCCCTGAAGGGTTAGGGAGTACCTTTCTAAAGTCCCGATCAGTGTGCTTCCCCCATAACTATCTTTTTTTTTTTTTTGGTAGGGCAATGAGGGTTAAGTGACTTGCCCAAGGTCACACAGGTAGTAAGTATCAAGTGTCTGAGGCCGGATTTGAACTCAGGTCCTCCTGAATCCAGGGCTGGTGCTTTGTCCACTGTGCCACCAAGCTGCCTCCCAATTTTTTATCTTTTTCCCCCATAACTATCAGTTAATATCAAATAATTATATTTTTTTAGCTTTTACAACCAGGTTCTAATGATGGAAGCAGCTAGAGCTCTGAACCTGGAGTCAGGAAGACCTGAGTTCAAATCTGGCCTCAGATAGTAGCTGTATGATACTGGGCAAGTCACTTAAATTCTGTTTCCCTTAATCTACTGGAGAAGGAAATGGCAAACCACTCCAGCATCTTTGCCAAAAAAACCTCACTGACAGTATTGGTCTGCTATGGTCCATACGGTCATAAAGAGTTGGACACAACTGAACGACTGGACAATTTACTGTGGTGTAGTTGGTTCAAAACACATCCTACCGGGGCAGCTAGGTGGCGCAGTGGATAGAGCACCGGCCCTGGAGTCAGGAATACCTGAGTTCAAATCCGGCCTCAGACACTTAACACTTACTAGCTGTGTGACCCTGGGCAAGTCACTTAACCCCACTTGCCTCACTAAAAAAAAACAAAAAAACAAAAAAACAAAAAACACATCCTACCACAAAGATACTCCCACAAATTCATAAAGTCTAGAGGAAAGTAAACTCAAACTTGGAGCTCATGTGGCTCCCAAAAGTCCTTATGAAGGAATCTTCAAGATGTTAGCTTAACACTAAAAAAAAAAAAAAGGGGGGGGGCCGCTAGGGGGCGCAGTGGATAGAGCACCGGCCCTGGAGTCAGGAGGACCTGAGTTCAGATCCGGCCTCAGACACTTGACACTTACTAGCTGTGTGACCCTGGGCAAATCACTTAACCCCAATTGCCTCACTTAAAAAAAAAAAAAGATGTTAGCTTAAGTTATGATTTAGTTTTTCTGATGACTCCCTTGTATACCCTTGAATTTGTCTTTTCTCATTTCATTCAGTTTTGTTTAAGGGCTAAAATTCTAGCTAGTCTGTCTAAAATATCTAATGAGTGGTCGCCAATAAATTATAAGCTTTAGCAAGAGTTAGACTTTTAAGCATTTATTAAGGAGAATAAGAATTTGGTAAAGAGAGAGAAAGGCCTAGATTCCTATCTATTAAAGGGAGAGCACATTTCTAGCTCCCTTCTCTGCCAGCGTCCCCAGGAAAAAGAGCGAGACTGAGCGCCAGTCTCTTCCTTCCTCCTCCCACTAGTCCGCGTCACTTCCTGACTCCTGAAGAAAAGACTCCTGGTCTTGCCCTCAAAGACCTTCCCTTCATGGGCAGAACTCTTCTACAGTAAGTATCCAGCAGGTGGCGTTATTCCAATCGTTACAGTTTGTCTTTGGTTCCTGATGGAGACACTGCTTGTCACCTGCTGTTGTCCTGGGGCTGCTGTTGGAAGTTAATGAAAAAGTCCAAATCCTCTAGTCCTCTGAAATTTATCAGGTGTTCCTCAGACCAAAGGGGCCAGGCTGGGGAGGAAACTAATACTGAGACCAAGGCTGAGTCCAGCCCTAGGATTCTTCTCCTTCTTGGGTGATAGGCTTCTACACCTAAGCTACCATATCCTCAAAGTCCTTGATTCCAAACTAGTTCAATATTATATCTATAACCCATAGGGTATGACCAAGTTTTTTCAACCAGTCTGATCATACGTCCTAGGCAATTTCACTCCAGTTTATCCAGTGTTTTTCAAAGACATGCAAATTGATCTAGGAATTTTCTGTACTTAATCTAAAACCTACGACTGATTCATTCAAGGAGATGTCCAGGCCTTGTTCATAGCTAGTTCAGACTTCAAACAACCATTGATTCAACTAAGATATGTTCTCACCAGATAAAAGTATCAATCAGTGTGACTCAATTCCCCCATCCTCACAAATACATTTGAAAATGAAAGTGAAAAAAAAAAACATTCACAATTTTTAAATTTAAAAAAATGCAGGAGTTGATCTAGCGGGATGCTAGGTTGTCTTCCTATGCTAAATCTTATGATGTGTTGTCTACCTAAATAAATTTATCCTCTATGATGACAGTATCCTGTCTTGGACTTCTCTCTATGTATTTTCCATGGCAGCTAGAACAGTGCATTGCTTATAGTGGGCACCTAACATAATTAATTTGATTTAAGTGGATAATATTTGTTCATTATCCAGATGGCATTTAATCCAAGATTCCTTACTGAGACTGTTAGTAATGGTTTCAAAAATTTTACTTCATAATGGGTTGAGATGTTTGTGAAATTTAGGGATAATATGGGGAACAGTTCTTGATCTTTGTCATTCCTTTTAAAATAAAATTTATATAAATTAAAAAAAACAAAATCAAACAGATATTTAGAGATTCAGTTGGAGGGTTCCATCTACCAATTCAAACAGGATTTTACAATAGGCTCAATTATTGGTCCAGGACTGTCACTAGAGGGAAATGTTTACATTTATAAACATGAATGTTGTTATTGAATGTTGCCATTGTTCATACTGAAAGTCACTGTAATTTTAAACTGGGGCATAGTTGAAACTCATGTTTACTTAAAAAATGGAAGAACTAGTCCTTTTTAAAACCATCGCCCTTTAAAAACAAACATTAATTATTTATAAATACCCTTTCAATCAGAAGTAGGACAGCACTGTGTTCATTCCAACTTTAGGGTTTTACGAAAAGCTGAATTCCTTTCCTCATAGTGATTTACAGCTTTTTTGGTGGTTGTAATACTAGCAAACTGTCAGCCCAGTTTCTCAGTTCCCTTTTGCTTCTTTCCTACTGCTGTGGCATATTTACTTTATGAATAGAGTTAAATTAAGTTTTGCATTGTGACTTTTTTTTGAGAATTTCATAATAGCTCTTGAGATAACTGGAAACACTCCAGGATATTTCAAAACTAGTATTGGGAATAACTGATTCATGCTTAAGTTTTCTGGTCAGCAGAGAAGGACAAAAGAGAACCCATAAAAAATAGTTGACTTCTCCTTTTAAAGATTTATATAAATAGCTCTCAACACAGAAATGAAACTTCCTTTATGTCATTCAATATTTATATTGTAAATCTGGTGTCTTAAGGATGCCTCCTGACATATGAATATTGTTTTGAGCGTGCCTCACACAAAATCTCTCTGGTTTATGACCCCACTTAGGGAGATGTTGGAAATTTCAGCTTCTAGGTTATTTTGCTCTTCACCAAAGAGTCCTTAGTTCACCCTACAAACAGACTAACAAAGGCAGTAAAGACAATTAAGGGTTTATTTATTTAACAAAATGTGGAAAGCATACAAACTACAGTCCATCAATATTAAAAAAACAAAAAAAAATCCCCATAAAACAAAAACCTCTCCTTGCCTTCACACAGAGATAAAGTCCTTCTAATTTATAGTACCAGCTTTCATGGTTCTAGGTCACTAAAATTATCCTTCCCCTTCCCCCTCCCCTGTGCTGCACCCCACTAATATATCATTGTCTGTATCAATGAAAAAACACGGAGATGGGGATGTCATGTGTGTGGTGAAGAAACAAAGTCAATTTGTCGTGACCATTAAATATGGGAAGGGGAGTATGTATTTTAAAGTTGAAAAGGTATAGAATATGGGTTTGGTTTTTATTTAGCCATAAAAACATACTCAATGATTTGTCCCCATCTAGGCCAGCATTAGAGAGTTGGTTCCCTGGAAATGTTGATGTGTGATAGAGAGGATCATATAAAATGAAATAGACAACTTTGATTATATAAAATTTAATAGGTTTTCTATAAACAAAGCTTGGTGGAAAATCTTGCAACAAGTTTTTGGGTGTGGGTTTTGTTTTTGTTTTTTGATAGAGGTCTCATTTCCAAGATCTATAAAGAACTGATTCAAATTTGTAAAGAATAAGAGCCATTCCCCAATATATAAATGGTCATAGCATATGAACAGGCAGTTTTTGAAGGAAGTATTTCAAGATATCAACAATCAGATGGAAAAAAATGCTCCAAACCATTAATTATTAGAGAAATACAATATTGGAAGGACTATGGGAAAATTGGTACATTGGTGTATTGTTGGTGGAGCTGTGAATTTGCTAAGCAATCATGTAAAGCAATTTGGAACTATGCCCAGAAAGTTACCACACTGTAACCAAAAAAAGAGGAACAGGATCTATAAACACATACAAATATGTAGAGCAGTCTGTGGTAGCCAAAAATTGGAAACTAATGGGCCAAAAAATTAGAAACTAATAGATTGTCTCACTGGGGAATAATCAAACCAATTGTGGTATATAAACATAATAGAATATAATTTTGCCTCAAGAAATGATGAAATGAACAATTTTAGAGGGAATTAGGAAGAACTTTATGAACTAATGTAGAAGAAAGTGAGCAGACCTAGGACAATTCTTTATATAAAAATAACATTATTACAGAGGGGAAAAAATGAAAGACATTAGGACTCTGATCAATGCAATGATAAACCATGAGTCCAAAAGAATGAGATGAAACAAGTCACTCACTTAATGACAGAGCAGTATCAAACTTAAAATGCAGAAAGAAATAGTTATTTTGGGGCATAACTAATGTGGGAATTTGTTTTGCCAGACCATGTAGATATCTATTGAAAGACTTATTTTTTGGCCTTGTTTGTTTTAAAATTTCTCCAGTGGGTGGAAGGAGGAATGGGGAAGGACAGATTAATGGAAAACAATAACCAATTATTACTTGAAAAATTAAAATAAATTTTTAAAAGAGAAAAGAAAGAAAGAATTGTATCAAAAATAAAGAAAATGCTGACCTGCAGAGGGCAGTGGATAGAAGGAGATCTTAGTGGTAAGGAAAGCAGAGCACAGCATCAGCAGTGAGATGACAACTAACACCTGATGAAGGGTGAGGAGAATTACAGTGGAGATTTGGAAAAGGACAGCAATCAAGACTTATGTTGCCAGCAGTATCTGCTGATGATGAGGGTAAGCAAAAACTGCTGGAAGCAAGAAATACTTTGAAGACAGAGGGAGAATGAAGATAAGCGCTGATATAGGAGAATAAACCTGAATGGTCCCCAGCTGAAGCCCTATCTAGAGCAATAACCTAATTTCTTCCCTTCTGTGATTATAGTTCCTCTTTTTTTCTTTCATTTATTTTGCTTTTCAATTGATAAGCATTTATTTTCTCTCTCTTCTACCCACTCTCAGTTTAAAAGAAAAAGAAAACTCTAGTAACAAATAGGCATAGACAAGCAAAATAAATTTCTATGTTGCCTATGTCCGGAAAATGAATCCATTTACCTTTTTGTCAGGAAGCTGGAAGCAGAGATCATCATTAGTCCTCTGGAATCATAGTTGGTCATTGTATTGATCAAAATTGTTGATTTTTATTATTATTATTTTAGAAAATGTTCTCCTGGTTCTGTTCACACTTTGTATCAGTTTATAGACATCTTACCAGATTTCTCTGAACCCATTAGACTCAAAACTGAGATTTCATCCCCTACTCTTCTCTCCCTCATTCCTTCCTATATCTAAATGTTGTCAAGCCCTGTTATTGGTACCTTTGTAACATATCCTATAAATACCTTGTGATAGGTTTAATATTTTACTAACATTTTACCTTGCATGGTGAGTGCACCATGAACTGCAAAAATTTGGCATCATCTACTACATGGACCAGACTGTTGAGACTTGAGACTTGATTCTTTTAAAGGTTGGGGGGAGGGAAGGAACCTTAGGCTTTGATTTTCCTCCATATTTTGTTGTTGTTGTTCTCCTTTTATTATGATGACTCCTTGGGAGTGGTAGTCATAATTTTTCTCTCTCTATTTCCCCCTTTATTTTTTTACTGACCATGTCAGGAGGACTGCCAAGTAAAAACCCTACAAGCATTTAAATGGAAGAAAGTCCTTTAGAAGATCCTTAGAACCTTACTACAAAGTGGTAGCATGTAACAGGACCAGTGTTTCTCTCATGCAGTTGTTCTCCTCTCACCCATAACATGAGTAGACATAGGCTCTTCTTCCTTCTCTAATCCTTAGGGATTAGCTTTCTCTAAAAGAAGACAAAGACGTTCCCAGAATTTAATTGGCTCCAGCTTCCCCAAAGCTGCTTCAAGGTTTCCTAAAAGCTTAAAAAGTACGATCTGTGGACAATGGGGCCAATAGAACTTGGACTACATGAATCTTCATCTTATATGTCTTTTACCATATTGTACCCTGATGACCATGTCCATTTCCATAGCAATAGAAATTGACCGAGTCCTAAGTGCTAAGTATCCTTGTTGGATATCCTTGAAGTATTAAGACAAGTAAACAAAGTAAATTTGTTAATTGTTCAGTCACCATATTCTATGATCCAGCAATAATGGCCTTCTTGCTGTTCTTAAACATGACATACCATTTTATTGACTGAATGCTCCCTCTCATTATTGTTGTCTTGAGAACCCTTGTTACATGAAGGGAGGCAATGGGAGGAGCCATTTAATGATGGAGGGACTGAAGAAACTTTAGGAGGAGGGTATTTCAGAGCTGTGAGTTCCAGGGTTGAACTGTTCTTCCCAGGCTGAAGAGGATTCTGGGGCATGATGGAGAAATCCAGAGTTTAATCTAAACAGAAATAAAGAGAGAGCTAATCTTGGCTCTCTTCGTAAATGATAATACCAAGAAGTAGAATTTGCCAATTAAGGAACAATGTTCCATGGCTCTTCATTACCTATAGGATAAAGTACAAACTTCCTAGTTTGATATTCACAGTCCTCCATAATCTCCCTTTACAAAAATCTCCAGTTGTAGCCTAATATAAACTCTCCACTCCATGCAGACTATCCTCTTACCGTTCATTAAACTGGCCATATGACCTTTAATCCCCTGTGCCCATTAAGTCTGGTTTCTATATCTTTTAAGGAAAAATTAGCCTAGCCTGCAGTAGTGTAGGCTAGCCCCAGCCTCTGTGGCAAGGTAATGTGGGATATTGTTTCTACTACACTTAATTAAGTATTACCTAGTATTGTTATTTAGGTTTTTTTGTTATTTAATTTTTAATACTTATTTTTCTGGAGTTACCAATTCAGTTATGAGCTCCTGTAGGGTAGGCTGGGGGGAATCATAAGGATTATAGATTTCTTTAGAAATCTTTAGAGATAATTTAATCTGACACCTTCAATTTGCAGATAAGGAAACTGAAACAGGTTAAATGATTTTCCCAAAGTCAAACAGGTAACAAGTGGTAAAGCCAGAACTTGAAAACAGGTCCTCTGGCTCCAGGTTTAGTATTCATTCCACTATGCCAATCATAGCCTACATCCTATGTTTCTTGGCATTGACTATATAGATCTCTTATTATTTGTTGGATGAATGAAGGATGGGGTTCAGGGCTCCATGGAGTCAGCCATTTAAAGAAGTGAGTCAAGCCACAGCCTATGAAGGGTACAGCATTAATTTGTCCTGGCTCTTCCCCAGATAGTGCTTCCTTAGCTTTGAATACTGTCCATCTACCTTAAATCTACCAAGTGTTTGCTTCTTCCATCTCTGACCAGATCTGTGATTTCAACAGCACAGGAAGTGATATGGTGGCTCAAATGCTGTTCTGGACGAGTCATTTAAGCTCTTTCAGCTTCATTTTTCCTTATCTGTAGAGTGGGGACAAACATGACAACCACTTAACAGAACTGTTGTAAGACTCAAAAGAGAATACATATACATATATTTATACATATATATGTGTGTGTTTTTATATATAGATACATACATATATTTCTTATGGCACAATTTCTATTACAATCATATACCATAATTTATTTAGCCTCTTCAACTGATAGCTTATCTTCTTAATTTCCTTCTTCAAGAGGGCAGTAATCATTATATATACATACACACGTGTTTACACGTATGTATATATATATATTGTTGTTTGTCTTTCACTCTCGAAAAGAACCATGACATCTGAAGATGATGTTATGACTTGCAGTTAATTGGATTCAAGTAAGGGAGGGCTATGAAAATTTACCAGCCTCACTCTCTCCGTCAGAGCCATCTGGATACAGTGGCAAGATACGTATCAGGACGACTGGAGATGGCCCTGGATGTTTGAGGCGATTGGGGTTGTCACTTGCCCAGGTTCACACAGCTAGCAAGCATTTGAGGTCACATTTGAACTCAGGTCCTCCTAACTCCAGGACCAGTGCTCTATACACCACACCACCTAGCAGCCCCATATATACACATATATAATATATTTGTATATGCTTTGCAAATTTAGATAATGCTTTGCAAACCTTGAAAGTACTACATAAATGTTGGCTATTATTATCAGCACCTACCTGTTCTACAAATTCTATGTAATTTCACAGTTGCCTAAAGCACAGTTTCAGTGACTTGCCTGGGGTCCCACAGCCAGTACATGCTGGAGAAGGGTCTTGACACCCATCTTTATACCTGAAATCCCCCATTTTCCACAGATCCTTCCTTAACCTTTGCTGTTTCTGTGCAGTCATGTCTTATTCTTCATGACCCCATTTAGGGTTTTTGTGGCAAAGATATTGGAGTGGTTTGTCATTTCCTTCTCCAGATCATTTCACAGATGAGCAAACTGAGGCAAATAGGGTCAAGTGACTTGCTCAGGGTCACACAGCTAGTTTCTCAGGCCGAATTTGAACTCAGGAAGATGAATCTTCCTAACTTTGGGCCAGCACTCTATCTGCTGCCCCCTTCCTTAATCTAATGGATTTGGAAAATACCTGTTTTCCAACCCCTTTGTTCTGGTGCTCAGAAATGAACAGTGCTGAAGGAATTCTGAATCAACCTTTAGATCTGAGAGCTCTACCCGGTTCTCTATGTATCATATCCTTATCTTGGCTTAAGTGAGGCCAAAGAGGTTACAGTGACATCTCCTGGCCACCAGGGTTCATGGACAAGTTAGATGACCAGATTTATCTCACTCCCATTTTTCCTCTTGCCCTGATCCCTTAAAAAAAAAAAAAGCTTTTCTTCTCTTCCTACCTAGGAAAGATAGTCTTTACATTTCCCCAGGGACTGGCCCAGTTGCTACCAAATAAGGAATAATAACCATTTAGATGGTGTGTTTAAAGGTATAAAAACAAACATATTCTTACTCTCTTGTCAGCCTAATGAATTTCTCAATCCTTTCTCCCATTAAAAAAAAAGGCCTTCAGGGAGTATGCCTGTGGATATCATATAACAAAGATGTGATTGAGGCACATTGTAAAGGCGAATATAATGTTATATGAGCCAGATTTTTCCAGTGTATAAATTCTTTGGGAATAAGTTTGGCTTGATTGGAATCCACCTTATGTCCTAAGGCACCACTTAAAACACTAAATGATACTCTAGTGGTCCTAAAGTATTACTGCACCTTCCAGAAAGTGCCTAATTTACTCCTCGGGATTACTTTAAATGCACTGAGAGAATCTGGCTCACAGAGCATTTCCACTCGCAGTGAGCTTTTCAGTCATTAATCACATCTTTGTTATTTGATATCCATGTGAATACTCCTAAGTAAAAGCAGTTCTTGCTCAAAGTACATTGAAATAAAGCACTGATTATCTGATTGAGTGATTCTCAGCCCTTGGTCTGTGCCGCTCCAGCGTCGCTAGTTATTCAAGGGTCATCATAGAATTGTAAAAGCAACAAAAAGTCAATACAAAATGATTTTCACTAAATTCTAATTTTTTAAAAGTGTTTTATTGCACTTTTTGGAAGGGTTTGTGTGTATGAGGTGGCAGCTCCAGAAAGATTGGAAACCACTGGTTTAATTTAAAAGGTACCCACGTTGCCAGGTGTATAATTATTGAATTATGATAATTTAAAATATATTCTTTACCTTTGCTCCACAAAGCACAGTAACTTCGGAAACCCTGGCTTGGGGTTTTACATTACAAACAGCAGTGGTTTGAGAATTTTGTCCAGGTTTGTCCCCATGTAAGAAAATTCGAACGGGAAACAGTAACATTTGTGTGTTGTTGGGTTGGGTTTTTTTTTTTTCTGAGAAAGCGAATTTTTGGAGTTACAGATTAAAAAAAAAAGGTTTGGCTACCAAATGTTGTACCATGTATTTTCCTAAACTTCTTTTACGATAATGAATCAACTTAAAACGAGAATGGTTTTGAGGTAGGGAGAAATCTGTTGAGCATCCATCCTATAAATAATATCTGTTATGGGAAAAGAGCAGGACAGGGAAGGTAAGCATAGGAGAGCGCAGAGATGGAAAGGAGAGGAGGAAGAGTGAAGGAGAGAGGAAGAGAGAGGGAGGAAAAAAGAGAAAGAGGCGGGAACTAGAAGGAGAAAGAAGGAAGGAGTGAGGAGCGACTTATTTGAATAGCGCCTCATTGTGCAGTCAGGCTCCTCCCAGCTGCGCTTCGGGACCTACTTGTGAATCAGCCGAATGTAAGGAGGGAGAACGTAATTCTATGCCTTGCACAGATGACAGAGAGGAGAAGAAACACTGTTCTACTATTAAGCATGGAACATTAGACCTAATAAAAGCCGGGTTCGGGTCACTGGGATGGAGGAGCTGGAGCTGCTGTCTCCTTGCCCTGGCTCCCGTCTCTCCCACTCCGGTCTCTTCCTCCGCCTGTCTCCTCCTTTCCCCGGGGCTCTGCTGAGTTCATTCACTGGGATTGGTTTCAAATGACGCCATCGCTTTATTTTTAAACCAATGACCTCATCCTAGCTTGAAGTTTCCTGACCAGCGACTCTTTCTCTTTTCCCCCTAACCTTCCCCCTCCCCCCTGCCTTTCCCCCCACTTCTGTGTATCACTGATTTTTTTTGGGGGGAAGGGAGATTTAATTATTTTAGGAAAAAAACTATTATTACTCATCTCCCCCCTTCTTCACTTTCTCTACAAGTCTCTTTTCCTCCCGAAGTTTTTCATCCTTTTCGACTTTTTTTTTTTAAACTCAAGGCAGGTTGGGGGTGGGAGAAGAAGAGTTGCAAATTTCCTCTCTTCCTAACCCTCCCATCGCCAACCCTCGGAGAAGAAGAAGATAATACAGAGGAGAGAAGAAGAAGGAGGAGGAGGAGGAGGAAGAGGGGAGGAGGAGGAGGAGGAGGAGGAGGAGGAGGAGGAGGAGGAGGAGGAGGAGGAGGAGGAGGAGGAGGAGGAGGAGAGAAGCCGGGCCAGCGTTGGCGACGGCGGCTCCTCGGAAGGGGAAGAGCCCCCGGGAGACGGACACGGGTGACAACTTTCGTTTCTTCCCGGGAGAGCGAGGGGAGCGCAAAAGAGAGGTGGGGGAAAAGTAAGTGGGGTGCTGGGTTGGGTTGGTTTTTTCTTAAAGCAGGCGGCCGAGCGGTGAGCTGAGGCGCCGCAGGGGGCCCCGGCCCAGGGACTGCCCCCCCCCAAGCGGGGGACCCCGGGAGCAGTTGTGCGCCCCGGCTCGCCGCGCGGGCCCAGCCTGTGCAGCGCAGCGCAGCGCAGCGCAGCGCAGCGTGGACACCTCGGGGCGGGCGGGCGGCGCGGCTGCCGCTCTCTTGGGGTTTTCATTCACTGTTTCCCTCCTCTTCTCCCCCTTTTTTAAAAGGGAAGGGGGTGGTGTTGTCGAGCTGGAGGTGGTCTTGGGACAGGGAGGAAATCTGTAGGCCTCGCCAGGGGGTCCCCGGGGTGCTCTGATCGAGGGGAGAAGCGGCTCCCGGAGTTGGGGTAGGGGCAGGCGCGCGAGGCTAAGAGGAGCCGGGGGGCCGCCGACTCTAGCCCGCGGTCCCCTCCGAGTTCCCTGTTCGCGCCCAGCCGGGAGGCGCCGCTGCCCCTCGGGGTGGGGGTGGGGGGTGGCCCGGGCAGCGCTGCTCATTTCCAGGCACTCCTGTTTGTCCCGCGCCCCGTGCTCCTGCCTGGAGAACGTGCTTTGGCTGCCGGGGGGATCGGTATTATTGTAAACGCGTCCCTGGTCCACTGGCGAGAAACGCGTGGATTTGGCGGGTGAGGATGGGGCGGGGGGAGTGTCATTTCCAACTTTGGAGAGGTGGTCCCGATGGTCGCGCTTTACAGGGACCAGAGGGTTCAGGTGGCCAACTTCTTGGGATCTGTTGATCTGCTTGGAGTTTATGTAACAATAACAGTGACTCACATTTCTATAACCCTTTTGAGATCGGCCCAGCTCCTTCCTCAAACCCCCCCGGGAAGACTAATACTAATCCAGGCTTTAAGTAATCCATCGACAAGCCTAGATTGAGGGCCTACTGTGTGCCAGGCACCCGGCTAGACTCTGGGGGGCGCCAGGACCAAAAACAAACCGAGCACCCTCGTGGAACTCACGTTCCGTGGGGGTGGGGAGGGGACCGAGAATGCATGAAAGAAAATACAAAATATTTACAATGTAAACACAAAGTAATGTGGGGCGGGGGGGGGGGCAGTACTAGCTGCAGGGATCCAAGTAGGCTGCCTGTTATGGGGGGTGGTGGGGTGGGGGTGATGCAGCAGTAGCAGCTGTGGGCATCAAGTTAGGCGGATTGTAGGAGGTGGCATTTAATGATTTAAAGTTAAACTTTGAAGGAAGGGAGGGATCCTGAGGCGGAGATGAGGAGAGTGCATTGCAGCCATAGGGGACAGACTTAGTGTGCAAAGGCACGGAGATGGGAGATGGATAATTTGGCTTGGAGCAAAAGACTGCCTGAAAGGGAGTAACAGAATAATTCTGGAGAAGTAGTAGCCTGGACCCAGGTGTTTCGAAGAGCTTTAGATACCAAGCAGAGAAGTTTGTATTCTAGAGGTAGATGTTTTTGTACCTCGAACCAATAAAGAAGCAAAAGAGTTTGGTTTTAGATGTTTGGTTTATTTCTAATGGAAACTAGAACTTTGGAAAAATAAAATCGAGTACTTTTAAAAGGATAAACATATTTTGTTGTAACAAGATCAACGGTTAATGTAAAATCTTTTCAAAACATATATGCTCACACACATAGATATATTTTTTTGCTTCTTACAGCAGTTTGTGAGTTGGGTAGTGTATTATTCCATTTTTTTTAATCGCCAGGGGCAAACATCCTTGTTAACATCCTTGTTTTGAACTCATCAGATGTAACTTCTCAATTCATTTATTTATTTTTTTTATTTTTTAAAGCAATTTCATAGGAATGTAGAAAAGATGGGAAGAACCTGTTATATAACCTGGTTTAGAGAGAGTTCTGGGCCACCAGTCACAACTGTGCTCTCTTGAGCCTAAGGGGTATAAGAAAATTCAGGACATAACCTTTGAAACCTTTTGTTTCTCCAAGATTCATTTCCCACTGCAACTTTATGGTGATTCTCACTTTGCCCTAAAAAAATGAAGAAAACTCATTCGGAAAATGGTCAGACATTTTGTTTTACTGATTTTTTTTTTAGTAGAACTTCATTTTCTAGAGGCACTTAGGCCTGTTTATGTGTTGAAATTTATAGGGGTGATTGTGTGTATCTTGGAAATACAACTTTTTCTTGAAAGTCTGTAAGAATACTTCATCTCCAGTCAAGAAAACAATCATTTTTCCTTTTTCAAGTTCTAACTGAATTTAACCACATTAGCAAATTGATACAAACCCAGATTTCTGTGTCAGTTGATTTGTGTGATTTGTTTTATTTTTTTTAATCCCTCAAGAATTTTTTCCCCTAACTCGTGAAATTGATCAAGTAGAGAAGGACTATTTATATGGAATGATAGTATTTTAAAATTTTTATTACATTTAGTTTTGAGTTGCAGCTAGCTTAAAATACAATCCCTAAAAGGGGTTGGCAGGTAAGCCAGTCAGTGCTTACTGAATTGACCAAGAGTTTATAAACCAAAAAATAATTTGAAACTGAGGTCCTTGTTTCTAATAGGAATAAAAAAGTGATTACTGTACACACAGTGACAAAGTCGACCCAAATACTGTCAGTGTAAATTCAGAGCTTATCGTCTTATTATATATATAAAAAAAAAAATCTTCAAACTGTGGACAATGGTACAGTAACTATAAGTTGAATGTATAGTCTTTGGTCTTGAAAATACACATTTTATTTGGGTGTTTCTATTCCAACTATTGGAATCTTGTTGGAATATTGCTATTCCAACAAAATATTATTGTGTAGGGAGGAGGAAAACAAGAATGAAGTTTCCCAATTTCACCTTCCTAGACTGAATCTTGGAAGAACCTTGTTCTTTGGTGTAAAGATTCAATTCAATTTAATAATCACTTATTAAGCATCTATTAAATCATTGTGCTAGGTGCTGGGGATACCAAGACAAAACCCAAAGAGATCCTGCCCTCAGGGAGTTTATATTCTGATAGGGGGATAGAACAGGTACAGATAAGTAAATACGAGATAATTTCTGTCAGTACCTGACCTGAGGCTTGAAGGAATTCTAGGAATTCTAAGAGCTGGAGGTCAGGAGATATGGGGTCTAGCTGGTAGAAAGGATGGAATAACATGTATTAAATATAACTTATGTAAAACCAGGAGTGTGGGACTTTGTCCTTTCAAAGTCTTCCTGGAAGTATCTGGAAAAAGTCTCTGGAGCCTTCTTTGCCATTAACTTTACCTCCTTGGTCCTTTTGACTTTTTTTTTCTATCTCTTAAAGTCTAGAACTGTGTCTAACTACAGTATTGGGTTTGAGTTGATGCCAAGGTTGGGGTTAAGAACAGGACCCTGAGTGGTTGCTGGCCTTGGTCAGTGACTGGGAGCAGAGCCAGGACTGATGTTTTGGGTTTGTTTTGCTCTTGTGATATCTTCCTCTTCTCTTTTCCTCCAGTTTTTTTTTTTTAATTGCTTATGCTGAGAATTTAATTGAGCTGAGCAGGTGTGTAACATGGGATAGTCTTTGATTAAATAAACTTAAGGAGATGTCTAGCATTCAACTTATTCCACCAGTAATCATTTCACCTTGAGATTACATAATTGATCCTTGGTAAAGTGTAATTTGTGTTGGAAAAACCACATTTTCCTGTCGATTATTTGGTAAAATTATGTTTTTTTTCTAACTTAAGTTCTCCAAACTATTGCATTGGAGACCATCTGGTATACAGAAGTATAAGCTTTAGTGTTTACATGCTGGGCTTGGATGAAAGGTTATTGATAATAAAACTATAAACCAATATGACATAAAATGATTGCAATAAAAACACCCAGAAAAAGAGTTTAAAAAGTCAAGCACAAGAGGAAAAAAATGAGATTTTAAGAAAGATCTATAAGATGACCAGATTTTGTTCCTTCTCTTTCACTCTGACTTCCTAATGATTATATTAAACAGATGGAGAGGAGTAGGCAAAAATACTTCATAATGTAAAGATTATATTCAGCTCTTACTTTCCAATTATTTGATTATATACGACTAACTCTTAATCCCATGTTACTTTCTTCCACCAAGCATGCTTCTGGACAGCCTCCTTTCCATTAGTTTGAACATGGTAAGCTAATCAGAACATATGCAGGAATAGGTAAATATGTCAAGAAGAAAAACACTAAACTACAAATATATTACATCACATAAGTAAGTAAGGAGATTGTAAGATAGCCCCTAGCTGCCTTTTATGAATTCAAGACACCAGGCCCAGATGAACTACAGATGGATCTCGCTTTACAAAAGTGGACAGGATCACAATGTAAAGCGATTTTCTCTGTAATTTGGATTTGTCCTGGATGTGGGGAAAGGAGGGAGGAAGAAGAATTGGAAGCTGGCACACCATTCAAGGACATGTGGGGGGCAGGAGATAGAGAAGGGACAACACTGGCTGGGGGCCAGCCACGTGGGGGCCTGACCTGAACTGAGAGGAAGAAAGGGGGAGGAAAGAAACGTGAGGATCAGACAGGGACACAAACAGGTGAGGACAGGTAACACGTGGGGAATGGGGATAGACACTGGCTACTGGAGCACTGAGGGAAGACACTCAGGGGCCAACAGGCCATAGAATGGGCAGAGTGGGCAAAGGTCTCCTCTGGGCACTAGAGGTCTTGAGCCAAGTCCCTGATCTGGCAAAGCTCTGTGCCCAAGTTCACTTGGTTTTGTTGTTTTGGTAGGGGGAGTAGGAGGCTGGGGAGAGCAAGTACTATATAGTAAAGTTAACATTGGGGGTTTTTTTTGGGGGGGGGTGCAGATTTCTTTCAGAATCCTTTACATAAAGTCATATTTGCATAAATGAAAATTTACTGGAGAATGAGAACTGCACATTTAAGTGTGCTAAAGGAACTGATCCATGTAATGCCCAACCCATTGTCAGTGATCTTTGAAAGAGCATGGAGAAGGGGAATGAAAAAAGCTCAACATGAGTCAACAATATAACATGGTAGCTAAAACAGCCAATGTGACTGTAGGCTTCATTTAAAGGAAAAATAAGGATTGATAGAGCTCAATGGTAGGCCACCATAAGTTCCTTGGGAACTGGGATTGTCTTTTGTCTTTTTTTGTATCTCAATCAATTAATATTATTTAATCGACTACTATGTGCTAAGTTATGGGGACACAAAAAGAGGCAAAAGACAGTCCCTGCCCTCTTGAAGTTCACAATCTAATAGGAGAGACAACATGCAAACAAATAGGTATAAAGCAAGCAATGTACAAGGTAAATAGGAAATGATTAACAGAGGCAAAGAACTAGAATTAAGAGGGGTTAGGGAAGGCTTCCAAGAAAAAGTGGGATTTTGGTTGGGACTTAAAGGAATTACACCAGAGAGGTCAATAAATGGAAGTGAGAAGGGAGAATGTTCCAGGCAGGGGAGCCAGTCAGAGAAAATACCTGGAGAGAAGACAGTTGTTTTGTTCATGGAAGGTCCAGTAGGCCAGTGTCTCCATATCTCTAGCCCTTAGCAAAGCACATAGTACGAGCTTAATAAATTCTTGTTGAATTGACTGGAGAAACATCCCAGATTTGTAGTACTGAGAATGAATGAATGAGCATGAATCAGGTGTTCACCATACCATGCACTGTGCACATATAAATACTGAAGTGGGAGGAGACTTATCTAGACGAATGATTGGAAGGAAAGGGTGTTTTGGTCTAGGAATGGTGAATGGGATGATTGGGCAAGTCAGTTAAATCTGCTTCTTTCCAGAATCTGTTGAGTAGATTACAGATTCCAGTGTTTTTAGTAGGATTGGAAAATGACTGGAATGAGAAAGAGAGTCAGATTGGGTCTTTGTCTGGCTAGGTAAAGTGAGGGGTTACCCATCAGTACAGCCCAGCACCAGGACAGGGTTTCCATAGCACACTTTCTGGAAGGCCAGTGGGTGGACGTATGTAGGTGCTGTGGTGGCAGGTTAAAAAATGCCTTCAATAGAGGAGTTTGGTCACATCTGGAGCTTAACAGAGAAGTTAATGTTTACAATCTGCCTAAAAATGGTCTAATTTTTAACAGCCTTTGTCTCCTCTTTCTGCTACTCCATCACAGCAGAAACAGAGAGACTCCTTGGGACAGAGACTATTTTTATATGTTTGTTTGATGAGTTTTGACGTTCAAAGAATTCTTCACTAAGTGACCAGCCTGCTTGGGGATGAGCCTCCGAGTACTTAGCCAGGCTGGTCCTTGGAAAGCAGACGAAATCTGTTGCCAGGCCCCTACTTGAAATCCTTCCTTTGAGGGCTATTGCCATAGCCTCCTAATTGGCCACTCTGCTTCAGGTCTCTCCCCACTCCAATCAGGCCTCTACACAGCTGCCAAAGAGATTTTCCTAAAGCTCGGGTCTGGCCATTTCACTCCTTCTGAATGCCATGCTTCATGTTGCCTCTAGGATCAAATATAAACTCTTCTTTCGGCTTCTTAGGCTCTTTCCAACTCAATCCGTTCTCCAGCTTTAGTCTTCTTGCCTCTTACTCCTCTAGCTCATTTATGGTGCCTTATTTGATGTTCCTCCCACACAATGCTCTATCTACCATTTCTTTGCCTTTGCATTGTCTCTCATACCTGAAATGCTTTCTTTCTTTACTTGTGTTTTTTAGTCTCTGATTTCCTTCAAGAATCAACTCATTTGGGGGCAGCTAGGTGGCAGAGTGGATAAAGCACCAGCCCTGGATTCAGGAGCACCTGAGTTCAAATCTGGCCTTAGACACTTGACACGTACTAGCTATGTGATCCTGAATAAGTCACTTAACCCTCATTGCCCCACAAAGAAAAAAAAAGAATCAACTCAATTGCTACTTTCTACAAGAGGTCTTTTCTGGTCCTCTACCCCTCTAGACCCTAGTGCTTTCTCCTCTAAGGTTACCTGGTATCTACTTTATATGTCCCTTGTGTGTATATATATATATATATATATTCATATGTTATTGTATCTTCCCTTAGAATGTAAGCTTGAGGGGGCAGCTAGGCAGTGCAGTGGATAAAGCACTGGCCCTGGATTCAGGAGGATCTGAGTTAAAATCTAGCCTCAGACACTTGATACCTACTAGCTCTGTGACCTTGCCCAAGTCACTTAACCCCCATTGCCCTGCCCCCCCCCCAATGTAAGCTTGAGGGCAGGTGTTGTTTTTTTTCACTTTATTTTTGTATCCTCGGTGCTTAGCTCAGTGCCTGATACATAGAAAGTTCCTAAATGTTTATGTGATTGATTGAGAACCCAAGGCCAAATGCTTTTTGTAATGAAGCACTAGAGAGGAAGACTTTGCAGAGAATCTGTTTCTAAATGGAAGGGTGGCTCACTTCCTCTTGGAAAGGGGAGTTGGGCTTTATCATGCATCCAAATGCAACAAGAAATATAATTTTCTGGAACACTTGGTCATCCTATACTGAAGTGTTCATTATATGCTTTTTCAAAGTGATCACCATGAAGATTTCAGCTGGGGCATCAACATAGATAGTGGAGGATGATGAGATAGAGAGATTTTTATGAAGAACTGTATAAGACTTTAAAGATTAAATCAGCTTATGCTTTTGTACTTAGTATACTTATGTGAGCATAAGGGAGGATGATGAAAATGTTATGAAGGTTAAGGAATAAGAAACAAGAGATTCTTTGATTCTATGTCATGTGATAAAAGAAACCAGAGGCTTAGAAACTGCATACAGAAGCCTCCTCTTTCTGGATATAAAATGAATGATTTCTTCAAGAAGAATCGGGAGGTGTTAGGTATGATGAACTTTTCAGCAATATCACCCAAAATGAATGATTATTAGTGGAGTCATTTCCAACTATGTTTCTGTATATAGTAGACACCAACCTGTTGGAGAAAAGAAGAAAAAATACTGTATTAGGAGAGAGAATAAAAATTAGAAGATATGGTATGCATCTCCAACCTGACCTATTTAAATTAATGATTGTTACTGAAGAATGGGAAACGGATAAATGAACAGGCATTGACAGGCCATCAATATTTTATAAGGAAGTTTAATTAATGTGAATTAAAAGCCATGTAAGGAGAACAAAAGAGCCCAGAAACTACCTTAATTAGCAAACACTTGATCTCCTTGCTAAGCAGAAAGAGTTGTTAGTCAAGGGCAAGAATAGTTTAGAATATAAACTCATTGGTAAAATATTATAGATAAGGATGCAAGAAAGATTACGAATAGGGTTGCGTCATGAAACAGGGGAAGGGAAAAGTTTGCTGACAATTTGTCAGGAGATGCAATGAATCTAGGTCATCTCCAAGATGTGTAAGGATGGAGTTATTAGGGAAAGAGACAAAAAATGGAAACATTTAAATAATTTTATAACTAGTTATTTTCCTCACTGGTGATAGTGGAACTACAACAATTGGACTCAACATCCCCTTCATGTGAAAGCAATGAAAAAGATAGAAATTGCATTTGGACTGGACCAACGTACATATCCAGATCTGCATGGATGCAAAATGTTGAGGATATTGAAGGATATGTATTTTTTTCTTTTGGGGGGGATATATTCTTAAGATAACTGAAAGAGGAGAGAATGCCAAATGTGGAAAAATATTAGACTTTATTATTACTGAAAAAAAAATACAGCAGACCCCAAAATATCTTTAACTAATGAGCCGTGGCTGCTTTGCTGTATTTATAAGATTTTTATTAGAATAATCAAGTAATCAATTAAATAAGCCTGTTATTTACCAGATCATGTACATATAAGTCAAGTCATGTCAAAAAGCTTTTATTAAGTGTCTACTATGTGCCAGGCATTGAGAATATTTTTTTAAAAAACCATAGCTTCTTCTAAGCAACTTTGTACCAGCAAGAAGTAGATAGGATCAATTGGCAATAATCTGAGAAGGAAGATGCTAATATCAAGGAGGATTGGGAAAGGCTTCTTGTAAAAGGTGAGATTTTAATGGCAACTTTGTCAGAGAAGGTCAGGATACTGATTAAAAGGGAGACAATTCCAGGACAGGGTAGAGTGGGAGAACAGTCTATGAAAATGCACCAACTGGAGATGGAGTGTCTTGTGCAAGGAATTGCAGGGGAGCTAGTGTAGACTATATGAAGGCTGGTGAAATGGACTTTAAACACTAAACAAAGGTGATAGGGAGCCATTGGAACTTATTGGGTGGGGTGTGTGTGTGTGTGTGAGAGAGAGAGAGAGAGAGAGAGAGAGAGAGAGAGAGAGAGAGAGAGAGAGAGAGAGAGAGAGAGAAATAGACTTGTGCTTTAGGAATAAATATCATTTTGACAGCACAATGGCAGATTGACTGGAGTGAGCAGATATTTGAGGCAGGAAGACCAACCTGATGACTATGACAGTTTATAGTCTAGGTGTGAGGTGATGAGGACCTGCACCAGGGTTAAAGCTATATCAGAGGAGAGAAGGGAATGTCTAAGAGATATATTGCTGAGATCAAATCAAGAGGACCTGGCAAGAGATTGGATATGGGTGTTGAGTGAGGGTGACAAGTAGAGGATGACACCTAGGGATGATGGTGCCTTTGACAGTAATAAGGAAGTTAGGAAGAGGGCAGAGGTGGGGGTAGGGAGAAAGATAATGAGTTCAGTTTTGGACATGGTCAGTTTAAGATGTCTGTGGGGGGCAGCTAGGTGGTGCAGTGGATAGAGCACCATCCCTGGAATCAGGAGTACCTGAGTTCAAATCCAGCCTCAGACACTTAACACTTACTAGCTATGTGACCCTGGGCAAGTCACTTGACCCCAATTGCCTCACTAAAAAAAAAAAAAAAGACGTCTATGGGATAGCCAGTTCAAGATTACTGATAGGCAGTTGGACTAGAGGTCAGAAGGCTGGAGATCAGGAGAGAAGAAATGACTGGATGAATAGCTAGGAGAATCATCTGAATCATTAGGAGCTGGTGAGGCTACCAAGTGAGGTGGTTGATAGTTTAGGACAGGGCTTTTTAAACTTTTTCCATTCTTGATCCCCTTTTTGCCTGAGAAATTTTTCTGTGACCCTGGGTATATAGGTACATAAAATAGGTATATGAATCAAACATTTACTTCCAAATTTTTCATGACCTCCAGTTTAAGAAGTTTTGGTTCAGAGGGAATAAACAAGAAGGTCTATCACAGACCCTTAGAGGACACCCACAATAAATCAGTGTGAACTGGATGAAGATCCAGGAAGAGGTCATATAGGCAGGAGGGGAAGCAGGAGAGGTAGGAGAAAACCAGGCAAGTTCAAGAGAAAAGAAAGTACCAAGAAGGTGGTTGACGGTGGCAAAGATTGTCAAGAAGTCAAGAAGGGGGAAAAAAAAAAGGGGGCAGCTAGGTGGCACAGTGGATAGAGCACTGGCCCTGGAGTCAGGAGGACCTGAGTTCAAATCCGGCCTCAGACACTTAACACTTACTAGCTGTGTGACCCTGGGCAAGTCACTTAACCCCAATTGCCTCACTAAAAAAAAAAGAAGTCAAGAAGGATGAAGACAGAGAGGAGGCCATTAGGTCTGGCTTACCAGTCCTTTCCTTTCTTCTTAGAGGGCCTTAATCATGATTTATTTATGATTTTTATTAGTATTTATTATTGTCATAATTATCATCATCATTATCATTTAGTTGCTCTCCCTTTTTTCTCCACATGAATCAGCTGAATTGGTATCTGCTGCTTTTTGTGGGATGTGTAGCATCCAGCCTAAACGTTACTACCATGGAAGTACTAAAAGGGGATCCCCACTGCTGTACCCTACAGCCAGACCTTTGAGGTTTCTGGCACTGTCTAAGCCCACCATGCTGCTTGGTTGGAGTGTGGGGATGCCGAGCGGGAGATGGGAGCATTACAGTTGTCTCATTATTTTGTGAGGTTTTTACCTTGTGTGGTTTGTCTGTCTTGCCAATTATTTCTGTGCTTATCTTGTGGTTTTAGCTTTAGTTACTCTCCATCTGGTGCATGATTGCCTTTTCTGAGGTTTCTGGGTTGAAGGCATTGGCAGAAAGCTTCTTGGCACTGAGGCAGTTCCTAATCCCTTATTTTATAAGGAATGGTGACTATAGACCCGTGATTGAAATGAACTCATTGTTAAATTATTTCTAAATATACTTCTTCATGTATTTAGACTTCAGTGAAGGTTTGTTAACTACTCACTAAAAGTCTGGGGCAGCTAGGTGGCTTAGTGGATGGAGCACTGGCCTTGAAGTTGGGAGGATCTGAGTTCAAGTTTCACCTCAGGCACTTACTAGCTGTGTGACCCTGGGCAAGTCACTTAACCCCAATTGCCTTAAAACATCCCGGGCCATCTCCAGTCGTCCTGATGTATATCTTGCTACCGGAACCAGATGGCTCTGGAGGAGAGAATGAGGTTGGTGACCTTGCATAGCCCTCCATCACTTAAATCCAATTCACTGCAAGTCATGACATCAGCCTGATGTTACAGTCCTCTTTGAGAATGAAGGACAAACAACAACAGCAGTTAACTACTGACTATCATCAAGGTGTAGTAATAGACTATGGGGATACAAAGAAAAAAAGAATAATCAGTTCTCTCAGCTTGGTGGTGGTACAGTAGATAGAGTGTTGGTCCTGGAGTCAGGAAGAGCTGAGTTCAAATCCAGCCTCAGACACATATTTAGCTGTATGACCCTGAGCAAGTTATGGGAATAATAATAGTACCTACCCTGCCAGGGTTGTTGTGAAAATCAAATGAGATAAAATAAATAATAAACAACAATAACACGTAAATAATAATAATAGATGAGAAAATAAATTGTGAAGCCCTTAGCACAGTGCCTGGCACAAGGTAGGAACTTAATAAATGCTTATTTCCCCTTCCCTTCCCTCAAGGAGCTTACATTCTTTGTATTGGTGGGATTCTACCTGTACACAGGTTGTCAGTGCAAAGTAATTTGAGGAGCAGAACATTCAAACATGAAGGGGTTCGGGGATGGTTTCACAGTCCAGGTGGCATTTGAACTGAGCCCTGAAGGAAGATACAGATTCAGAGAAAGATAGAGATTGGGAGGTGGAGGGAGAGAGACTGGGAAAGGGAGGGGGAAATGGGAGGGGGGAGAGAGAGAGAGAGAGAGAGTGAGAGTGAGCGCTGGAGGAGGGATGGGGAAAGAGAGAGAGACTGAGAGAATGGAGGGAGAGAGGAGAAAGCTCACATTCTGGGCATTCTGAGACTTGAGCAAATCCACAGAGACAGGAGATGACATGTTAGGTTTGGAGAACAGTTAGTTGTCTGTTTGACTACAATGCAGAGCTCTTGTGAAATAAGGTTGGAGAGGTAGATTGGAGCCAGATTGTATAGGGCCTTAAATGCCAGGCTGAGGAATTTGTATTTTATCTCAGAGGCAATAGGAAGCCACTGAAAGTTTTGACCGGGGAAATGACCTGGTTAAACTTGTACCTTAGGAATATATTGTTTGCGTAGATCTGTGGAGGATAGCTTGAGGAAGGATTGATGCTAAAAGCAGGGAGGTTGTTGGCATTACTTCAGGCAGGGAGGGGTTCGTTAGAACTTGAGTTATATTGACCTGTGTCCGTGAAGAGAACAGGGCAGGTAGGAGATGTTGTAGAGACAGATCGATGGGACTTGGCAGCTTGATGGCTGTCTCTATGGGGTGAGAGAGAGTGAAGATCTGAAAGATGGTAGTACCTTGAGAAGAAATAGGGAAATTTCAGGGATTGGGGAGGTTTAGAGGAAAAGAGGAGGAATCCTTTTTGGATATGTTGAGTTTGAATTAAAAAGAGCAATAGACTCAGAGGTGGAGGACATGGGTTCAAATTCAGCTCCTCGTGATGTTGAGCAAGTTATTTAAGTGCTCAAGTCCTCAATTTTCTCATCTGTAAAATGAGGGTGGGAAGAGAGTTGGACTATACATGGTGCCTAATGTCCCTTTTGGCTCTGAGTCTATTGTCTTATGAACCTATAACTTAGTTCATATTAATCCTCTTCACGATCTCCTTCGAGGAAGCATTTACATCCAGGTACTTCTGGATACTGGTAATTAAAACACAAAAACCAAATGGCCCTTGACCTTTGGTAATCTTAGATTTTGTTAGAAGAAACAACCCTAAGTAAATGCAAAATGTATTTTAAAAAGTGGAAAGTTGGGGCAGCTAGGTGGTGCAGTGGATAAAGCACCAGCCCAGGATTCAGGAGGACCTGAGTTCAAATCTGGCCTCAGACACTTGACACTTACTAGCTGTGTAACCCTGGGCAAGTCACTTAAACCTCATTGCCTCGCAAAAAACCCACAAAAAACCCCCAAAATAGTCAAATCAACAATATGCACAATGATTGCCACAGTGTTAGTGGGAAGAACAACAAAAACTAAATCCTGGGTAATTATAAAGATCTTGGACTCAAAGAAGGGATGAGAATAAATCTCTCTCACTCATTTTGTGTGCATAAAATTATAAATGATAAATATAATATGGCATAATAAATGAATAATAAACTAATATGCTTTAACATTATAGATACACTCATATTTTGTTGTTGTTCAGTTCCATCTGACTCTTTGTAACCCCATTTTGGAGTTTTCTTGGCAAAGATTCTGGAGCGGTTTGCCATTTCCTTCTCTAGCTCATTTTTACAGATGAGGAAACTGAGGCAAACAGTGTTATGTGACTTACCCAGGGTCACACAGCTAGTAAGTATCCGAGGCCAAATTTGAATTCATGAAGCTGAATCTTCCTGATTTCAAGCCCAGCACTCTCTCCACTGCACCTCTAGCTGCATACACACACAGAAACACACATAACGTGTATATATATATGCATGTAAATATATATAGATGTACACATGTACTATAAACATTCATCTGCATATACATATACATACATACATACATACACACACAAATTTTATATATATATATATAAAATGTTTCAGAGGTGGGATTTGACCCCAGCCAGGTCTTTCTGATTGAGGCTGGCATACTCCACTGTGACTGAGTACTCAGTGAATGCTTGTGGATTTATTGATTTGCATGTCCAACACCTGGCACATTGTCAAATTTTTGTTGAATTGAATATAATCTTAATTATTTTTATTGATGGGAGGCTCCTTTACAAGAACTTTTGAGGCACTATTTGATTTTATTGCTACAAAAGGTTCAAATGATCAATATCAGTGAAACTATTTTTCTTCTAACACATCCTTTGAAGTAGGTAATTGTAGCAGCAGTTGCTTTCATTTAGATTCTGTGAATGAGTGCAAGTCATCAATAATGTCAATATTTGTTTGATTTGATCACTTTTTTATGATCACCATTAAAGATCTTGTACAGGAAAGCCTTCAATCCCTCTCTCCCATAAGCCACCCAAAATCTTGAAACAAAAAGAACCAAACCACTTTTGGTTCATTTGAAAGATCTGAGCTTCAAGATGGCTGTTAGTCTTCACAGAAGTCTAATTGTAATGTTGGAAAATGCATTAGTTGAAAGAGATTTGTGTTTGGGGAATTTCTATGTACTGAGTGTTTAGATAGAATGATACCCATTTGCCAGGGGGAAAAAAGTAAACAAACAGCTTTTATAGTCAGTCCTCTTTAGTCAAAAGCATCATGAATGGAATTAATGGAAACTTTTGTTTACAGAAAGGACCTTTTCATTCTTTCATTAAAATAAGCAGGTTGACTCCTGAAATTGTAAGGGATGTGTGTTTGTATACACACACACACACACAGAGACAGAGACAGAGACATATATATCCTATATTTTTCTGAGGAAATTCTCATTTCTTTTTTTTTGAAAGAAGTTATCAAAATTAAGAAATAAGGAACTGTATATGGGATAAGCGTTGTGTGTTTTAAAAAATTATTGCTACTACTACTGTATTTTATAAATTAATTGATTGCTATTTTATATATTAATTGGCAGTAAGCATTTATTATTAATTATTATCAGTATTGACCATGTGTCTCCCTCACTTCTCATGTTCTCAGGCCTTCATACCTCCATTGTCCTAAGAGGATGAGTACACACCAAGAGACAGCATTACTAGACAAGTGAGCCAAGAGCTATAATCTTTGAGTGGTCAAGGGTTTTATCCTCTTTAGATAGCTAATTGGTTAGCATCATTCAATTCCATTGGTGACATGACTTGAGGGTGGTCCAAACTAAAATAAACTCTAATGATGACACTAGGGAAGAGTATTCGAAAAGCCACCCCTGTAGGGCAAAGACAAAGTCCAGTATCTAGCTGTGGTTTGATTCCTTCAGTACACTGAGGTAGACAAAAGAATCAATCTCCATTTCTTTTGGGGCTTGTCCCAGACAAGAGCTGAACTTCCTCAAGGATTAGACTTTCTAGAGTGGCGGGGGTGACAGAAACTGATCTGTGGGCCCCCCAAGAAATTAATTATTAATAATTATTGTCTCATAGTTGTAAGCGATTCAGAAAAGCATCTACAGCCCTTTAGGAGTTTATAGTCATTGGCATTGTGGTAATATGGCATCTTGGCATTAAAATAGCTGAATTTGAGCCTCCACTCAAATATTTGCTACCTCTCTGCCCTCTTAAAATAGGGGCATTAATACCTGTCTATTGGGCTTCAGAGGGCAGAACCAGGAGCAAGTTGTCAAGAAGCAAATTTAACCTCGATGTTAGGAAAAACTTGCTAAGACTTAGATCTATCCAAAAGTGAATAAGTTGCCTCAGAAAGCAGAGAGCTCTTCTTTTATTTATTTATTTATTTATTTGTTTGTTTGTTTGTTTGTTTATTTATTTATTTATTTTTGGGGGTGAGGCAATTGGGGTTAAGTGACTTGCCCAGGGTCACACAGCTAGTGTCAAGTGTCTGAGGCTAGATTTGAACTCAGATCCTCCCGACTCCAGGGCTGGTGCTCTATCCACTGCGCCACCTAGCTGCCCTAAGAGCTCTTCTTCATTGGTCTTTAAGCATTTGTAGGCATGGTAAAGAGTGGAGAGGATTCTTTTAGGGTTATGCGTTTATGTTGTTGTCATTAGGTGTGCCTGACTTGTGATACCATGAACCATAGTTTCCTGGGATTTTCTTGGCAAAGATACTGGAGTCATTTGCCATTTCCTTCTCCAGTAGATGAAGGCAGAAGCCAATGGAACCAGCTTCAGTTGGCCCATTTGTTAAATGTTCAGTTATAAGTAGTCGCATCTTGGAAATCAGCAGCCCCAACAAACTGGGTCTTGATTTATTGTTTTTTGATTGTTTAGAAATAAGAAAGTGATGAGGGGAAAAATGTTGATAGTGCCAATTAAATTTTAAAATCTATCATATGAGAATATAAGTTCTCCACCCAGAGCCAGTTGTTAGACATTTGCCCTGTTATTTTTATTTATGTTCTGGCCAGAAACTCTGAGGGTCTTTCCTTCCCAAATTGATTTTTTTATGAAGGCAAGGTAGGCCAGCTTTTGCCTCAGTTCTTACCTATCCTTTAATCACTGAATGGGCGTTGCCTCAGATATACTGACTCCTGGGAAAGACTTAAACTTAAAAACACCAAGATCTTCCACTGCATCCCAAGCCATTGCCAGTTGTCCTGACCTATGTCTTGCCACAGGACTTGGCAATTAAATCCAATTCACTTGCAAGTCAAGCCATCCCCCTCCTAATGTCATTGGTCCTCTTTGAGAACGAAGGATGAACAACAACAGTTTAATGGGTATGAAGTGTTTTTTTCAGGATTGTTTTCATTTTCATTATCCTGATAATTAGTGATTTGGCAAATTTTTCTCAGGTCAGTCTCCTTATTTTACTGATGAGGAAATTGAAAGCCTTGAGAGGTTGTAACTTTCCCAGTGTCCTGCAGATGACAGTGGCAGAACCAGGATCAGGATTTGACCCCAGAGCTTATTTCGTTCTTTGCAATCTTGTTTTCAGCACTTAGGGCAGTGCCTGGCACATAGTAGGCCCACTTTCTCCAAATCTGGGGGTGGGGACAACTTTCTTTCCACTTTTTATTTAAACATTTATCATGGTTTTTTGTTTTTTTTTTACTTAATCTTCACAGTGACACTGGGTCTGACTCTTTGTTCTCAATCCCAGATCTTGCCTATCAGTTTCTCCCTTCCTTTTGTGTGTGTGTGTGGAGTGGGGGGAGCAGTGAGGGTTAAGTGACTTGCTCAGGGTCACATAGCTAGTAAGTATCAAGTGTCTGAGGCTGGATTTGAACTCAGGTCCTCCTGAATCCAGGGCTGGTGTTTTATCCACTGCTCCACCTAGTTGCCCCCCTTCTCCCTTCCTTTTAAAGTAAACTCCTCTGTTACCAACATATCCCAAGGACATGGCAGCAAGAGGTGGTGGTGGTGGCCTTTAATCGATGTGTCCCCAGGATACCCTGAGATGTTCCTGGAGAGGACCTCTCAGCCTAAGAGTTTACAGCTGTGAAGAGGGGAGCCATGTAGAAAAAGGGGGTAGGAGTTTTTGAACCCCAGCCTTCTTCTTCTTCTTCTTCTTCTTCTTCTTCTTCTTCTTCTTCTTCTTCTTCTTCTTCTTCTTCTTCTTCTTCTTCTTCTTCTTCTTCTTCTTCTTCTTCTCCTTCTTCTCCTTCTTCTTCTTCTCCTTCTTCTTCTTCTTCTTCTTCTTCTTCTTCTTCTTCTTCTCCTTCTTCTCCTTCTTCTTCTTCTCCTTCTTCTTCTTCTTCTCCTCCTCCTCTTCCTCCTCCTCCTCCTCCTCCTCCTCCTCCTCCTCCTCCTCCTCCTCCTCCTCCTCCGGCAGTGAGGGTTAAGTGACATGCCCAGGGTCACACAGCTAGTACGTGTCAAGTGTCTGAAGCCAAATTTTGAACTCAGGTCCTCCTGAATCCAGAGCTGGTGCTTTATCCACTGCACCACCTTCCTGCCCCCATGAACCCCAGCCTGCTAAAGGAGTTTTCCAGTATCCAGTTTCTTGGAAAGAGTAAGTGAGGGATTTCTTGCATCATGCTGCCTCACTGCCCAGGTTCAGATCCCAAAGTTTTAGACTTCCTGTGCTTAGTCTTCCAGAGGGAGAAGGTAGTTCCCAGAGAGCAGCACATAGTCTTGGAGAGAAGGGGACTGTGCACACGCATGGCCCCGCAGCCCTGTGATATCATAGGGCAAATATTTGGTTCACCTTTGACAGCTGCTGGGAGTTCTTTGGATGGTGTCTGTCCAGCCTCTCTTACAACCCCAAATTCATTTTCTTTTTGGAGAAGTCTAACCCATTTGGGCAATAGCCTGAATCCAAAGACCTGAGTCAATTACCTGAATGTCTTGGGGTTGCCTTTGCCAGAGCTCCAACATCGTTGTTTCTCTTCTGAGATGAGTCCAAACCACAGGGTGGCACTATGAGTCTGGATAATTGTATAGATCCTGGCGGGGGGTGGGGGGATGGGGGGGATTTATTGGAGAGGGAAGAGAATCATATTGATTATTTATGGTACTCTTCTAAGCTCTTGTGTTTTCTTCTTTCTGTCTGGGGAAAAAAAAAACACCTGTCTTCTATTTGAGGGATTACACTGGGAACCCCCTTAATCCAGATCTATGGGGTCTGATTGGGGTCAAAATGAGCCAGACCGTGTGAAGACAAAGAGCTTTGGAGGGGTGGAGGCAGTTAGGAAATATGTTATGGAATTATTGATTTAGGGTTGGATAGGACCTTAGATATGATTTTACACATGAGGAAATGACACAAAGAGTTAAAGTGACATGTGACAAAGTTATACTCATAATAAGTCTCAGAACTGAAATTCAAACCCAAGTCTTCTGATTCCAAATCCAGTGTCTATTCTATTGCCTGGTTATGAATAAGATCATGTTTGATGCAAGGCATCCTGACTTATTTATCTAGCACAGTGCTCTGCACAGAGTTGTAGCTTATTAAAGTTGGTTGATTTGTGTTCACCCCAAACTCTTTTGGTTCCTTTTTTCAAACACAACAGACAGTAGGAGCTTAATTCTTAACAATTTAACTTAATTCAATACAACAAACACTTATTAATCACTTGCTATGTTCAGGCACTGTTTCAGCAGTATAGGACACAAAGATGAAATCAGTCCCGATCCCTATCTTGAGGCAGTCTGTCATATAGTAAATAGTGGTAGAGAACCACTCTTTTTTTTTTTTTTTTTTTTTTAGTGAGGCAATTGGGGTTAAGTGACTTGCTCAGGGTCACACAGCTAGTAAGTGTTAAGTGTCTGAGGCCGGATTTGAACTCAGGTACTCCTGACTCCAGGGCCGGTGCTCTATCCACTGCTCCACCTAGCTGCCCTGAGAACCACTCTTGAAGAAGAACTGCTTCTGCTTATAATATCTGTGTTTCCATGGGCAAGTCACATAAATGATGACCAGGCTACTCCTTAAGGTGAAAAGCTAATGATGAACACCGGTGGAGGGTATTCCTAAAATGAATACAGTTCTTATTAGTAAATGCAAAGGAGAGGTCTATATAAAATGCTGTGACTCGTGTAAGGAAAGAAAGTTCACTTCTAGCTGGGATAGACTATTGAAGGTCCCTGAGAAGAGGAGGTTATTTCATTCTTTGCAATCTTGTTTCCAGTGCTTAGTGCAGTACCTAGCACATAGTAGGCAGATTAATAAAGGCTTGTCCATTGGCCTAGGAAGGCTGAACGAAACAGGCCTATCAGTTTTAGCTTATTTGCCTTTCTTCCAACTTGGTATTACCATCACTTGTTTCGTTGCCTTTGCTCAGACAGTTTGGAAAGAACTCTTTTCTTACCTCATGCTTTTGGAATTTCTAGCTTCTTTCAGGCCTCAGGTCATGTACTTTCTCCTCTATAGGACCATTCCAGATTCCCCTAGATGTTAGTGCTTTCTCCTTCTGATGCAAATGTATTCCATTCCCCCTCCCCCCCCCTTCCTTGTAATGCCTTTGAGGATCAGAAATTTATCTTGTTTTATCTTTGTACCTTTAGAATCTAGCACAGTTTTTTTTTAGAATGGTGGATTCTTGTTGAATTGCATTGAATTGGATAGAATCCCACCCCAGTAGCTAGGGCTGGTAGGTGACTCGATGGATAGAGCACCAGGCCTGGAGGCAGGAGGACCTGAGTTCAAATTTGGTCTCAGACACTTAGTTTATTGGCTTTGTGATGGTGGGCAAGTCTCTTGAGTTCCTCATCTGTAAAATGAACTGGAGAAAGAAATGGCAAATCACTTTAGTATCTATGCCAAGAGATGGGGTCGTGGAGATTCATACACACTGAAACAACTCAACAAAACCAACCTCATTTGGACTTGGAAGGAAGACAATTCCATCTGACAGAGATGGAAGGGGAAGATTATGTTCTAGGCATAGAAGATAGCATGAAGAAAGGCTTGGAAATAGGACAGGGTAGGAGGGTGGAACAAAACTGGATTTTTTTTGGTCGGTGCTTTTTGGATGTAGAGGGAAGATTGTTTTCATACTCTTTATTTTTTTATTTTGCAGGGCAATAAGGGCTAAGTGAATTGCCCAGGGTCACACAGCTAGTAAGTGTCAAGTGTCTGAAGTTGGATTTGAACTCAGGTCCATCCTCCTGAATCCAGGGCCGGTGCTTTATCCACTTCACCACCTAGCTGCCCCTGTTTTCACACTCTTTAATTTACATAGACAAGATAGGGAATCCACCAGCTGGCCTATTCTTTTTCCTTATACGCCTTTAGCTAAAAAGTGAGGTCCTATAGATGAGGAATAAATATGGCGCATGCTGTCTGACAGGATTCTTTTGTTCTGTTTTTCTTTGTTACAAGTTGGGATTTGATGATGGGGTGTTTATCTGGAAATGAGTGTGATGCAAAAAACAAAAGGCATCAATAAAAAATTTATTTTCAATGGTTCAGGAAGCAACCGATGCTTTGGAGACAGGAAGACGAAGCAGAGTTGCTGTTGTAGAAAGACTCTTGGGAAATGGAATCAGCCATGCTATCTCTGAATTTCCCACAGCTGCAAGAAAAGATAGGTGAATCAGGGAAAGAACTTGCAGGTGTCTGGGTTAGGGAGTATGATTGCGTGTTTGGGAGGTAACAGGTTAGATAGGCAGAATGTTGAGGAGGCAAGGGTGGTGGAGTGGTAGCAGGACTGGGTTTGAAATCAGAGGGCCTATAGAACATCCCAGCTTTGTGACTTATTAGCCAAATGACCGTGGACATGTAATTTAACCTTTCTGAGCCTCAGACTAAATAATCTTTAAGGTTCCTTCATGCTGTAAATTCTGTGTCTGTTAGGTCCTTTACAGCTCCTAAATGATGATGTTTTGAAGAGCTGTTATCTTTATCATTTCCTAGGTCTAGACCAGAGCAAAGTCTCTTTAGATCTCATGTCACTTCTGATTGAGAAATGGGAATAAGGTGTTACCTTAATTATACTTTGAGTTTTCTCATTTCTCCTGTATTGCACCATAACAGTGGCATCTCACCTTGAGCACATAGTTCATTTGTTTTAACTGTGGTTAGAGATGAGTCACTTAGGAAGGTGTGCTGTAGTCAGTGAGCCCTGTACTTTACCCTGGAGATGAAGAACAGATTGATTTTTTTTTTTGGCCTACTTTCAGACTAATGAAGTAAAAGCCAAAGTCCACTAAGTCGTGGTGTTAGACAGCTTGGCGTGCTGATTTTCCTTTGATTTTAAAAAGTACTTTAGACCAGTTGGTTTGGTTTGTAGTCTCCTTAAACTATTCATGCTCCTAATTCTTAAAATCAGCTCATTAAAAGCAATTTAAAATTTTCATTGATTGGAAAAAAAATTTATTTCACCAGTTCTCAGCATAGCTCTTCCCCTATTATGTCCCCAAGTGAGCCAGACCTTGATATAAAGAGTGAAAAAGAAAGGAAAAATAAATGACATCTATGCAATGGTTCACATCCATTGTTCTCCACCTCTGCAAAGAAGGGGAGAAAGATAGATTTTCTTATATCTTCTTTAGGACTTGTTTGGTTATTATAATTACACGGCATGTTGCTTTGGGTTTTGTTTGTTTTCTTTGACATTGTTTAGTCATAGTATATATTGTTTTCCTGGTATTATTGATATCATTCTACATTGATTCAGATGGTAAGGTTTCCCATGCTTCTCTGAATTCTTCATATTGTTTCTTATGGCGCAATAATATTCCATTACATTCGTGTACCTTAATTTACTCAGTTATTCCCCAGTCAGTAAACATCTACTATGAATATGTGGATGTACATGGTACTTTTCTGTATTTGAACTCTTCAGGATATATACAAAGCAATTGGATTTCTGGATCAGAGTACAGACATTTTACTGTTATTTTTAGCCCAGTTTTGGATTGCTTTTGAGAATTATTGGACAAATTCACAGCTAGGCCAATAATATATTGCTTTAAATAAAATTTTATTTAAGTATTTCCAAACAGATTTATTCCTTTTCTGTGATATTTTTCTAGACACACATACACACACACACACATGCACACACACATAATGGCTAGAGAAAATGCTGAGTACTCTGGTATGATATACTCAGAATGATTTTTAATTTTTTAGAGTTAAAATTTAGTTTTACTTTTTTGATGGAATTTGTACCCCAAGGTTCCCCTCCCCCCCAAAGAACCTAGACTAAGATGGAGCAGGTCCAGTCTGGGGGCTGACCCCAAGAGGGTCCATTTTTGTTTCTTTGACTCCTTGCCTCTACTTGGGAGTTACTTCAGGAAAATCTCTGAATATACTTATGGTAACTCCTCCTGAGGTTTCTCTAAATGTGAATACAAAGCTCCTCAGCTCCTAGGCTAGCATTCAGGGAGCAGTGTGGGTATTAGGTATGGGGCAGCCTTTATTTCACTGCTATAGAAAATGTGCTTAAGGTGCTGAAGACTCACAAGAGCTCATGTACAAGAGACAGAGGTCCAATCAAGGGCATCAGCTCTCCTTGGAATAGCACTAAGCTTGGGGTTGCTATCAGGCAGTGCTCTTGAGACATTGGTGAGTCTCTCTTTCCCACAGAGCCATACACGGTCTCCCTGAGACCTATCGTATCACTGTGTGGTTTAGCCTCCTCCCGGAAGGTAAACATACTTTGAAGGCTGCTAAATAAGCAGTTCCCTTCCCATAAGACCCACACTCTGAACAGTTCACTGCTTCTCATCCCCAATTAGGATGCCGTGTAGTTTCTTTCTTTTTTTAATAGTGTTTTGTTGTTTTTGTTTTTTGCAGGGCAATAAGGGTTAAGTGATTTACCCAGGGTCACACAGCTAGTAAGTGTCAAGTGTCTGAGGCTAAATTTGAACTCAGGTCCTCCTGAATCCAGGGCCAGTGCTTTATCCACTGCGCCACCTAGCTGCCCCCATGCTGTGTAGTTTCTATGTGAACTGCCCTCTTCTTATTTCTCCAAGGAGGACACTGCATCAGGAAATTCCCTTCTTTCCCTAGAAGGTGGGATCCTTGCACTCTTGACCTCTGGTTATAAGCGGACACATGAGTAGATAGATTTGCCCCGTCAGGAACTCTGTTATTTCCCTAGCTGCTGCCATGGCTATGACTAGGGAAGTCTGTTCTCGGTTCTCCTTTCTCTGGCTTGTACAAGAGTGAGGATATGTCCTTTCTAAATTTGAATGAAGTTGAAGGTTATACTCTCATCATTTTTAAAACCCTTCATAGTCTTAGCATTCTCCATCTCTTGGCCTTAAACAATTTCATGGAGAGTTAGCAGATCTTTATGGGGTATCTATTAGTATATGTCACTATACACATATCCAAAAAGTCTCTAACACCTATAATATCCAGCAGATTCAAACAGAGGAGGAAGAAGGGGGCTGCATCCCCTCATTGTCAAGTATTGATTAATTAAGGTACTAAAAATGCCCCTTCGTGCAGATCCTCGAGGGAGCAGAATGATTTGAGTGAGAGATATGGTTATGAGAACATTTTACCAATATGGGAGATAAAGAAAACAGAACTCGTAAGCCCAAAAGCCAAAGAAAATTAATGCTAGCTAAAAAGAAATGAATCTGTAGGTATATAAGTGCTTCTAACTTTGGTTTCATTTGTGGTCAAGTCAGCTCAGGTTGTTGTCTCTCATATCTGAGTCTGAGGCTGCCAGTTTCTTCATAGTATATGCGGGTATGTCATCATCAACCAACACCCTTTTTTACCTTGTAACCTGTGGGAAATATCCTTGGGTTTGTGGTTGCAAGCTACTCTTTGCAGAAATAAATGCTTTTGGGCAGCTAGGTGGCACAGTGGATACAGCACCGGCCCTGGATTCAGGAAGACCTGAGTTCAAATCCGGCCTCAGACACTTAACTCTTACTAGCTGTGTGACCCTGGGCAAGTCACTTAACCCCAATTGCCTCACCCCCCCCCCAAAAAAAAGAATGCTATTTTTGATTCTAGATTTGATTTTAATTTAGATTTCCTCCTAATTTGACTGATGATTGTCCCCAAACCATTGCTCATCACATGGCATATAGTGAGCACCGGGCTGGGAGTCAGGAATCTGTTCAGAAGACCTGAATTTTATTTCTGGCTTTTCCATTGGCTTCCATATCCACTGTGTGACCTGAACCTCATTTTCTTCAGCTGTAACATTAAGGGGTTGAACTCAATTACCTCTAAGGTCTGTTCAGCTCTATCATTCTATGACTGAAATCCTATAAGCTACTAAGGTGCAGAGTAAGACCAAGTAACAGAGACAGAACATGTCTGTGAATATGTGCTGAGACTCATCTTAAATTGGTAGGTATCTTTAAGATAGACATTCGTTCCAGTGTTTGAGTGCCTATGGCTGTGTGTGCACACTCTCTGCTATCCCTCTGAGCTCTGTTGGTTTTTGGTCAGGTGCCAGGCCCTGATGTTACTCTCCATTCCTTCCTCTTCCACACATGACCAAATACAGCTGTTTGTGGGAGTAGGAAAGTTAATGAAGGGATCAGAGAATGGTTCAGTGAGCCTCTTGGGGGATTGCCAACATGTTCTGAGCTGCTATTGGCCATTTTGAACTTAGATAATACAGTCAGGTTAGGGACTGATATTCAATTTGGTTGACTTCTTAATGCATTAGCAGAAGATTCCATGGGCACAGGATTACCTAAATAGTTAGCATCACTTCCTCATTCTCCTTCTCACTACTGGTTTCTTGCCATTTTAACAATTTAAAAGCACCTCTTCTCATGCTTTACTTTTCTTGGAAGTTAAAAAAAAAAAAGATGAAGCTCCAGCCCACAGTGGCTAATGTGATTATGGGTAGAAAATGAAATTAATCCCACATAATTTTTCTCCTCCAAAAAGAATATAAGATTCATTAATTATATTGACAAATTTTTGTTATTTGTCCTATAAAATTTGTTTATGTATTCATTTGTATTGGAAAATCTACTTGGGTTTTGTGGTTTAATATTTTAGGGGTTTCAAAGGATTTGATGATTATTTTTAATCATAGCATCACTACAATATGTAATTTTAGTATTTTTTGCTTCATACTTCCTGCAGGGATAACATGTAAAATTATGACGGTTAAGTAAGAATCCTAGAACTGGAAGGAACCTGAGAGGTCTAACTCTCTTATAAAATGGGGATGATAATAATGAACATCTGCCTCACGGGTAGGATAAAATTCTTGTGAGGATAAAATGAATTCACATATGTAAAACTGTAAATCTTAAAGCATCATATAAATGTTAGTCATCATCATAAGTCACAAACATTTACTTAGTAGTTCCCAGGATGGAGAGATACTACAGGTTTCTTGATGAATTCTTTGTCATTAAAATTGTCTCGGGGCAGCTAGGTGGCACAGTGGGTAGAGCACTGGCCCTGGAGTCAGGAGGACCTGAGTTCAAATCTGGCCTCAGACACTTAACACTTACTAGCTGTGTGACCCTGGGCAAGTCACTTAACCCCAATTGCCTCACCAAAAAAAATTTTTTTTAATTGTCTCAGTGATTATTCTATTAATGGTTGTCTTTTTGCACACAGAGATAGTGTGACATAGTGGAAAGAGAATTGCCTTAGAATCAGTAAGACCTGGGATCACCTCCCATCTGTGACATTTACTTGCAATGTAACCCTGCGTCTCTATTAACTGCAGGAACCATTGTACCTCTATGTAACATTCTAGGACTTCCAAGTTAGGTAACATCTGCTTTTTTAAGGGGAATCCACGAATCAGAAATTACAGCTGCCTTTGCCTGCTCTTATAGCATCTCTTATTCATATCTTTTTTCAAAATGAATACTGCATGGGGCAGCTAGATGGCGAAATGGATAGAGCACTGGCCCTGGAGTCAGGAGTACCTGAGTTCAAATCTGGCCTCAGACACTTAACACTTACTGGCTGTATGACCCTGGGCAAGTCACTTAACCCCAATTGCCTCACAAAAACAAAAACAAACAAAATGAATACTGAAAACGATATTCTAGCACAAAATATGTGGTTTTGGGTTGAGATCCCCAGTCTTCAGGAAGAGAGAGGAGAGTCAGTAAATAGAGACCAAGTGCCTCTATTACTGAATACAGTTATCTCTTCCAAATCTTGATTTTTCCCCATAGAGGTTTGATAAATCAAAGGTGGGCATGAAAAATCGAATAGGAATTTTGGGGGAGTTTTGTGGAAGATATAAACAACATGTGAAGGCCTGCAGATGACAGAGCCTATGACCAAATACTTAACCCAAATTTTATAATAAGGTACTATAAACACCTCATAAAAGAAAAAGAAAAAATTCAGACTTCTTCTCTGACCCAAAGGAAGGGCCAAAAATTTTTACATGTATTTTCTAGATCGCAGGAAGGTATAACTACTCACTTTTGGTGATAGCTTGGGAGGGAGCATTGGGTTACCACTTTGACAAAAAAAAAAATGAAGTTGATTTCCCTCCTTTACCTCTCCCCAAACGTATTCCCTTCTCTTACCAGTGGGTCTGGTAGTTAAATGTTATGAATCAAAGCTCTTTCACATGAAAGGAATTGGGAGGAGAGGTGTTTTGCTTTAATGAAGGGAGCAGTGACCAGGAAGCATTGAGAACCACAGATGTACTAAAGCTGGCTGTCTTCCCCACTTATCTGTAATTCCTTTTGTCTTCCTCACTAGAATTTCTGTTTATGAAGAGGCCTGGTTAGTTTTATCTTTTATTTTTTCCCAGTAGAGCTGGGAAATTATTTTAGAAACATGAGTTCTCTGAATGGATTGCTATATTTGGGTTGATTGTGCATTACTCAGCTTTGTTTTTTCCTTTGTTCTGGGGAATATATGTTAACCTGGTTGGAGATTCTCACAGATACTGGACAAATGAATGTGCTTACAGTTTCCTGAATAGGAGTTTTCCTGATAAGAGATGATCTTAAGTGATTGCCTTGTCTAGCTTAATTCAGCAGATAAGAAAAGTGCCTACTATATTTTGTAATGGAAAGATAGGTAGATAAAAAAGAGGATATGTAAATATGAATAATAAAGCATGATAATAGGTGGAAAACGAAATTAAGGTTTAGAGAAGATCTGGGAAAGGTCTATAAGAATATTCAAAAAGGGAGATAACGGTTTTTTTTAGGATACAGATATGGAAAGATAGGTAGATAGGCCTTGCCCTTGAAGGGGTTTGCATTCTAATAAAGTCATGAACACTTTAAATATGATAATAAGTGGAATGTGATTAAGGTTAAGAGAAGATTCTGGGAAAATGCTATAAGAATATTTGAAAAGGGAGATAACATTTTTAAGTTCAGTTGTTAGGAAAGTTTCCTGGGGATGTTGGATCTAAGCTGGGCCTCAAAGGAAGAAGACCTCTATAACAATAATAATAATTTAAGTTTTATAAAATGCTTTCTCTGCAACAACCCTGTGGGATGGATAGTGCAAGTATGAACGAGGGTCCCATTTTTATAGGTGAGGAAATGAGGCTCAGAGAGTCATCACATGGTCATAGTTAAGAGCTAGGAATTGATTCTAGGTTTCCTGACCCCCAGGCTCAGTACTTTTTTCAATTTACCATGATCTTGAATCTTTATCTGCCTTTCAGACATCTCAAACTGAATGTCTTGTTAGATATCTTAAATGTGTTCAAAACCAAACTCATTCTGTTTTCTCCAAACTCTCCCCGATCCCTTTACCTTTCCTATGACTGGAGAAAGCAACACCATCCTCCCAATCCCTCATACTCTATGCCTACGTGTCATCATCCATTTTGGGCACTGCCGTCACTCTGGTGTAGACCCTTATCACTCCATACCTGGATTATTGCAATATCCTGCTGGAGGGTCTGCCTGCCTCAAGTATCTCCTTACTCCAGTCTTCCATTCAGTGGCCAAAGGGATATTCATGCATGTCAGCTCCCCACTTAATAATAACCTGGGATCAAATACCAAATCTTCTATTTGGCATTCAAAGTCTTTCCTAAAACCCAGCTCTTCCTACACCTTACACCCTACCTTGTCTTTGCTGGATGTCTTTTGACTCACACATAAATTGGATTTGTGAGGCAGAATTGTGGAAAGTCCTGGGCCTTACTCTTCCACAGTCATCAGAGTCCAATGGCAAGACAAAAGCCGACTGGCACAGTGGATGACCTTGGGGTCTTTGATGTCTGACCAAGCTCTAAGTGCTCCACGGCACCTCCTTCAGTTGCCTTCATGGACATAGGAACACATTGTTCACATCTGCCCGTTAAGGCGGGGGAGGAAGATCTTCACAGGCTTGGGGTATACACGTCCTCCCTCCCCGCCTCAACTCACCAGCCCAATGAGTATAAGACCATTCAACCTCATTTAGCCCATCTGCTGAACCGGGTTACTAGGGTGTGGCCACTGCACATGTTATAGCTTCTTGGAGCCACAGGTGGTAGGAGTTGGGTGAATCAGGTGGACACGTGTAAAGTGGCTTCAGGCATCTTCTTTGATTGTCCCCCATGCCAAGAATGGTCTTCTTCCTCATCTTTTGTCTACTGGCTTCCTTTTTCTTTTCTTTTCTTTTTCTTTTTTTTTTGGGGGGGGGCAATGAGGATTAAGTGACTTGCCCAGGGTCACACAGCTAGTGTCAAGTGTCTGAGGTCGGAATTGAACTGAGGTTCTCCTGAATCCAGGGCCAGTGCTTTATCCACTGCACCACCTAGCTGCCCCTACTAGCTTCCTTTAAATACAGACTAAAACCCTATCTTCCACAACAAACTTTTCCTAAATCCTCTTAATTCTAGTGCCTTTTTTCATTTAATTATTTCCTTTTGTAGCTTGTTTGTACATATTAGTTTGTGTTTTATCTTCTCCCTATTAGACGAGCTTCTTGAGGGCAAGAACTGTCTTTTGCCTATCCTCATCACTTAGCACAGTGCTTGGCACATAGTAAGTAGTTAATAAATGTTTATTGACTGACTGCCTGGTCTCCCATTCTAGGAAAATTATGATGACCTGTGCATATGCATGAAAGTGGGACAGAATGTCACTGGAAATGTGTGCTTGTTGTGTTTTGTTTTGCTTTTTATTGCTGCAAAGTACTTAATCTCATTAGATTTAGAACTGGATTGTGTTTTAGAGATCATATAGTCCAACCTCTTCATTTTTCACATGGGGAAAATGAGGCCTTAATGTAGTGGAATGATTGTAGCAAGGACACACAGGTAACAGAGATGAGATCCAACTCTCATCTTCTTACTTCAAATTGAGGGTTTTTTCCATCCTGCCTCTCCATTTGTGGCTGTAGAGACACAAATGTCTCGATGCTGGGGATAGAGGTGAAGACAGTGTCCCTATCATAAGCATATTGGGAGTAGCTAGGTGGTGGAGTGGATAAAGCACCCGCCCTGGATTCAGGAGGACCTGAATTCAAATCAGGCCTCAGACACTTGACTCTGGGCAAGTCACTTAACCCTCATTGCCCTGCAAAAAACAAACAAACAAAAAATAAACATATTGGAACTGTTTTCCAACATCAAACCTTGACTGATTGATGATTCTCTAGCCAGAAGTGATTTCTTTTTGCTCAGTTCCTTCTATAGCACTTCGTATCTACATTGTGGCAACAGAAATTTTTTGGTGTTATAGTGTCTTATCTCTCCCTGTAAACCATGAACTCTTCAAGGTGAGGGACTGTCTTTTTTTTTTTTTAAGCTTTATTATCCAGGTGTGTGCTTCAGTTGGCCCATTTGTTGAATTTTCAGTTATAAGTGGTTACACCCCGGAAATCAGCAGCCCTAACAAATCAGAGCTTGATTTATTGTTTTGTTGATTGTCCAGATGATGAGGAAAATGTTGATAATGCCGATTAAATTTAAAAGTGTGTCATGAATACAAAGTTCTCCACCCACAGCCAGTTGTTAAACATTTACCCTGTTATTATTTTTTATGGTGTTTTACTCATAGCAGGCACTTGGTGAATTTTTTGAATGAATGAGACAGACCGACACATCCACATACACTTATGTATAAGGAGGATTGAGCTTAATAAGCATTTTCTACTTTGATGCTTCTAAATAAATCTTCAAGATGAGAAAATACTTGGCTCTTAGAATGTTGTCTTTTATATTTATAGCCCCAGGATTGGCCCAAGGCCCAGTTTATTTTCCATTACTACCTATCTTTGTTGAAGTTTTAGACAGTTGGTTTTGAGGGAGAAATTCTAAAGGAACTGTATGCCTTTTGGTGGTAAATCACACTTAAAAAAATTAAATCCCTGGCCAGTGGTGTTACTATAACTTTTTTTTTTTTGTAAAATAAATTCAATGTATTCTCCCAACATTTTCCCTTCTGTATAGTTTCATCTTCTTCCTAGAGTATCTTTTGGCAATAATAGACTTGAATTGGTGTAGAAATCGTAAGGAATCTTAGAATAAGTACTTTCAAGGGGTTAACTGACCTTGGGTTTTTGAGAAAGGAAGGAAGTTCTGATATTTTAAGTTTTTATTTCTTTTTAAGTCCGTGGCTATTCTTGAATTATTATATGGCCAAGATTCACACTTGCATATTTTTTAGGAATGAGAGGTTTTGGGGGGGGGGTGCAAGGATCAAAAGTTATACAGATATTATTACACCCATTTGGAAAGTAAGATTCCTCAAGAATTCTCCTGGTTTATTAAACAGCAATAAAAAACAAATTAATCCTTATTGGTACACTCTCCGGTTATGAGCAGTTGTCCAAAGAATTTTCCAGGACTTTCTACCTGGAACAATAATTCTGACAAGAATTTTTCTTTCAGTTACTCTTTTGAATATGTTATGCTCCAGACTGACAGATACAGGGCTATACAGATTTCTGACTAAATACAAATGCTACGGTGCATGGTTCTGATTCATTCTCTAACATGCTTCAGACCTGGAGTCTGTTTTGTGCGTTGGACTCCTTTGGCAGCATGCTGAAGACTATGGACTCCTCAGAATCATGGTTTTTTGCCTATGTTCATAATGGAAGAAAAAACGAAATTTCAGTTAGAGGCCACTGAAAGTGAATATATAATTTTTTTATGGATCCTCTCCCTGATATCTCTCTGTTGACCCCTTGGTGATTCGTGGACCTTAGACAAAGAACTCGTTTTAGACTTTGATAATAGTGGGTGCTTGATGATTGATGATACAGGAATAGGTAGAAACTTGCTATTTTCAGGTTTTCCTGGAATATATTTTAAGGAAGGAAGGAAATGGGCATTTATATGAAGCACTTGCTATGCACCAGGCCCTGGGAATGCTGTTGTTGTTCAGTCATGTCTGACTCTTTGTGATTCTGTGGACCTTCCTGCATACCAGGCCCTTCTATCCTCCTTTGAAGTCTGTCAAAATTCATATTAGGAAGACAAAAAAAAAAAAAGCAAAAAGAAGGACATCTCCTGCCCACAAAGGGGGTAGGTAGGATAAAGTTACTTGGTTCCTGGCATGGTTTTAAAGTCTAAAAGTTCATGAACAGGTTTGGGAGAGGAATGAAAGTTGGCTTGGGCCCTTCCACAAAATGGAAGCTCAGGAGGAACTCACCAATGGAAGAAAGGGGTGGGTTTTGCTTGGGATATTCCAGATTGAAAAGGCCTCTGGGGGGTGATTGGATGTGGTTCCAGAATGACACAGTAGCTGGAGGCAGTATTTTAAAATCCAAAATCAGGAATTGGGCCTGGATTGAGGATTAAAGCAGTGATTTCCGGTATTAACATTAGCTTCATATTCGTTCAGATAATTCTTTTCAATAAAAAAGAATCAAAGAACTACTAGGGGGCATATGCATCATGAGGGTGGATGGAGAAGGTTTTAGAAACTGAGTTGTTTTAACCGACATGTGTCCTACCATGCATACTCCTTAGTTTAGCTTTAGTAATGCTGAATAGTCTTGTTTCCTTGTTAAAGGGACTTAAAGATGGTTATAGCACAGGGAACCAAATGCATGACCAGAGAGATAATTCTGTTTATCTAATTATGGCTAATCTAGTTAATAGATATGATGTAATCATATTTACTTACCTGTGTATCCCTGAACTTGAAATAAAGATAATAAACCACCCCTCCCAATAAAACTTTAAAACAAGAAAATGAATTGAATCATTGTTCTCTAAGCCATACATGCTCTTAAAATCTTACTGTTTAAAATCAGAATATTTGGACTCAAAGACTTTTTATCCTTTGTCTTTATACTTTGCCAAGGAGAGTGGCCAAGCCTTTGTGACTTCTTGCTAGAGGGGAGGGGAAAAGCCCCAACAAATTTCCCTTTGAATACCTAATAAGTCATTACCAATACCCTCTTACCTCTAGGAACCATGTCCCTAAATTGACCAAATATTTGTTTATTGATATAATGGAATAAAGAATAGATGATCTACAAGAATTGGGAGATGAGGGTAAAAAGGCCCTTCCAGAACCTTTTAGGAAAGTCTTCTGCCTTAAGAGGTAATAGGAAGGGGGCAGCTAGGTGGCGCAGTGGATAGAGCACCGGCCCTGGAGTCAGGAGTACCTGAGTGCAAATCCGGCCTCAGACACTTAACACTTACTAGCTGTGTGACCCTGGGCAAGTCACTTAACCCCAATTGCCTCACTAAAAAAAAAATAATAAAAAAAAAGGTAATAGGAAGGAAATGACTACTACTGTGTGTGCCTGACTCAGTGCTTAGTACTGGAAATACAAAGAGCTCACAGTCTAATGAGAGAAACAATATGCAAAAAACTGTGCACCAAGAAGCTATGTATGGGATAAATGGCAAATAACCACAAGAGGAAAGGCACTAGAATTAAGAGGAATGTGGCAGATGTAGGACTTGAACCCAGGTATTCTTGCCTCAGAGGCCAGTATGTCATGCTACTTCTCTAGTGTCTGGGAATAAAGGCATAAAGAAAGCAACTTGCCCTTGGGAAGCTTATTTTCTTCTGGAAGGGGCAAGGGGATTAGTGGGAAACAATTTTAAGGGGTGAGGGCCTGGGAGAACACAAACAATTGAGTAATCAACAAAGCTTTCATGAAGGAAGTGGTGTTTGAGCTGAGCCTTGAACAGGGCTAGGAATTCCAAAAAGCCAATATGGTGAGAGGACATTCCAAGGATGAGTGACAGTACTGTAGCCTGGAGGTAGGAGATGGAATGTGTGTGAAGTGCATCAATGAGGCCAGTCTGGCAGTGGTGCAAAGTATAGGACGGGAGGTCGAGTGCACCCAGTCTGGAAAAGATGGGCTTGAGAATATTGAGAAGGATTTGAAAAACCAAAGATTTTGATTGCCTTTTATCCCAGGAAAAACAAGCTGGCATAGGAGGGGTTTTTTGTTTGTTTGTTTGTTTTTTAGCAGGTTAGCAACATGATTGGACTGATGCTTGAGAAAGAATAGAAATTTGACAACTGTGTGGAAGATGAACTGGACAGAGGAGGGACTGAAGGCTGGGACATTAGGAGGCTATTTAATTGTGTAGGAAAGAGGGAATAAAGGCATGAACTAGAGTTGGGTGTGGGTGTGGGGCATGAGATTAGAGAGATGAGGACAAATGTGAGAAATGTGGGAGTGGAAGCTTTAACAGGGACAGAAGAGGTAGTCAGTCTCTCCTGTCCATTTCCCCCACCACTCGGCAGCAAATGTTATCTACGTGGGTGACTTTTATTGCAAGTCAACAACCACATCAGAAAGATGAAGGACAGCCCATGAATATAACTTATGGATCTGAAGTCAGATTTATTGGAATGAAATCTTGTGGTGCATTTGGCCGGTCTTTTGATTAGAAATGTGACAGAGATCAGGATGTTCTTGGTTTTGAGTAGCATTTGAGAGGAGATGCTCTTTTCCTATACTATTTGCCTAGACACATTTAAAATTTTTTTTTAATTTTTTGGATTTTGAATCTTTTTTTTTAAGTAAAAATTTAATTGTTAAATTTTAAAAATTAAGTTTAGTTACAGTTTTAGTTTTTTAATGATGAATAATAAGTGTCCTTAATGATTGTATATTCAATATATTTTCACCTTAAATTGAATAAATGTGATTCTCCAGGTATGAGACCTGGTATGTGCTACATACATCTGTGACCATATCCTGTTCCTTTCTTTTCACATGACGGATAGACTTGGTGCCTGGCTTTTGGTAATGTTAAGAATTTGTTTCTAGGCTTTGTTCAGTTGTTCAGTTGTGTCCAACACTTCTGTGACACCATTTGGGTTTTTCTAGGCAAAGAGATTAAAGTGGTTTGCCATTTCCTTCCCGAGCTCATTTTACAGATGAGGAAACTCAAGCAAATAGGGTTAAGTGACTTGCCCCGGGTCACACAGCTAGTAATTGTCTGAGGCCAGATTTGAACTCAGGAAGAAAGTCTTCCTGACAGGTCTAGCACTCTCTCCACTGTGCCAAGTAGCTGCCCTAGGCCAACTTGTAAAGTATGTGAATTAGACTCAAATCTCAATATTTTACAGGAAAGATTTTTTTGCCCCCTTTTTGTTGAGTAGGAGTGAGAAATGGGTTCATTCTTTATGTTTGTGTTTTAATTTTAGTTTTCTCCTTGTATTCTTTATTCCTCTACCTAATGACAGTTAACCTTTTCTACTACATTCCAAATGTTCTTTTAAATAACTTTTTGATGTTGTCTTCTTTCTTACATCATCATAGTTATCCCCAGGAACCTTCCCTCTTCCACTCCCAGAGAGCCATCCAATATACCAAAAGGATTTTTTTAAATAAGAAAAAAAAAATCAGCACAAATGATAATACAAAAGGGGGCAGCTAGGTGGTGCAGTGGATAAAACACTGGCCCTGGATTCAGGAGTACCTGAGTTCAAATCCAGCCTCAGACACTTGACACTTACTAGCTGTGTGACCCTGGGCAAGTCACTTAACCCCCATTGCCCCTCCAAAAACAAACAAACAAAAAAACCCAAATGATAATACAGTGAAAGAGATAAAAAATGAGCAGTGTGTACCACTTGAGGACCTACCACCTCCATGAAGGAATCAGTTGGGGATGTCCTCTCATATCTCTTCATTTGATCTTTATAATTTTGTTTCATTCACTTTTTTATTGTTATTCTTTTTTTTTTTTTTTGCAGGGCAATGGGGGTTAAGTGACTTGCCCAAGGTCACACAGCTAGTAAGTGTCAAGTGTCTGAGGCCGGATTTGAACTCAGGAACTCCTGAATCCAGGGCCGGTGCTTTATCCACTGCACCACCTAGCCACCCCTGTTTCATTCACTTTTGATTTTATGGTGTTTAGTTTTTCATTGTTGTAATCATTGTATACATTGTTTCTTGACTTTGCTCACTTAAGTCTGCATCAGTTCATGTAGGTCTTCCGAGGCTTTTCTGTATTCATCATATGCATAATTTCTTACAGCATAGTAATATTCTGTTACATTAATGTATCATAATTTGTTTATCAATTTCCCTATCAGTGGGCATCTACTTTGTTTCCACGTTCCATGTTCTTTTTTTTTTAATCTTTCTTCCCTCTTAATGTGGATCTATCCATGCTTACCCAAAATGTCGTTTTTCAAAGTCAGTGGGACAGTTATTGCCATAGTCCGATATGTCATACATAGGGCTTCTTCTTTCCTTTTACTTTCTTTTCATTTTGTAGAAGTGAAATTGAGATAATTTTCAGCTTTTTTTTTGGTCTTTTCTTCACACCAATGCATAGTAGCTATGTGAAACAGCTGTTGTGAAATGTCAGGTTTCTAAACCTCAAAGTTTTCCTTCCACTCCTTTGCTTTTATTTGAGACTCAACCTCTCCATACAGTCACTAGGTGTTATGCTCAATAAACACAGACTCTTTTTTAAAAATACTGAGCTAGTAATTGGGGAAAAAATATTAAAATTTGAAAAAAATGCTTTTGAAGACATGTTGTTGGTCAAACACATTTTGCTATGTATGCTGTACATGCATTAATAAATTAATTAAAATTTGGGGGAAAATATTGAGCTAATTAGGAATATAATGCCTTTCCTCCAAAGTCATAGAATGCAGCCACATATGTATTTATAAAATGACAATTAGATCATCAGCAGTTTTAAATGATCTGTGTTATTACTTCCATCTGTTATACATATCTTGATGGCAGACTATATAACATTTTCTTCAAATTTTTCTTCTTTGGGATGCTTCTGAAGGCCTTCTCCCCTCATTCCTGCCTGCTTTGTCCCTTCCTGGTTTAAGTACATTAAATACACTGACTTAGCTTGTTATTTTTTCATCTGGATTGAAAATATTGTCAACTTCTTCATCCATTTAAATATCCTCAAAAGAGAAAGCCAAGACCCTTCATCCTCCTTGCTCTTCTTGTTTTTATTTTTACTTTAAAGTACTTCTTAGAATTCTCTTTGGGTATTCAGAATTTTTAATCTAGTCATCCTTCTATGCATTCATTCATTCATTTACTAATTAATGTATTCATTCACTCACTCATCAATTTATTTGTGACTTGTTGGAACCTCAGGATCATACTCAATTCTTCACTTACACTCATCTCTAATCTGTTGACAAATATTATCTTTTCTACCTTCATAATATCTTTCCACTTACAGAGTCAACTCCCTAGTCTAGGCCTTCATCTCCTCTCACCTAGATAAGGAAGCCTTTTTTTTTTTTTTAATTTTCTCTACCATAAGCACTTCATTTTTGCACAATCTTTACTGCTTTTTTTTTTGTCTCCTTCAGTGTACAGACCTAAAAGTCATCTTTTGACACGCCCCACCCCCACCCCCATCCCCATCTCTCCTCAGAATCTGATTGAGATAGTAAGTCCAGGACTTTGAACCTTGCAAATACCAATGGTTCCAGCCAAGTGTCCTCAATGACATCATCCTGGGAGGTGCCCACTGTGAAACTTCTCCTGTCACAGACACAAATACTGAAGACCCAAAAAGGAAAGTTCTTACCATCATAGACGCATGACACTGTCTAACAGTTTAACATCAGAGAATGATACTTTTTTTCAGTAGAATGACCCTAAAGTCTTGCGTGAGCTGATGATGAGTGAGATGAGCAGAACCAGAAGAACATTGTACACAGTATCATCAACATTGAGTGTTGATCTACTGTGATGGACTATATTCTTCTCACCAATGCAATGGCACAGAAAAGTTCCAGGGAACTTGTGATGGAAGAGGATCTCCAAATCCAAGAAACAAACAAACAAAAAAAGAACTGCGGAGTATAGATGCTGAATGAACCATACTATTTCTTTTGTTTTTGGTGCTGTTGTTTTTTTCTATTTTGAGGTTTTTCATCATTGCTCTGATTTTTTCTCTTATGACTAATGCAGAAATATGTTTAATGTTATTATGTGTATATATATATATATATATATATATATATATATATATATATATAACTTAGATTACCTGCTGTCTAAGGGAGGGGGGAGGGAGGAAGAAAAATCTGAAATTGTAAAGCTTGTATAAACAAAAGTTGAGAACCATCTTTACATGTAACGGGAAAAAAATAAAATACTTTATTAATTAAAAAAAAAAAAGAAATGACCCTAAAGAAGAGGCATTAAGATCTATTTTGCTGATGCAGCCTATGGGCCATGAGACCTTTCTATCTGACTTGAAGATGAAACCTTCCATCTGTATTGTCTCTCTGTGAGAATGTGAGCTTTTGGAGAGCAGGGGTTCTCCTATCTTTCTATCTGTATCCCTTGCACTTTGCATAGGGCTTTGCAATGTAGTAAGAGCTTAATAAATGCTTCATTCATTCATTCATTCCTTACGTTGACATTTTCAGGTACGGTTCCAGCTGCACCAAGAATTCATCTCACCCTTTGGTCAGAAAAGCACAAATTTGAATCAATTTTTGTTTCAAGCCAGATAAAGCCTCCAGGAGCAGCAAACTGAAGATCATTCAGTGATCCAAAAAGTGATACAATTATGGGGGGGGGGGGGCGGGAATTGACTTACTTGTGAGTTTCCCTTCCTTATTTTTGGAGATAATTCCAGGTTGGCCCTCTTATTAACTCCTGACCCATCTTCATTACTCTTTTTAGAATATAACCACCTGGGCAGCTAGGTGGCGAAGTGGATAAAGCACCAGCCCTGGATTCAGTAGGACCTGAGTTCAAATCCAGACTCAGACACTTGACACTTACTAACTGTGTGACCCTGGGCAAGTCACTTAACCCTCATTGCCCAACCAAAAAAAAAAAAAAGAATATAACCACCAGCCATACCACTCTTTTTTTCATAAAAGTATTTTATTATTTTCCAGTTATATGTAGAGATAGTTTTCAACATTAATTTTCATAAGATTTCTAGTTTCAAATTTTTCTTCCTCCCTCCTCTCCCTCCCCCCTCCCCAAGACAGCAAGTAATCTGATATAGGTTATATATGTACAATCACATTAAACATTTCTGCATTAGTCATGCTGTGAAAGAAGAATCAGAGCAAAAAGAAAAAAACCTCAAAAAAAGAAAAACAAAAAACAATAGAAATAGTATGGTTCAGTCTGCATCTAGATTCCATAGTTCCTTTTTTCCTGGATTTGGAGAGCATCATGAGTCCTTTGGAACTATCGTGGACCATTGTATTGCTGAGAAGAGTCAAGTCTATCACAGTTGATCAACACACAATGTTGCTGATACTGTGTACAATGTTCTCATGGTTCTGCTCATCTCACTCAGCATCAGTGCATGTAAGTCCTTCCAGGTTTCTCTGAAATCTGCCTGATCATTGTTTCTAACAGCACAATAGTATTCCATTACATTCATATGCCACAACTTGTTCAGCCATTCTCCAGTTGATGGGCATCCCCTCAATTTCCAATTCCTTGCCACCACAAAAAGAGCAGCTATAAATATTTTTGTACATGTGAGTCCTTTTCCCTTTTTTATGATCTCTTTGGGAAAAAGACCTAATAGTGGTATTGCTGGGTCAATGGGTATGCACAGCTTTATAGCCCATTGGGCATAGTTCCAAATTGCTCTCTAGAATGGTTGGATCAGTTCACAGCTCCACCAACAATGTATTAGTGTTCCAATTTTTCCACAGCTTCTCCAACATTTATTATTTTCTTTTTTTATCATATTAGCCGATCTGATAGGTCCCTCAGAGTTGTTTTAATTTGCATTTCTCTAATCAATAGTGATTTAGAGCGTTTTTTCATCTGGTAATGGATAGCTTTGATTTCTTCATTGGAAACTACCTGTTCATATCCTTTGACCATTTCTCAATTGGAGAATGACTTGCATTCTTATAAATTTAATTTAGTTTCCTATATATTTTAGAAATAAAGCCTTTATAAGAAATACTGGCTATAAAAATTGTTTCCCAGCTTTCTTCCTCCCTTCTAATTTTGGATGCATTGCTTCTATTTGTGCAAAACCTTTTAAATTTAATTTAATCAAAATCATCCATTTTGCATTTCATAATATTCTCTATCTCTTGTTTGGTCATAAACTGTTCTCCTTTCCATAAATTTGAGAGGTAAACTCTTCCTTCCTCCTCCTAATTTACCTATGGTATCACCTTTTATATCTAAATCATGTACCCGTTTTCACCTTATTTTAGTATAAAGTGTAAGATGTTGGTCTGTGCCTAGTTTCTGATATGCTGTCTTCCAGTTTTCCCAGCAGCTTTTGTCAAATACTGAGTTCCTATCCTAGAAGCTGGAGTCTTTGGGTTTATCAAACAGTACATTACTAAAGTCATTTGCTACTGTGTCTACTATACCTAACCTATTCCACTGATCCACCACTGTATTTCTTAGCCAGTACCAAATACTTTTGATGACTACCACTTTATAGTAAAGCTTCTGATTTGGTATAGCTAGCCCACCTTCCTGTGCATTTTTTTTCCTTACTTCCCTTGATATTCTTGACCTTTTGTTCTTCCAGATGAATTTTGTTATTATTTTTTCTAGCTCTATAAAGTAATTTTTAGGTAGTCTGATTGGTATCAGTCATACCACTCTTTTTTTTTTTTAAAGTGGGGCAACAGGGGTTAAGTGACTTGCCCAGGGTCACACAGCTAGTAAGTGTCAAGTGTTTGAAGCCAGATTTGAACTCAGATCCTCCTGAATCCAGGGCCAGTGCTTTATTCACTGCACCACCTAGTTGCCCCTAGCCATACCACTCTTAAAGAGCATCCACTTTACAACAAGGCTTGTTGACACCAAGGACTTAATAGAATAATTCTAGGTCCTGAAGCAGTGTAAGAATCATGAAGTTTTCTTAGCTATGTACTCACAAATAATTTCAGTATGAATATTTCAGCTGGAAGAGCTGTCTTCCACCAAATCCTTCTTATTCTATAACATCAGAATGCTTGAATTTCATGATTTCCACGGCAGCTAGTAATTCAGAAGTCGGAGCCTGAGGAGAAGACTCATTGCTGCCTATCAATAATAGTGCCATCATCACACATGACTGCTGTACCAATCAGCATGGTAGCCCTCAAAATATAATTGAACAAACCACAAAACAAGGCACTAATTTGAACATTTCTATAGTTCTTGGGATGTAGGAAACTCATTGGATGGGCTACTTCTACAAGATCTGTTAATATTCTTGGGTCTGTTAATATTCTTGGCATTAATGTACCAACTTGATAGTAACCTTTCTTTCCAACTCATTTTTTGGATTGGACACTACGAACTCCAGAAATAGTTCTTACTTCTGTTGACTTTCTATGTGCTACCCGGCCATTTAGACATACTTGTTGTTGGCCCACCTGGCAATAACTCTATGTGAAACCTGAGTCAACTGGGCATCATCCGAGGTGATCAGATCTTGTGGGGGCAGATTTGGCTGCCTCAGAACCGCAGTTTTCATCCTGGCTTTCATTTCCCTTTCAACTCTCTCACTTGTTCCCCTTTTCAACCTTTTCTCACTTTGACATGTTTAAAGCTATTACCTCTGCTTTGAGCACCCATTCTTTACATCTGTTCTGTTTCTTTTCCCATGTTAGGCTTGCTCTCCTTTTCACTCTCATGTATGCCTTATTCATGGCAGGTGTTCATTAAACATCTATCTTTTGAATGGGTGAATAAATGAATACCTCTTTCATTTTAGTACCTTAATTTTATTTTTCTTGTTATGCAAGTTAGTAAAGGCCTGTATTTCCAGGGCTTGAAAGAATAAACACCTCAGCATTTAAAAGTGGTTTCCCATAAAACAAATTCTGTGGCTACTTACCATTATGGGTGTTATGATAGGGTCAAAAGAAAGCTGCCCTGCTTTACTATGTTAAAATCTGTGCTCTCTTGCTAGAGAACTTTGCTACCACAGCCTTAGGCATTGAAGTCACTATCATCTTTTCTACTCCTCCAGGCTGATCACCTTTGAATCATCTTCTACTCTTCCATCCTCATCCCCATTCTCTAGTCAATTGCCTCATCTTGTTTATTCTTCCTCCCTAGTGTCTCATATCCATCCCCTGCTTTGCACTTACAAGACTATGTATTATAAGACTTGATTCAGGACCTCCTCCCTTTTCTCAGGGACTATTGCAGTAGTTCCCTAATCTTGCTCCCTGTATATAGTCTCTCATTTCATCTTCCACTAAACTACCAAATAGTTTCTTTTTTCAATCAATCATCTGACCTTCTTAATCTCAGGTTCAAGAAAAAAGTTCAGTTTATCTCTGAAATAAAATAAAAACTCTTTATCCTCAGCTTACATTTCCAGGCATCTTGAACAATCCCTAGATCCTTCAAAACACAGAGCAAGTGCTTACCTCTTTGGGAAGCCTATCCTGATTCATCTAGGAACTAGTCATCATTTCCCTAAATCTACTTTTTATCTACTTTGTATGCATTTTTATTTTTTTATCAATGCTCATTCTTTACCAAAGAAAAAAGTTCCCTGAGGGGAAGCTGTTTTGCTTCTGGGTTTGTTTGTTGTTGTTTTTTCTTGGTGTTTGGTTTTTTTGTATCCCTGGTGCCTGAGATATCTCTCAGGTATCCCATGGATAGGGAGCTTCCTTCAGAGTGAAGAAGAAATGGTTTCAAGCCCTACTCCTGACACATAATAGCTGTGTGTGCCCCAGAAAATTTTATAAGACCACTGCCAAGAAGGTAACAATATGAGGTGATCCTTAATTCAATAAAAATTTATTAAGTGGCTGCTGTTTCCAAAGTACAGGGGACTGGGGCAGCTAGGGGGCACAGTGGATAAAGCACTGGCCCTGGATTCAGGAGGACCTGAGTTCAAATCCAGACTCAGACACTTGACACTAGCTGTGTGACCTTGGGCAAGTCACTTAACCTTCATTGTCCCAACAAAACAAACAAACAAAAAACCACCAAAGTATAGGGAATAGAGAGTCAGAAAGACTTGTGTTCAAATCAAGCCTCTGACACAGTGCTAGTTGTGTCAACTCATTCAACTTCTCTTCACCTAATTTTATAAGAATCTAAGTTACCTAGGAGTTGTAGATTGTAAAGGGTGTTTCCCCATCAGGAGTTCTCCCTACTAATGAAATCAGAGGTCTAGACCACAAAACCAAATCATCTTCAGGGCACTGTGTCTATTTTCTGGGAATCCCTAAACCAAAACTGAATGGTCCTTGACTTCAGGAAGTTTTTATTCAACAGGTAGAAATTCAAAATATACCAAAATAAACAAGAACGGGGTGGGGGGGCAGTTATAGCAAATTTATGGTATGTTATGAGTCATTCTGTTTTTATATATAAAAGACTGAAGGCTGTACTTGGGTGAGGGACATTATTTTGTAAAGTGTGGTGTTAACAGGTATTGGGTAAAAAAATCAAAAGGAATGGAAAAGAGTAATAGTTTCAAGAGGTTGCTTAAAAACAGTGAATCAGATTTTTGAGGTTCCATATCTTCTCCTGCTGCTGAAATTGGGTAACCCAGTTGTAACCCAGTTGTAACCCAGTTGATGCAACAATAATTTCCCTCTGTCTTGTTAAGAAACTAGGTTTAGTTGGTCTTTAACTGTCTTCTCCTTGGTGACATTAATGATAAATCCACATGAGCCGCGACTGTTCTGTTTTTAATCTTGTCAGCTGTATAGCGTGTACTTTCTGTTGTTGTGGTGTGAGTTGATATAAATTAGACAGTTTGCTTAATTTAGCCTCATCTGAGAGGAGGGGGTATAAAGTGTTGACACAATTTTAAGGGCTGTCCCATTGGGATAATTTAAATAGCCTAGTAAGGAAAGCCCTTTTCAGCAACACCATTTGGAGTTTTTAAAGCACCCAAATTCATGAGCATTTTGCCATCATCAAATCTCTTGGATTCATGAATTCATTTTAGGTTTCATAGCCACCAAAGACAACTGTAGCCTGGTTTTCTTTCCTCTCTTATTTCCTTTTTCTAATTAATTTTCCATAGAACCAAGAGTGCATTTTCCCTCAAACATGGTTTCTCTGTCATTCTTCTGATCAAGTACCTATATAGGGACTCCCTTAGCTTGACTTTCAAGATGCACCCATCTGACCACTTCACTCTCACCTGACTTTTACTTTATCAACTTAATTGATCGTTATTCCCCCATAGGTTACGTCAGCCAAGCAATTCTGGCATCTTTTGCATATGGTTTGTTTCTACCTTCATACATGCAATTCCACTCCTCTGGAATTCTGTCTTTCTCTCAGCTGATTGATCAGTCAGTCAATCAGCAAGCCCGTATTAAGTGCCTGCTATTTGCCAGTGACTGTGCTTTGGTACCAGATACAAAAATAAAAATGAAACAATCTCAGCATTTAAGGAATATAGATTACCTCAGTTTCAGGGGAAGGGTGTGTGACTATGTGTATGTATGTGTACACACAATAATTTATGTGTGTGTATGTATACGTTTATATATGCATTTGCATACTTATTTTTAAAAAAAAACCCTTAAACTCCTTTTAAAGGAAACTTTCCATGTTAACCTGCTGTGTAATCCTTTTTCATCCATTTTGTTCATTTTGCACAATATTTTTATGTAGTATATAATATAAAATATATAAGTATTACTATGAATATGTATTATCTTCATATCATAGAGAATAGAAACATTGTGTTTATGTTGTGGCCAATAATATAAATATTTCCATTTATGTAGCATATATTATAAATATATCTAAGTATATAATATAAATGTATATATTGTATCTATGCTTGAAGTATATATACTTCCTTTGTAGATGATTCTTTAATCTGTTTTCAATAATAATTGTTACACACCTTCTCTTCTTTCCTTAAGTGTGCCCAAGTAGACCTCACCTTCCCATTCTCTTCACTCTGGATTCCTGAACTCACACCTTACTGAAAAAAAAAAACAAAACTCAATGCCATTTGTTAAGAGCTTCCCCCTTTCTCCCCTCCTCACATTCTCTCTTCTTCATCTCATAACCCCCTTGATATTGTTCCTCCCACTTTCCTCCTTTTTCCACTCTGATAATGAAAAGACCCCTTTCCTTCCTGTGGCCCACCCTTCTACATGTACCCTTGATCTCATCTCCTTCCACTTTTATTTTTTCTAGCAAATACCCCACTACCATCCCCTCTGTAATCACCAATTCCTACCCGTTTCCTGGCTCTTTCTTGGCTATTCACTATAAATATGCCCCAGTTTCCCCATTGTTAAAAAATCCTGACTCTTCCTTAGCCCCCAATTGCTATTATCCTGTATTTCTTCTTTTATTTTCAATCAAACTCCTAGATACAGTTATTTTCCCATGAGGCTCCCAAAGAATAGGTAGGTAGGTTATAATGGATAGAATGATAGAATTGGAGTTAAGAAGAACTGAGTTCAAATCTGGCCTTAGTTTACTAGCTGTATGACCCTGGCCAACTCACTGTACTGCTATCTGCCTCAGTTTTCTCAGAGTTTTACATCTTTCTAAAAAAGGGCTAAAAGCATGCATCTCCCAGGGTTGTTATAAAGATAAAAATGAGATGATATTTGTGGGATTTTATATAAATTCTAGCTATCATTATTATTATTTCTTCTCATTCTCTTCTGAATTCTCTATAGTTTGATTACTTATTCCCATCACTTCACTGAAACTGTTCTCTCCAAAGACAGAATTTTTTTTTAAATTGCTAAATCTAATAGCTCAGTGCAGTATCGACAAGAAATGACAAAATTACCTCATTTGGTAAATGTTCTCTCTCTCTCTCTTTTTGGTTAAAAAAAGTAACCCCATATAACCTCCTCTCTTTTCCCACACCTCTTCATTCTCTTCCTCTCCCCCACAACCCCCCCACAGCTTCTTATGGTAGAGGAAGTGGCTTTTGGGGAATGATAATTTCCACCTACCTTACCTGTATATAAATTAAGCAGTGGATTAACTTTAAAAGATTTTTTCCCCTGCCCTGCCTTCTTTCATTTCCTTTTGATGTTTCTGGTTTGATCCTATTCTCAATTAAAGAGGTAAATAATAACTCAGTGGAGCCCGAGGGTGGAAGGATGATGTATGTAAAAGCTGTTGAGCCTCTTGCTTTCCTCACTTGGCATGGGTGGCATTTTTAATCCTCCAAAACTATAGAGGAAGGAAATCAGATTCTTATCGAATTCTTATTGAATTCCCCACATCTTTTCAAAAAATCTGAATTTAAAAGGTAGACTTTTCAGCAAATTGATCTGTCATGAAAAAGCATGAAAAATTATTCCTTTCCCAGTGTAGAGAGAGGAGCTTGGTAAAATGGGTTCAGAATCCTTCCAGTGTCTCCTTAATGAGCATGAAATTCATGTTAATTATGTGTTATTAAAGTTGTCCTGCTCTTAATGATGTCTCTGATAAAGTGTTAACTCAACCTGTTTTTTTTTAAGTAAGGTTTATTGATATCTTTTGTTTTTACATGATCCAGATTTCACAGTATATTCCCCCTGCCTCCACACCCTAGAGAATCTTTCTTTATAAGAAATAATAAGAGGGGGGAAAAACAGTTCAGCAAAACTAATCTAAAACTAAACTAAAAAAAGTGTGACCTTATATAGTGTCCACATCCATCGATGGGTCTCCATCTCTACAAAGAAGTACTGAGGAAGTACTTTTTCATATGTCTGCTCAGGTGCAGACTTTGCTTTTTATCATTTTGGAGCATTCCCTTTTAATTGTTTTGTGCATGATGTTCTTTACATTTATATTGTTATAGCCATTGTGTATATTTGAAATTTTTGAGATGAGGATAGTCCTTTAAAAACTAAAGTACTAACGATAATAAGGGTAGGAGAGAATGATGCAGAGAGAAGAGAGCACAGAGTAAGAAAAAAAATCAGTATGGAGCAAAAGGAATATGAATAAAGAATGAGAGAAATACTAGGATATATAATCATCAGGTCTCATTTGCTAGTAGAGGGGTTGCCAGTGTATAAAATTCCAACCTGTGTTTCAGAGTTGGATATCTGGAGTTTCTCTTTATGTAATAGTGAAAACCTGAGTATATGTGGCTTGTGTTTGGGGATCACTTAGCAAAATTCTGATAAGTTACCATTTTGCCAATCCCAGTGTTGAGAAAGTGAGAGAATTTTAATGATGAAAGAAACCATCGAGATAATATAGTCTAACCTGTTCACTTTCTAGATGAATGTCTAAGGCTCCTACTTGAGTCAATTCAAGTCAACAAGCATTTATTTATTAACCACTATATACCAGACCCTGGAAGTATGTATACAAGCCAAAATAAAGGCAGTCCATGCCTTTAAGGAGAGTACCTTATACTAGAGGAAGGCAGCAAATAAAGGGGAGCAGGTACAAACATACGGGGTTTGGAGCAGGAGTCTGAAAGTCAGGAATGATACTAGGATAGGAGCAAACAAATGACCTTTAGGGCTCCCCTTCAGAAGCTAGGCAGAAATCACCAGTTAAGGGGACAGGGGTCACCCCATGGAAGGGGGAGGAAAGCTAGGAAAGGAGAGGACCAAGTTGTGAATAACTCCATAGAGTTAGTGGAATAAGGAGGTCTAGAGGCAAAGCTTTTTTTCCACTCCATCGTTCTGTTCACTAAAGAATGCTACCTTGTTTTTAGCCATAAGGAGTTTGGGCATGGAAAGAGGATTGGGGGTTGGGATGAGGTCTGAGATCAGTGGTAGAGTTTCCTGCAATTTTTTTAGAAGTTGCTTTTACATGTTAGTGTAGTCGAGGGGGAAAGCCTGTTGTCACCTTCTGGTCTGGCCAGTGTCCCACTTTTAAAACCCCAGGGCTATTTTTGGCTCTATGGCCTTGGAAGCAGGTGTGGTCTTCACATGTAGGTCATGAGTGGATTGTATTCAGGTCTTGCTGTGCACGCACATCTGGGTTGGAACCAGAATGAGATGAGCCCCATCCCTGCATGTATGCTTGAATCAGCTTGGTCCCTTTCATGGTTTGGGGTTTGGGGGAGGGGCTGAGTGTTCTACTGTGAAGAATTAGTTTTATTTCTTAGACACATTTTGTTGTTCATTTGTTTCAGACTTTGTGACACCATTTTGGGGTGTTCTTGGCAAAGACACTTGAGTGATTTGCCATTTCCTTCTCCAGCTCATTTTACAGATGAAGAAACTGAGGCAGACAGGTGACTTGCCCAGGGTCACACAGCTCATAAGTGTCTGAGACCAAATTTTATGTCTTCCTGATCCCAAGCCCAGTACTTTATCCACTGCACCACCTAGCTGGAATATTTATTTGTGCTTCGTTTCCTGAAAAGTTCTAACTTAAATTTTTTTTTAATTAAAATTTTCTTTTAAATGCACTAGTAAATTCATTCTAAACTCATTTTTTTTGGTGGGGCATTGAGGGTTAAGTGACTTGCCCAAGATCACACAGCTAGTAAGTATCAAGTGTCTGAGGCCAGATTTGAACTCAGGTCCTCCTGAATCCAGGACCGGTGCTTTATCCGCTGAGCCACCTAGCTGCCCCCTTGTAAATTCATTCTAAAGAAATATAGCAATTTAACATCAGATCTTGGTGTTTCTTTTTTTTAAAGATTCCTTTGCAATATGAGTAGTCACACCTTCATTTATCTGTTTTCTAAGCTTACATTTAAACATTCAGGTGAGTCTTTATATAGGACACACCTTAGGGTGCCTTTATATAGTAGAACACGCCGGAGACACATAGTAAACATGGTACTGTATAGAAGACTGATGTTTGTCATACTTCACGTGCACTAGGATGGGTTATATTGAAAGGGGTACTAGCGTGAACCTTTGTGTGCTAGCTAGAGTTTACATAGGATTGTAAGATTTTCAAAGCACTTTCCATAGATGATCTCATTTGGATCCTCATAGCAACGTTGTGAAGTAGGTGCTATTGTTACCCTCATTCCTCAGATCAAGAAACTAAGGCTAAGATCTCAAGTCTCTTGCCCAGGGTTACACAGCCAGTTAAGTGTCTGAGGCAGGATTTGAATTTGGCTCCCGGCTTCCTCACCACCTCTACACCTTTTAATAAAGCCAGATTTTTTTCCTATATAGCTTCAGCATAAATCCAGATATTTTATTCAACCTGAATTTGCTTAAATACACTTTCCAGATTTTCTATTATAGTGGAGGCCTACCTGCATTGTTACGGAATTTCTAGCGGTGCTTAAAACAGTGAATGAAGTCAGTTCTTCTGGTTTTTGTTCAGGATAGCTGTGGTTCGGTTCGCTGTGATACATTCTAGGGCCCCTTCCCCATCCTCCCACACCCACCAGCCTCAGGTGGAAAGTTTTCTGCTTCTTTCAATCCCTTAACCCTGGCCCCTGGGAACTGTGAGAACCACCCACATTCCTCACCTGCTCACTAAGGGGTTTTTGTTTTGTTTTAAATGTGGTACAGGTAGGGGAGGGCAATGGAAAAAAAAATGCCAAGCCTGCAGTAAGAGCATTAGCAGCCTGCAACATGAATGATGAGAATTTTAAACCACCTTTTATTTCCTTTCCTGGGCCGCCTTTATGGGGCAATGAAATTGTGCCCCTTCCATGTAATTCTGAAGACCCAGAGAGATGCTGATAAGGAAGACATGGGAGAGCTGTCCAGTTGTCTAAAGGCTGATGTGGAGGGACAGCATGGCATAGTGGATAGAGAGAAGGCTTCGCATGAGGAAGGGCTGGGTTCACGTTCCCATCTCTGACCCATGCTGGCTTTGTTATCCTAAGTGAAAAGTCACTTACCTCCTCCAATACCCTAGAAAATTCTGTAAAGCCAGAAGTGGCTCACCAGTCTTAGCAGAGGAATTTCCTCATCCAGGGATACCAGTGAAATCACAGATCCAGTTGAGAAATAAAGACTGATGTGGGTGGTTTTTAAATGACATATCCAAAATTTGGAGGGTAGCTAGGTGGCTCAGTGGAAAGAGTCCTGGGCCTGGAGTCAGGAATACCTGGGTTAAAATTCAGCCTCAGACACTTACTGATTGTGTAAAATTTCTTGGGAGTGCGAAAGCTCAGAATTGAAAGTTAAGGGGCCAGGGTTGGGGGGGGGGCAGAGCAGTTTCAGAGTGAGATAGGACCTCTATACTTCCTGGGTGATTTGAACCAAAAATTAAGGCAGTCTTCCTTGGCTTTAAGAGGAATAGTATCCAGGATCTGGAAAGCCATATGCCTACCCACGGCGTTCTACCCTTGTCAGACCCAAGACCAAGCAGCATGGCATCCAGAGGATGGCAGGGGCTGCAAGATCGTGTTAGATGAGGATCTGTCCAAGGAGCTAGGAATGTTTAGCCGGAGGAAAAAAATAAAAAGACTTCGAATACTGTCCTGTGGAAAGAGGTTTAGAATTGTTTTGCTTGGCTCTAGAGTGCAGAACTGAGAAACTGTGGCTGAAAAAATGTCGCAAAGACCATCGTCTGTGAAGGTAAATATGGTAGGCCTGGAACGGTGACTTTTTTATTCTTAAAATATTATTTTAATTTTAAATTATGGACTTAAAATAACAAAAAGGATTATTTGACTTTTTAAAAACATGGGTAAAAAAGAACATGGTCCCTCCCAGTACTATGCCTAGATGAAGTCTTCATGAGCAAGCTAGAGAATGGCTTAGTGTTTTAGAGGAGATTGCTATTCAGGTTGGGTTAAAGTAGATGGCCTGTGCATTCTTCCCTTCCGTTTTTATTTAAAAAATACATTTTAATTTATTTTGTTAATATTTCCCAGTTACGTGTGGGAAAAAACCCAAACAACTTTCAACATTTATTTTTTAAAAATTTGATTTCCAAATTGTGCCTTCCCTTTTTTTGGGGGGGGGGTAAGGCAATTGGGGTTAAGTGACTTGCACAGGGTCACACAGCTAGTAAGTGTCAAGTGTGTGACGTGGTATTTGACCTCGGTCCTCCTGAATCCAGGGCCAGTGCTTTATCCACTGCACTACCTAGCTGCCCCTTTACCATGAAATCTTATTGATATTTATGAAGTCAAATTTGCTTCCATCTTCTAGGTTTCCTGGTTCATCTTCATATTAGTCATATTTTGTGCATTTGTAGATTATATTAATTTGCTTGAGTCCATATGTAGAGTAGGCTCTGGAACCCAGTTCTTTTTCAAATGCTCCTACTAACCAAAATTTGGTCATTTGATCTACATAAATGCTTCTGTGATGAACACTGATTACCTTCCTCATCATTATTGGAAATTCAGACTAAATTAGAATAGGGAAAGGTATAGAAACTGAGTGTGTAGAACACAGTGCTGAAAAATAATAGGCCATGTAGGCAGCTTCTAGCTTTCTATCTGGGATTACCTTATATGAATTTAAGTAGGGCTTTGTGTGTGTGTGTGTGTGTGTGTGTGTGTGTGTGTGTGGCAGTTGGGGTTAAGTGACTTGCCCAGGGTCACACAGCTAGTAAGTGTCAAGTGTCTGAAGCTGGATTTGAACTCACATCTTCCTGATTCCAAGTCAGTACTCTATCCACTTCATTACCTAGCTGCCCCCTAAGCAGGGCTCTTGTAACAAACAACATGACAGTAATAGATCATTATGCTATTTCTGAAATGCTTATATAGAAATAGGAGGGCAAGTGTGCAAATCAGTTTTGTATAGTCAATTAGCAGGGCAGCTAGATGGTACAGTGGAGAGAGCACTGGGTCTGGAGTCAGGAATACCTGAGTTCAAATATGGCCTCAGATGTCAGCTAGGTGGCGCAGTGGATAAAGCACTGGCCCTGGATTCAGGAGGACCTGAGTTCAGATCTGGCCTCAGACACTTGACACTAGCTGTGTGACTCTGGGCAAGTTAGTTAATCCTCATTGCCCCACCAAAAACAAAACAATATAAATATGACCTCAGATGCTAGCTGTATGACCCTGGGCAAGTCACTTAATCAGTTTGCCTCAATTTCCTCATCTGTAAAATGAGCTGGAGAAGGAAATGGAACAAGTACTAGAGGCCCTAAGGTTGTCTTCTAGGTACCATAGGACCGTTGGGCACCTCTGTTTCTTACAGATTTTGACCTCTTAGGGGAATGTATTTACATTGAAGAGTGGCTTTTAGAAGGGTAGTCACGTGGCTTACTCAACTCAATCTGGAAGGCCAGTTCCTAGAACTTAATCTCTTGCAATATCTCCTGTTGGCAGAGAATTCATTGGGGATGAGATGCCAGTTAGGTGTTGGGACTTCGTTGATAGTACAAAATAACTATGAATAAATTATACTTTTTTTCTAAAGTGGTTGGTATCTAGTGTCACTGTGACATAGGTGCCAATATCATGCCAAAATTTGGGAACATTGGGAAGGAGAATTTATCACCTGTCCTCTCTAAGAAACAGAGGAGAATATATGATATAGATATTTTAATATAATTAAGTTATAGATGTCTTGCTACAAGCTTGGAAAGCATAGATAGAAGAAGGTTTTGTTTAGGATGAAGAAGCAAAGTATGGAACAATGGCTTTGGAGTCAAGAGGACCTGACCCCTGACCCTTGCTCCTTGACTGACTGTTTAAGGTTTCTTAAAGCTGTAGCAACTCACTGTGGTAATATGATCCTTTGATAATTATATATCTCATGAGATAGAAATAACAAGTTCCTTGAATCCTTTGTTGCTTTTCAGGGAAGTAGGAAGGGTGACAATCAGTTACCACTATTAAGTTTCAAGTTCAGGGAAAAAGCAAAAAATGAACTCTTTGTAAGAAATGATGCTCTTTCTTCCTTGAACTTTTAAACTATACAGTATGCATGGGTTACATGTATACACACACACATATTCACTGTTCAAGTGCTAATATGAAAAAACCGGTTTTTCTTATTATTATCAATGACAATGATAATAGCATTATCTGAGTAGAGATTTTTTCAAAATATTTTTTACCTCATTCTGAATCACCACACACTTTAATATTTGACAATTTTTAAAATGACTTGATCTAGAACAGTTGCCCTTCATTTCTTCTTTCTTTCCTCCCTTCTTCCCTTCCTTCTCTCCCTCCCTTTTTTTCCTTTTCCCCCCACTCCCCCATGTGGAGATAGCTCAGTTGTTTATAAGTTAGGGAGCTGCCTGAAGCTCTAAGATGTGATGTGATTTTTCCTTTGGTCACACCTAGTATCACAAGTGGGACTTGAACCCATTTCTTCCAGACTCTAAGTTCAATCCTTTATCCCAGTGGTTCTCACAGAGTGTGGTCTGAGACTCCTTCAGGGGCTCTACAAGGTCAAAACTATTTTCATAATAACGCAAAGTTGTTTTTCTAATATGGTAAATATCGGTAGATATAACCCAAAGATGAAAGTTCTTTGGGGGGCTCAGTAATTTTTTAGAGTATAAAGTGGTCCTGGGAGCCATTGATCCATCCCATTGTGCATTGCTGCCTCTTAAATCTCATATTAATAATTCTTTCTCTTAGGCACTTGTGCTTTCCTCTAGATGAGAACTCTCTGCTCATGTATATTTCAGTCCTAAAAGTCTTTTAGTAGCTAGATGATCTTCACAAATGCTATGGCTAAAAAAAAAAAAAAAAGATTCCTTCAGGTGCCCACATTTTGGTCATGAGCTTCTTAGGATGATCTTAATCAGGTCTTGGCAACTAGGTGGCACAGTGGATAGAGTGCGGGGCCTGGAGTCAGGAAGACCTGAGTTTAAATGAGACCTCAGATGCTTATTAGCTGCGTGACACTGGGCAAGTCACTTAACCCTGTTTATCTTGGTTTCCTCATCTGTCAAATGAGCTGGAAAAGGTAATTGCCAAACGCTCCAGTATCTTTACCAAGAAAACCCCAAATGGGGTCACAAAGAGTCAGACCCAATTAAAACAGGTCTTAATATTGAGCTGGTTACAAAGTACATTTGTTTAAAAGATGACTGAGAGAGATGAGCAGATCCAGGAGAACATTGTATCAGCAACATTGTGTTGATCAACTGTGATAGATTTGACTCTTCTCAGCAATACAATGGTCCAAGATAGTTCTAAAGGACTCATGATGGAAAATACTCTCCAAATCCAGAAAAAAAGAACTATGGAATCTAGATGCAGATTGATCCATATTATTTCTGTTGTTTTTTGTTTTTCTTTTTTGATATTTTTCCTTTTGGTTCTGATTCTTCTTTCACAGCATGACTAATGCAGAAATATGTTTAATGTGACTGTACATATATAACCTATATCAGATTGCTTGCTGTCTTGGGGAGGGGGGAGGAAGAAGAGGGAGGGAGAAACATTTGAAACTAGAAATCTTATAAAAACAAATGTTGAAAACTATCTCTGCATGTAACTGGAAAATAGTAAAATACTTTTATGAAAAAAATAAAGGATGACTGAGAATCTGGCTCTTCATGTTCATTTAATTACTAAATCTCTGCCTAAATTTAATTTTAAAAAATGTTTAGCTACTACTAATAATCAATTACTAGCAGTCAATTATAAGTATTTATTCAGTGCCTGCTGTTTGCTAAGCACTGCACTAAATGCTGGATATGAATTGTGTTCACAGTTGACTCTTTGGTTCTCTATTCTCTGATTTCTGTACCACTGGGCCTCCTGCAGCTCCCTCATCCCCCCATTGCCCCAGCATCTGTTTCCGTAGTTCACTTTGGTGAGTTTAGCCAGAAACAGGTTGATTTGACAGTTTTACAGTTGTGATGTTTAAAATCTAGCCTAGAATTCCAGCCTGGTTGGGTTCTTCCTGAAGTCCTCCTCCACGAGCCTGCTTTAATCAGGAACTCCCTAGCAAGCTGTTTGTGGAAGCTTCTTTATAGATCTGGAACAGAGGCGGTCCTTACACACTGCTTCAAGGTGATTGGTTGGCGTCATCCAAATCCATTGTCTTTGAAGGTGTTCTCAAGTTGAGTTCATAGTCTAGTTTCTGAGAACAATACCTTCTTAAGGGATAGCCAGGTGTGATTACAATCCAATTAACTTGAAGTAGGCTTAATTAGCAGTCAATCACTCTCACTTGATTCAGTCAGTATAGATTAATCTCCAGGTGGGTCTTTGAGTATCTGCTAAATCCCATTATTTCATCACATTCCCCCATTTGTTTCTTCTAGGAACAGGTGTTCCTAGCTGAAACAGTAAAAAAATAATTAAGTCTTTGTAAGTCTTTTCTCAGTTCTCTTGTCTTCTTGGAGTGGTAAGATGTCATCAGGAGGAAGCTGGTTTCTGGTCTGGAAAGCTGGATTCTTCTTCTTTAACTGAATTGCTGGGTTTTTTATTAAACCTTAGTATAGCGTTGTCAATGATCAAATTTAGTACATTCCATTACATTCCCTCCTTTATATAATAGAGGGTTGAGGTAGTCATGCAATCTGTAACACTTCTTACCACCATGTGTCTGGATCAAAGCCAAATTTAGTAATGTATTCATGATACCTGAAAATGTTATGGAAAGGTTATCATACCACATCTCATGGTTTCGAGACATGCAGTAATTGTGCTAGGCCACAGGTGAATGGATTCTGACTATGCCATCAGACTTAGTGAAAGAAAAAGAAAACTTTTAGAAGGGAGAGAGGAAGAAACTGAACCATGTCCAGCAATTGTGGTCTATATAGTTGCCATCATAAGCAAACCATAGACTTACATGTACCTGTCTCTCCTCCTGTTGTACATATATTCTCTACAGGGCCTATATCAAACTCATTGTAAGAGCAGTTAGTCTCTGAGATGATAAGTTCCCATAATTCATAAATCTCATATTAATTTCACCAAAGACAGTATGATGGTAAAAATGCATGTTATGCTGCATAACTGATGATGTACTTGTAATATATACAATAATTCCAAACCATACCCACAATATACATAGTCACAATGACATTTAAGGGATATATGAATGTAAATGACTGATATTAGACATTATTACATAATCTTCTTTTAGCAAGTAAACACATTATCTTATACATGAATTCTCTACCTAGTATGACAGTAGCAGATACTTAAAGTGATACACAATTTATCAAAAAGAAATAAAACTCAATATTCAATATGTCCATTGATAAATCAAGCAATAGGTTTTAAACATAATACCCTAAACAGACTCATTAAACTCATGGTTCAAAAAAAAAAAACAAAAACCAAATAAACAAGCGGTTTACCTGCAGAAGGAAAAGCTTGTTAAGGTTAAAGAATTTAAGCAGTCAGAATTTGGGGTATGCCATATTGTTTTAACTGGTTCCCCAATTCTCTGCATGTCAAAGTGGCAGGTGTTTCCGAATTGTCATTAGTTTTTCTAATGCTATCATAATGGTCTTTATGGTAGAAAATGTGGAGTCCTCTAGCATCAGTTTTGTCTGTGCCACTGATTTTCAATAGGGGCTGATTCAATTGATGAACTACCACATTTTTTTATAGATCTGGAACAGAGGCGGTCCTTACACACTGCTTCAAGGTGATTGGTTGGCGTCATCCAAATCCATTGTCTTTGAAGGTGTTCTCAAGTTGAGTTCACAGTCTAGTTTCTGAGAACAATACCTTCTTAAGGGATAGCCAGGTGTGATTACAATCCAATTAACTTGAAGTAGGCTTAATTAGCAGTCAATCACTCTCACTTGATTCAATCAGTATAGATTAATCTCCAGGTGGGTCTTTGAGTATCTGCTAAATCCCATTATTTCATCACACAGTTCACCTTTTATAGATTGACTTTCTTCTTCCTCCTTGTATTTCCTTGATCTGCTAACCCAAAGGAGGATGTTGTCATTTTAAACTAAGGGGGAAGCACCAAATTATTCTCAAATTCCTCCTTAATTTGCCACCTGGATGCTAATGGACTAATTGTCATCCATCAGCAAAAGTAGCATTTATTTAGTGCCTTAAGTTTTGTAAAATGCTTTACAAATACCTCATTTTATCTTCACAATAACCCTGAGAAGTTGGGGTTAGTTATTATTCCCATTTTACAAATGAGGAAACTGAAGCAAACAGAGGTTAAGTGATTTGCCCAGGCTTTCACACTTCAGAAGTGTCTGACGCCCCCTTTGAAGTCAAGTCTTAGAGAATCAAAATCCAGTGCTCAGTCCACTTCACCTTTTAGTCTTGTGGGTTATGGTCAATCTGGTTCCCTTCCCAGCTAAATTATTTGGGGAACAATGTATCCCTTTAGAGAGAGCTTTGGTTTGCAAGTGAGAAGATCCTAGCCCCAGTTGTTGCACCCAGCATTACAGCCAGCATTGGTACTCAGTCATTTTGATTGACTGGCTATAAAACAACTGTTTTGTTCCCATTTCACCATCTTTCCCTCTCTGCTCCACTGAGATTCTAAAAACATGAGATAACCAGAAACATGTGAGTAATGAATTGTTTTTAAGCTGTCTGAGCAAAGCTGTTAGAGTACTAGAGGATTGAACTGTCTTTGTATAGGGCCATTCAGATGTCTTAGAGACTCTAGACATGCCAATTTTCATGCCTGTGTTCTAGTCTAACACCTTAAAAGGATTTTTCCCTTTTGAGATGAGTCTGGACCTGTCATTTCCTCAGTGTGGGAAACATTAGGTATGGAAACTCCATCCACCAGTGCAGATTAACCATGCCTTTGTTAATTTAGAATGTTAGAAGTGCTGACAGTTTAAACGACTTCTCCTTGGTCACAGAGCTAGAATCTGAGGGTATTTAACATTGGGGCAACAGTCCTGGATTTGGAGTCAAAAAGACCAAAATTTAAATCTTACTTCTGACACTCAATATATGGAAAACCCTGGGGAAATCAGGTGACTTTTCTCAGCCTCAGTATCCTTATCTGTAAAATGGAGATAATAATAACACCCACCTCCCAGAAAGAATCGAATAGATAATATATATGTAAAGTTTTGCCGACCTACAAATGTTATGGAAATATGCGTCATTATTATGTGTCAGAATGAGGCTCCATGTCCCCAGTGACCCCCCCTCTTCATCCATTATATTCTCTCATATCTTCTTACAAGATTCTATTTTAGAGATTTTATGCCCCTTTTCCTCCATGTGAACTATAATAATTCTTTGTCTCTTGTCCTGCGACTGACGCATTGTGGCAAAAATTAGCTTACACCTATATGATGCTTTAACATTTATAAAGCTTCCATGCACGTAAGGGGAACTGGGAATAAGTAAAAGACCAGGGAGACGTGTGAAACAATCCTCCAGCCTTCTGGCTTGGTGGCCAGAATGGAGAGATTGCTGGACCTGGAGTCAGAAAGACTTGGGTTTGAATCCTGCTTCAGATATGACTAGCTCTTTCCCTCCGTTCCCTTTTCTGCAAAATGGGGATAATAATTCTACCTACTTCATTCACAGGGTTAGTTTGAGGATAAGATAACATATGTAAAGTTATTTGCAAACTTTTGGTAGTTATTATTTCATTTAATTTTCTCAACAACCACATGTTGTAGAGAGGGTAGGCGTTCTCCAAATTTTAAAATGAGGAAATAAGGATCCTTTTATGGAATCAAAATCAGCATGTTCCTCCAGAAAGTATCTCAGGACAAATCCTTTGACTATCTCTGGTACAATTTGTAGTTGTTCAGTCATTTTCAGTCCTGTCCCACTCTTCATGACCCCATTTGGGCTTTTCTTGGCAAAGCTACTGGAGTGGTTTGCCATTTCCTTCTCCAGCTCATTTTTACAGATGAGGAAACTGGGGCAAATAGGGTTAAGTGACTTGCCCAGGGTCACACAGCTGCTAAATATCTGAGATCAGATTTGAAGTCAGGGACTCTAGACTGGGCACTCTATCCACTGTGCCACCTAGCTGCCTGGTCCTTCTAATAGCTAAATAGCAGAAATAATTTAAAATCCTAGATTCTCATCTTTGCTTACCTGTTTTTATTATCCCTATTTAATGAGACTACTGCTGCTTGATCCTTTACTTTGTACCCTCCTGTATAACTGTCAGCCTTGTTCTCTGTGACTTTTTCCCTGTCTCTTTGTCTTTTTGTGGTTGTCTCTTTGTGCCTGCCTGTCTTTCTCTGTCTCTTTTTCTGTGTTTCTGTTTCTTTCTCTTCCTCTGTGTCTGTCTGTCTCTGTCTCTGTGTTTCTCTGACTCTGTCTTTCCCCATCCCTGTCTGTCTGTCTCTCCAGGTATAAAATATCCCCTATTCCTGCTCTAGAGGGTTCTCGACCCTGGAATTGGGCAGTCATTCTTGAGGATGTTGCCAAATAGTAAGCAGATGTGATGGAGTTAGTAATTTCCCTTTCCTAAGTGACTTGGAAGCTTTCCTCAAAAGGACATGAATTCATGGAGATACCTTTGTTGGCCCATAGGGCCGTTTTTACATTTGAGTTACACGTGAATCTGCCGCCACCGCCTGATTTAAGCCCATTCGCTTTCTTTTTGTTTATACGAGACAAGTGCCAAATGTAATTATGTAAATATTATTAATTGCCCAGACAGAGTAATCTAATGTTCTTTCTGTGTTTGTTCTTTCCTGTCTCCCATATTTCTGCTCTTCCTATAGGTTCTCAATCCATCGTAAAGCTGTTGGTGAGAGGGTGCCAAGGTAAGGGATGATGTAATGCAGGGGCAGCCCTAAAGCATCTTTTGTTGGAATTGTGAAATGGTTACTCCAGTCATTTCTTTATGAATCAAATGTGAGGGGCTGCTTTGTGGAATGAGCCTTTTGTAACCTCGAATCAACAGGAAAGAGAAAGAGACATTCACTTGGAGAACTCTTGCTGCAAATGGGTTTAAGTTTCATTTTGCCAGTCGCTACCAGGCTGACCTCATACATCTCGGGTACAATGGAGTGGCTAAGCCTTTGAGTACACAACCATTACATCATCGTTGCAAATTAAAAAAAAGGAGGTAATAAAAGAGGACTTATTGTTGACATGGCTGATGAGATGACTGGGACTCAAATTGTTCCTGAGAGGTTGGTGGCTCTGCTGGAAAGTGGAACAGAGAAAGTGCTCCTAATTGATAGCCGACCCTTTGTGGAATACAATACATCCCACATTTTGGAAGCCATTAATATCAACTGCTCCAAGCTCATGAAGCGAAGGCTGCAGCAGGACAAAGTGTTCATTACGGAGCTGATCCAGCACTCTGCAAAACATAAGGTAACTTCTCTCTCGTGTTCTCGTAAATGGATACATTGAATGAGGAATTATTTAAACTAAAACATTTCTCCATCCAGCTGGAAAAAGTAAATTTGTGAAAGCTGTAAATCCTTTTTAACTTTGGTACAAGTACTCATTACTTTGTTAGTGTCAAGAATATTTCTCAATTAAACACAAGTTTACATTTTAAAAAAGAAATTATTTTTTACTTGCTTATCCACCAATATGCCCTTTGAGTGACTTTTATTCATTTAATTTAAACATCATTCACTATATTTTACAGATGAGCCCAAGGGTTCATAGGCTGATAAACTTTGAGCTGGCAAGGACCCATAGGAGTCATCTAATCCATCCCCACCCCCAATTTATACATGAGGAAACTGAGACCCAGAAAACTTAAATGACTTACCTAAGGTTACACAAGTAGTAAGTGGCAGGGCCTGGATTAAAATACAAATCCTTTCTACTCTCCTGTGCTGACTCCCTAAACACCATTTTTCAGGGTACTATGAAAAAAAAGTGAAACTATGTATTTTATTTATTGATTGATTGATTGATTGATTGCTAGGGCACTGAGCCACCTAGCTGCCCCCCAACAATATACATTTTAGAGGGACAAATAAAGATGGATATATCATTGGTTTTGTGTATTCTTATGCTTAAAAGCTCATTCTTAGGGGGGGCAGCTAAGTGGCACAGTAGATAAAGCACCAGCTCTGGATTCAGGAGGACCTGAGTTCAAATCCGACCTCAGACCCTTGACATTTACTAGCTGTGTGACCCTGGGCAAGTCGCTTAACCCTCATTGCCCTGCCCCCCAAATATATATGTGTGTGTGTGTGTGTGTGTAAATGGTGAAAAAAGTTCATTCTTTTTTTCTCATAAAGATTTTTCATTAAATCAAGTTTAAATATTTCCCTGCAATATTTTACAAAATAATTTCCTACCAACAACCAGCTTCTTATATTGTAGGAAACATTTAAAAAAAAATATGCTGTAGTACTTCAGGGTCCTTGGTTTGTCAGTTTTCTGTGTTTTTTGTTTTCTGACCCTGCTTTCCCTTAGTGATAGTTTTACAAGGAGATTTACAGTTGTCAAGGTGAGCTGAATTCAGATGGAAATGGCATCATTATTTCCCCCGCTAAATTGGTCTTTATACATATAATAAATATTTGTGAGCTTCTATATCCTATTATTCAGCTTCATCACCTTTTTATTCTAATTTCAAACAGAAAATGGGAGACATTAAATACCATGAAAGAGATTGCAAACATTAATAATAATGATGATGATAGCTAACTTTTAAATAGTACCTTCTATGTGCCAGGCACTGTGCTAAGCATGTCAAAATTATCATTTCATTTCATTCTCATGACAACCATGGGAGGTAGATGCTGTCATTATGCCCATTTTACAGATAGGGAAACTGAGGCAAAGAGAGGGTAAGTGACTTGCCCAGGGTCACACAGCTTGTGAGTGTCTGAGGCCAGATTTTAATTCTTGTGTTCTGATTGCAGGCCCAGCCCTTTATCCATTCCCCTACCTACCTACCCAGACTGCTCCATTAGAATGATGAATTGCCTGCTAGTAGAGTTGAGGTCATCTCTCATTTTGTTCTTCCAAATATCCTTCTTATTTGCATTTCAGGTTGACATTGATTGCAGTCCAAAGGTGGTAGTCTATGATCAAAGCTCTCGAGATGTTGCCTCTCTAGCTTCAGATTCTTTTCTGACTGTACTCCTGGGTAAACTGGAGAAGAGCTTCACCTCTGTGCACCTGCTTACAGGTAAGAATTGGAGTAGAGGCCAGAAGACACCAAGTCTTCTTCCAGGAGGGATGTGTACACCTACAATAGTTCTTCTGCAAGCTGTGGAAAATTTATTTTAGCCATAGATGCTGTGGGTTTTTCTTTTCTTTTTTTTAAAGTTGCTTACTTGTAATGACCAACCTGGAGAAAAACTGAGAAAATGTACCTCTCTCCCTTCTTTGTAGAGGTTGAGACTCTATATGGGTATGAAATATTGCATGTTATTTCTGGTGAGCAGCTTTTTAATTTTTTTTTTTGGTGAGGCAATTGGGGTTAAGTGACTTGCCCAGGGTCATACAGCTAGTAAGTGTTAACTGTCTGAGGCTGGATTTGAACTCAGGTCCTCCTGACTCCAGGGCCGGTACGCTATCCACTGAGTCACCTAGCTGCCCCATGAGCAGCTTTTTAAAAACCTTTGTTACAAGGGATGGCTCAGTGGGTAGGATATGTGTGTGATATATCTAGAAATGAATGTGATAAAAAACAAAAGGTATAAATAAAAAACAAGCTATTTCTTTTTAAAGCGATTTATTTATGCCTTTGAGGTACACTTTAAACCAACCTGATTGCTTTATGTCAACTGAATATTGATTGTCATTCTACCAAATGGGTTCTTTTTGACTCATCAGCTGTGTGCTGGTATATGTGATTGCCACATTTATTGAATTAAATGCTCCCATGTTAACTGCTCCAGAATATTTTTCTGTACTCCTGAATTTACTTCTTCTCCTATGTCTTGGGACCCCCCAACTTTTCCATATTAGAATACCTCACTGATGGTTTTGCAGCCCTGGATCTGTGCAAATCCAAGAACAGACAAAGAATCAGGAAAATTTTTATATGTTTGTAGTTGGGAAAAGATCCAAGGTAATTTTAACACCAATTGTAGAAACAAAAGGGAATAAATGAGGGGGGGGGAGGGAGGGAGGGAGAAAAAGAGAGAGAATGTGTATGCGTGTTTCCCTTATATAATTTTCAGGGCTGACTTTTCACTTTATTATGTGGACTGATTCTTATTAAGCTTGGTCACAACTACATGTGACCTTGAGCAAGTCACTTAACTTCTCTGAGACAGAATTTCCTCCTTGATAATTGGACTGGACTATGATTAGACTGGATGAAGCCCCAAGTCTCTTCCCACTCTAAATCTATGAGCTTGTGAACCACTAAATACTCCCCATATTTCCTGGAAGGGGCTCATGCTTTGTATCATTCCCCTGAGGAGTTACTTAAGAATCTCCTCTCACCCATCTCCAAAACAGATTTCTACCCCTTTCTGCAGGGATGTTCTCACCTTTGCAGACCTCATAATCACAGCTGTTTTACTGATACTCACATAGAGAACAGGAGAATTGGAAGCAGCCCAGACACCAATAACTGAGAGTTCTAAGGAGAGGCCTTGATTGGTCGAACTCATTCCTTGTTGCATGTGGAATCACATAGTTGGTTCATCTGGGATTTTGATTCTTGGAAGACTCAGGCTTCTAGGTGATGTGGTGGATAGAGGGCTGGAGTTGGAGCCCAGAAGACCTGAGTTCGAATCCTATCTCAGCAACTTACTAGCCGTGTGAACCTGGACAATCACATAACCTCTCTCCATCTCAGTTTCCTCATCTGGAAAATAGTACCTACCTCACAGGGTTATTGTAAGGATCAAATGAGGTGACATATGTAAATTACTTTGCAAACCTCAAAGTGGCACATAAATGTTAACCATTATAGTTTTTGAAGTATTTCATCATCCATGGATGGCTGTTTAGAACCAGGATGCCAACCAGAAGAATATTGGTGTTTAGAAGATGGGGTTTTTTGTTTGTTTGTTTTAGGAAGCAGCTTGGGATGGTTGTAAACAAGAACTGCACAATTTCCCAGGTGTAATCCCCACACTCTTATTATTCAAATTAATTATCTTGTAAAGTGCTTCACAAACCTTAACAAACTATACTCATGCTAGCTATTCTGAGACCAGCATGTCGCCAGCCCATCTGTAGAATCTGTCCAGGTTGGTTGGTCTGTTCAGATTTATATCATAGTCTAGACAGTCCCCCAAGATGGGACTGTGGATCCATGGATGTATGTTGGACCCTGAGGGCACTTATCATCCAGCTGCTAACCAGGCACTCATCACAGCAGCTGTTCAAGGCCTTTGGGGAAATTTTCCCTGCCCAGAACCTACTCATTCCGTGTCCCCTGGATCATCTTGCGGCTTCAGCAAAGGTTAGACTCTTTGCTGTGGGTCAGTGATTAATGAGTTAATCCTGTTGTTGCTTAGTCAAGTTTGTTTTTCACTTATATCCGATTCCCTGTGACCCCACTTGGGGTTTTCTTGGCCAAGATACTGGAGTGGTTTGCCATTTCCTTTTCTAGCTCATTTTACAGATGAGGAAACTGAGGCAAACAGGGTGAAGTGGCTCACACAGCTCCTAAGTGTCTGAAGCTGGATTTGAACTCAGTAAGATGAGTCTTCTTGACTCCAAAACCCAGTGTTCTATCCACTGCACCACCTAGCTGCCTTTGAAGGAAAAAAGGGGTCATCTTTGACTGGTCAGAGGCACAGCTAGCTAAAGATATATCCTTTGTAACTGTAAACAGGTGAAAGTTTCTGTCATTAATGAATGCTGCAACTGCTTCCAAAGACGATGGGGATGTTAGTCATTAATGGATGCTGAGATTGGAGATATTGTAAATAAACTTGTGTACAAATTGCCTCAATGTGTTCAGGGCTCTGGGAACTTCTAAAGGTGTTTCCTCTATGAAGAGGCAGATGACTGTTTGATAAGCTGTTAAATCAGTCACAGATACACGCGCAAAGATTTCAGAAATAAACCAGAGTGCATTTAGGATGTGTCTGAATCTGCTCACTTAAAGGAATAATTCCTACAAATTGGGTACCAGGAAATGCCACAGAAGGTTTTGCAGATGAAACAGAACCATCCTTATGATCCGTAATGTTGAATGTTAGCTAGTTTTAACCACATCTATCCAAGAGGGCCCATTAATTTTTTTTGGGGGGGGCAGGGCAATGAGGGTTAAGTGACTTGCTCAGGGTTACACAGCTAGTTAAGTGTCAAGTATCTGATTCTGGATTTGAACTCAGGTCCTCCTGAATCCAAGGCCAGTGCTTTATCCACTGCACCACCTAGCTGCCCTCGGGCCAATCTATTTTTAATGACTAATCCCTTATCATAGAAAGTTCTGCTAATATAGCGGCCCTCTGCACCCTAGTGTTCTAATGCCTCACCATCAGTGGAGAAAGAATTGGGATACTGTAATCATTTGTCAGGATTTTGAATCAAATTCTCTGGATTCTGAACAGTTTTTAGATTGATACAGAAAGATGAGATCATAGTACAGCAACACGCATGAGCATAGTCCCAAGTAGAAAACAAAATGAAACAAAACTCTCTGGGACAGGAAGGAAGGGACAAGGAACTCTCACTGAATATGATAAAAGTATAAAAAGAAGTTTTTCAGAGAACTTGAAAACAAAGGAGTTATTCAGGCTTGCTTTCTATCAATTTACTGGTTTCTACACAAACGTTTGTGATTAATCCTCCTACTTTGAAAATCAAAGACTTGAATATTTAGGAATCAGTTAAATAACAGCCTAGGAGATGGAATGGGATTTAACCTGTGATTTCATTAATACAGGGTGGTCCCATGTAAGGAAACCCCCTCTACTAAAGCAAGTCAGTACCTTTTCTGTGACCCACAATCTTAGAAAGTTGCCTAGAGCAAACACAGGTGAAGAGATGTGCCCAGGGTCACGCAGTCAATATTGTGTCGGATATACAACACGAACCCAGGTCTTTCTGGCTCCAAGACTAGCTCTATATCCAGATTGCCACGGCTGCCTCTAAAGAAATAAAATAAAAAGTTTAAAACTGAGCTTCTCCGGGCAGCTAGATGGCGCAGTGGATAGAGCACCGGCCCTGGAGTCAGGAGGACCTGAGTTCAAATCCGGCCTCAGACACTTAACACTTAACTAGCTGTGTGACCCTGGGCAAGTCACTTAACCCCAATTGCCTCACTAAAAACAAAACAAAACAAAAACTGAGCTTCTCCCAACAATTGTATTAAATCAATTACATACTACAACACTTTCATGGATTAGGCAGTTAGGTGGTACAGTGGATGGAATGCTGAACTTGGAATCAGAAATTTCAAATCCTCCCTCAGATACTTACTAGCTATGTAACCCTGGATGTATGTAACCTAGCCTCAGTTTCCTCATTTGTAAAACAGGGATAATAACAGCATCTACCTCACAGGGTCGTCTCACTTCATGACTGACTCACCTTCATTTCCAATCTCTTGGATGGTCTTTTTTATGTCACTTTTTGCATGCAAGTTGTCACAGGGAAACACACTAAAGCCTGTTTATACCCATCATAGGTTTCTCCATTGCCTTTGGTAACATCAAGCGAGGTCCAAAATAGAAAAGATATATATTCTAAAATTGGGTAGCAAAGTGGCACAAGGTGCATAGAGCACTGGGCTTAGAACCAGGACAACTTATCTTCCTGAGTTCAAATCCAGCCTCAGACACTTCTTAGCTGTGTGACTCTGGGTAAGTCACTTAACCCAGTTAGCATCAGTTTCCTCATCTGTATAATGAGCTAGAGAAGGAAATGGCAAACCTCTACAGTATCTTGGACAAGAAAACCCCAGATGGGGTCAGGAAGAGTCAGAAACAATTGAAAAGCCACCATTATCACCACCACTCTAAAAAGTGTCATGGAGGAAGCCTAACAAAAAGTCCAAAGAAAAGGATTCCCTATAGATTCTGAGGTTCTTCAGGTACTTCAGATGGTACACAGGAACGGGCTGATTATATCAAGTCAGTACCAGAGGCTCCTAAATGAGGTTTGCAGTCATTCAAAAGAGCTTGGTCTAATAACGATAATCCACAAAGGGAAAACAAAGCAGATAAGAAATATTTCTCATCTAAACCAGTTATTTCCAAACTTTTTTGATTCTGTACCCCTATCAGCAAAAGTATTTTCAGCATAATGCCCAATATTTAATCTACTTATTTATAAATTAGATGCATGTACTATTGTACTAATATGTATATCACACACACACACAAACAATACATTTTTTAAAAAAGGATTCAAAAAAGATTAAATATTATTTGATCACAGATTCAATAGCGAAACACTGGAGTTTGATGCGTAGGGGGCTGACTTGCACTTTAGGAAATTCATTTAGGCAACTGGGTAGGTAGTGGGGAGAGGCCAAAAAAGGAAGCTACTGTAATAGTTCAAGTGAGAGGTAATGATAACCTGAGCTAGAGTGATGGCCAAGTAAGCAGTCAGAAAGGAGGTATGTTAGAGATGCTGTGGAAAGAGAAACAAGAAGATTCAACAACTGACTGAATACTCGGGGTGAGGAATGGTGGAGAGTTGAGGATGACACTCAAGTTGCCAGTCTGGGTAACTGGAAAACATAGCAGTCCCCTTGACAGTAATGAGAAAGTTTTAAAAAAAAGGTGGAGTTAAATGAAATCTGAGATTGGCAATAACATACTTATGAATTCTCATACTGTAAGACTAATTCTGTCTTCTTGAAAACAAAAAGGAATGGAGTAGGACTCTTACTGGCAGCTAGGTGGCACAGCGGATAGAGTGTGGGGTACATAGTGAGGTAGACTCATCTCCCTGAGTTCAAATCCAGCCGCAGACACTTAGTAGCTGTGTGACCCTGGGCAAGCCACTTCACCTTGTTTGCCTCAGTTTCCTCATCTGTCAAATGAGCAGGAAAAGGAAATGGCAAATTGCTCCAGTATCTTTGTCAAGTGGGGTCACAGAGAGTAGAAATGACTGAAAAATAACTGAACACACATCTTTCCTTCAAACAGAACTGGAATAGATGGGAAGTCATGCTGCAAAAAGTGTGTGGCAACTGTGGACGATCTATTCAGTGCCAAGATTGAACCAATTAGATCTCATTCTAAGGAGTTAGGGCAGAAAAACAAGTGTTCAAGTTGATACTATCTTATTTGGGTAGAAAAGTAACCACATCAATAATTAGAGGAAAAAGCAAGGTGGTTGGAGATGATCCAGTATTTAAGTCATAATTTTAAATAGTCTTCTTTGCTTTTGTTTTTATTTTTAATTTCTATATTAAAAACTTGTCTTTCCATGAGAAATTTTGTTGTTGTTCAGTCATTTTTAGTCATAACCAATTCTTTATGACCCTATTTAGGATTTTCTTGGCAAAGATACTGGAATGGCTTACCATTACTTCTCCAGCTCATTTTGCAGATGAGTAAACTGAAGCAAATAGGGTCAAGTGATTTGCCCAGAGTCACATAGCTAGTAAACGTCTGAGGCTGGATTTGAACTTAGGAAGACAAGCCTTCCTGACTTCAGGCCCCGTACTCCACCAAACACCGAAAACAAACTTGCTCACACATTATGTTCTCTTAAAACAGAGAAGAAAAACCATTGTATGATTGCATTCCTAAATTGCTTATAGTAACATAGGTGAAGTGCTCCCTTTGTGTAATTTGCACATTAATTTACATTTGTAAGGTACTTTGAGATCCTTTAGGATAAAAGGTGCTAGAAATATGACATAGCCATTATCTACATGCATGAAAAATATGACATAAATTATAAAAATACAGAGAAAAAAGTCATAAATGAAGAGCATTGTAATAGAACAAAGAAAAATTTCCCTCACAGAATGAAAATAATTGCTTTATTTAGCAAGCTATTTGCATTTGATTCATAGTTTGCTATAGTAAAAAAAAAAAATTCATTGATAGGCGATGATCTTGTTGGTGATGGGCCTCTCCATGATGAGCCAGGTTGGCCTTCAGAAAACTGGCTTAGTCTGAAATCAGGACTATACTGGAAGCGTGGTAGCACCTACCAAAGCTTATTCTCTGCTACCATAACCTCTGAGAACACAGGCTCATTTCCAAAGCATCGTGAGGTATCATACAAGCACTTTGTGGAGGTCTTTTTTCCCCCAGGGCAACCTGTGCAATAAATTTTTAAATGACCCCGATTCCTATATATCCTTCTTCCCCTTCTGCAGTGATGGTGGCAAAGTGGGTTTTATCCTATGCCCCAAATCTTTGTGATTTCTTGGGACATTTGGTCATTATGTCTTGCAGTATTAATCATGAGGATTTGCAAAAGGGACATTGGCATATTGTAGTTTACTTGATAACACTGGTTGCTGAGGACAAAGGGGTAGAGAAATTCTGTGAAGAAGGTGATAACACTCCCCAAACCAAATCGGCATACACAATCATGCTTGATGACTTCAATGTAAAGACAGGAAAAAGTGTGAGGATCAGGAGAAAAGTATGGAAAAGTATGGCTCAGGAGGAAGAAATAGATTATGCAGAAGCCTTGTGCCTCTATATCATGAACATTATTTTTTAATTTTTATTTTTTTGGTGAGGCAATTGGGGTTAAGTGACTTGCCCAGGGTCACACAGCTAATAAGTGTCAAGTGTCTGAGACCGGATTTGAACTCAAGTTCTCCTGACTCCAGGGCTGGTGCTCTATCCACTGCACCACCTAGCTGCCCCATCAACATTCTTTAAAAAAATAAAATAAAATAAATTACATATATATAATATATAATTGGTAGGGGTAAGATCTGTCCCTTTTCATGTATTTAAGTTTTATTTGGTGAAAGGGACAGAAAAAAAGGTATTCATTTGAGAAGAAGAGCAGACCTGGCAGAAAATTGTCTTTTACATTTAACATATTAGAGGTGACCTGTTTTGTAAGCAACAGGAGAAAGAGTACTGTACTTATTGAGCAGAAAGATCACTACTGGGGCAGTCTGGTGGGTCTGCTTGTCTTAAATCTCTCCCCCTTCCAATCAAGCCTCTTTTCAGCCCTCAAAGTGATTTTTCTGCAGGTCTTGATCTTATCACACACTGCTCCGCACCCCCCCCTCCCCCCGCACCCGCCAGGGCAGGGACAGTCTTTTGCCACTTTTTGTATCCCCAGTTTACTTAGCACAGTGCCTGGCACATAGTAGGTGCTTAATAAAAATGTTCACTGAATTGAATTGATCCTTCAGTTCCTTTCCTATATGATTTCAGAGTTTTGAAGGATATAGCTGGGAAATAGTAGTCAAAGAACTTTTTTTGTGGACTATGGGAAAAATTTGTGTATTGACTGTCTGTACTTGATAGATCTGTAGAACTGAGTTTTTCAACTTGTGTTAGAGGTGGGTCTCTGAGATGAGGCATTAGAAGTCAGCAATCAAAGTAGGAGCCAAAGAATCCAGGGACAGAAGGCAGTGGAAGGCAAGACATCAGAAGACAGATTACAATAGCATGGAGCAGCATTTGCTTCAAGCTGAGACATCTAAGTGGAGACACAGAAGGTCTCTGGCTGCTTTGCTTGGGAGCTATGCTGATTGGAAAAGAGGCATTGCGGGCTACACTGCTTTTTGTCACCATCTATAGCTTGAAATAGGGGAAATCTTTCTCAAGCTGTATGTTGCACTTCTTAACAAAGAGGGGATGAGAAGAGGAGAGACGAACTTTGAAGCTGTTTGCTGGGAGCTAATGCTGATGAGAAGCATTGTTGTTGGGAGTTGGTTGGAGATGGCAGAATTCTGCTGTGTGAAGAGCTGAGTGGATTAATCTTTAGTGCTTTTCGATGTCCAGCAAGGAACAAACATAGAAATCTGCAGGCCCCAGGCTTAGGACTACTTTATTATTGGAAAAGTTGTAGTGCCAATATATTTTTGCTAAGAGAGGGATAACACTTCCCCAGCACCCTGCCAACGGTGGCTGTGTTCCAAAAGAACTTGACACTGCTTGAATAGCCCAAGAGTAGCAGAAAAGAATCTTTGCCCACCAAGTGAAACATGTACTAACCTACATATACAGTTTTGACTGCTATTCCTCCCTTATTCAATCATCCACTTCAGCCGTCCTGGATTTTACTGTATCTTTGCTTTTGTTCTTACCATTTAATACCAAGGATGACCTCACTTTCATCTCATGGATTAATACCTTCACTATCTCTAAATCTTGAACATCCTAATAGTCCACGTTCTACCTTTTCCATAAAACCTTACCTGATCTCTGAACTTTTTATAGCAATTATTGCATCTCTAAATTATTTGGCAGATATTCATGTGCCAACTTGTAATATCCTGTATGTTGTTTTCCTGAACTATTATCTAAATTTTACATCATTGTTTATTTGTAACTTGTTTCTATCTTGTTTCCTTGATTAAATCATAAACTCCTTGAGGCCAGGAACCTTGTTTCAGATGTCTTTGTATCCTCCAGGACACCTGATAACAGTGTCTTACACATAGTAGGGACTGAAATAATTATTTCTTATTTTTGCAGTAATTTTCAATTATAGGTTAAGGCATTTCTATTTTGTAATAATACCAATGTGTAATTCCAAAAGTATACATCTGACTATGTACCTCCCTTGTTTAATGAACTCCAGTGGCTCCCTATTACCTCTGGGATTAAATGCCAATTCCTGTTTGTCTTTTAAAGTGCCTCAAAACCTTACTCCACCCTACCTTTCCAGGCTAATTAGACATTACTTCTCTTGTACTCTAAGGTCCACTAATGCAGGCCTTCTGATTCTTCTTCATACAGTACATTTCATCTCCTGTCTCAGTACGTTATATGCCTAGGACTCAATCCCTCTTCATCTCTGCCTCTTAGAATCATCCCTAGTTTTCTTCAAAGCTTCCTCCCATTTGAGATTTTTCCTAATTCTTGACACCCCCCACCAATGCCAGTACTTTCTCCCCAAATTACTTGATTTTTATTTTATGCATTTTCCATCTCCTTATATATATATATATATATATATATATATATACACACATGTTGTGTGCTTCTCCTAATAGAATGTAAATTCCTTGAGGTTAGGAACTGGCTCATCTTTGGTTTTGTATTATATCACCTAACATGGTAATTGGTACATAATAGGCATGTATTAAATGCCTTTTGGTTGGCTGATTAATTGGTGGATTGGTTCCCCTCTTCTTCTGGATTCTCTCCTAACTGGCTTTTCCTGATAGTTCTGCTTCTACTTGTCTGACAAGTAGAATCTCTATGCAGTCTGTCTCTCCAGCTTAACTCCCATTACTCATCATCATATCTACACCTGGATGTTTCAGAGACATCGAGAAATAAAATCATTTTATTTTCCCCTCAATCCGGACACCCCTCCCCAGCTTTACTGGTTTTCTCAAAGGCACCACCACATTTCCAGTTGTACAGGTTTTAACCTTAGAGATATTCTCAACTCCTCACTCTCACTCTGCCCCTCCCTCAATAAATCAATCAATTAGTCAGTAAATATTTATTCAGTACCCACTATGTGGATACAAATATGTGAAAAGAGAGACAGTCCCTGGTCTCAATTGGTTTATGGTCTAAGACACAGAAGGAAGTGGAAAAATGGGGTTGGGTGGGAGGAGTCTTGGGGAAAGATACCATGATGTTTGGCATTCATGGCCCTAACGTCCAGTCAGAGAGGCTGAGGATAATGATGAGGTGAAGTACCAGGGCTGATAAGGTCTTACAGGATGATGAGGTTACCCCAGTAAGGAGCTTTCTTGGGTACAGTGGAGAAGTCCATCAGAGAAGTCCCAAAGTAATGTATCCAGGTGAGAAACGAGGAAGTGGCATTTCTAAAGTTCAACTCTCAACTCTTTGAGACATTCCAGTGGCTTCCTTTTGTCTCTGTCAGAAAATACAGACTCTTCCGATTGGCAATGAAGCCTTTCACAATTTGGCTCTGGCATCTCTAGGCTGATATAATCACTCCTCTAGGCTGCAGCCAAATTGGTTTAATTGCAGTTCCCTGTACAAGGCCTTCCCCATGCCTAGAATGCCCTCTTTCTTCAGAACTCCCTATCTCCATGTTCCAGGCTCAGCTCAATGCTATTTAGTTCAAGAGGCCATTCCTCATTTCCCCCAGTTGATATTCCCCCATCCTTCGCTCTTTTCTCTCTCTCACCAAAGCACTGTGTATTTATTTTGTATTTTCCATTCTATCATTGTAGTAGAATATAAACCCCATGAGAGCAAGAACTGTCTCACTTTTGTATTTTTATCTCCAGTACCTAGCATAGTGCCCAACACATAGTAGGCATTTAATGCTTGTTGAGTGATAAAATGAGTTCCCAGATCCATTAAGATAAGTCAGGTACCATAGTAATTTATTTTGATGAGTCTAGCGAATAGGAAATCCTACAGCAATATCAACAAGTTTAGTCTTCTGAAAAGTTAATATGAGAAACTGGACTTTTTTCAAGTGATTAAGGCATGGAAGTTTCCTTTGTATAAAAAGAGCAAACATAACATCATATGGGAAAGTGCCTGTTATCAAAATGTGCCTTTCTGTCTAAATAAACATAAATTTAAATAAAAATAAATAAATAAATTGTCAGTATTAAAATACAATGAAGTAAATGCCCATAAGACATTTAATATTAGCTCACACTGGTCCAAAAATAGTCCATTTAAGCAAAAAAAAAAATGGGGAAGGATAAAACATCTGTAAACTAATAGCTTCATATTCAAAGGATGATAAGAGGTCATGAAGATATACATGTTGCATGAATCCCAAATAAATTATACCAAGAAGGGCTTGTTTTTCAGTGGCAAGGGAAAAAGAATTCCATTTGGCCATCTGTAGTTGACCTTGTAAGCAAGGCATTCCATGATAGTAAACAGTCTGTATTTCTTCCCAAAGGATAGTTGATATAATTATCTATACAATTCCATCTTTTTTATATGTAGAAGTATTTTATTATTTTCCAGTTACATGTAGAGATAATTTTCAACATTTGTTTTTATAAGATTTTTAGTTTCAAATTTTTCTCCCTCCCCCGCCCAAGACAGCAAGTAATCTGATATAGGTTATATATGTACAATCACATTAAACATATTTCTGCATTAGTCATATTATAAGAGAAGAATCAGAGCAAAAAGGGAAACCCTCAAAAAAAGAAAAAACAACAACAACAAAAAATAGTATGGTTCAATTTGCATTCATATTCCACAGTTCTTTTTTCCCCCCCCCTGGATTTGGAGAGTCTTTTCCATCATGAGGCCTTTGGAACTATCTTGTACCATATACAAATTCCATCTTAATGAGGAAGAGCAAATTTAGTTGTCTGGAAACTTTTCTTTAACAATGTAGTAGTGTGTTGGGGGCAGCTAGGTGGTGCAGTGGTTAAAGCACCAGCCCTGGATTCAGAAAGACCTGAATTCAAATGCAGCCTCAGACCCTTGATACTCACTAGCTATGTGACCCTGGGCAAGTCACTTAACCCTCATTGCCCTACCAAATAAACAAAAATAAATAAATAAAATATAATAAAAAAACACAATGTGTGTTTCCAAACTTTTTTAAAAATTGTAATTAATTAATAACCTATGAGGTCGTGCTCGCCTCAGCAGCACATATACTAAAATTGGAACGATACAGAGAAGATTAGCATGGCCCCTGCGCAAGGACGACACACAAATTCATGAAGCGTTCCATATTTTAAAAAAATAAAAATAACCTATGAGGTCAATTCCTATCCCACTTTTATTATGCCCCAATAACTAACTCATAAAGAACAGCAATTCAGTGAAATTAGTGTTTGTTCTCAATTTCAGTGAAAAACTTGTTAAATGGAAAAGTATCAAAGATCCCTGTTTGGTCAGAGGAATGTATGAATTGTAATGACCTTAGAATGGTTGTTCATTTAAATCAATGAATACATCATGGAATTCTTGTGAGCTTGATTCAGAAATGACATTATATATGGAAAGATAACAGTGTTGACTGAGCTGGAGTTGAGAATGTAAACTTCTTAAGAATAGGGACCAATGCACATAGTAGGCTCTTAATAAATGTTTGCTTATTGGATTATCATTGGCACAGGTAAGGCAAGAGGAAGGGAAGGAATAAAAGAATGAAAAAGTACTAGAAATGTAATAACAATAATGGCATTTATATAGTGATTTAAGGTTTTCAGAATGCTTTACAGATATCTTATTTTATTCTTATAACAAACCTGGGACGCTGATGCTACTATTAGGTAGGTGCTGTTATTATCTCTATTTTACATATGAGAAAATGTAGGCAAATAGTGGTAAAGTGACTTGCCCAGGGTCACACAGCTAGCAAGTGTCTGGGACTGGAATTGAACTCATGTCTTCCTGACTCCAAACCCAGAACTCTAACTTCCATTATGGGGAAAAATAGAAAAGTACTGAGAGGGTGGGGATTGTAGATTACCAGGAATGTGTTCAATAGGTTTAGGAGAAATAAGATATAGGTAGTGTAATCCTAGTAAATTTGGAGACCAAAGATACAGTGGCAACTGTGTCATTTATTTTAACCAATAGCCAAGGAAATGAAATACTGACCACAGATTTAATTAGCAATTTTAATTATTCTTCTCTCTCCATAACAACTCCCAGGCTTCTTTAAGTAGGAGTAATAAATGGGTAATAAATATTGATGCCTAATCTGTGGCTCAGAACTATAGCTTCAGGCTTATAGAGACCAATTTAAAGTGTTTTAAAAACTCCCAGCTAATAATGACCCTACCTAGGGTAACCCTGGAGACATCCGATTTAGTTTTATTTTTATCTCTCTATTAGGGATCTTTAGTCCTCTTTAAAGTTTTGGCATTTTGTTTGTTGTTGAGTCTATTCATCTGTGTCTGACTCTTTGTGACCCCATTTGGGTTTGGGTTTTTTTTTGGGGCAAAGATACTGGAATGTTTGCAGTTTCCCTCTCCAGTTTATTTTACAAGTGAGGAAACTGAGGCAAACAGGGTTAGATGACTTGACAGGGTCACATAGCTAGTAAGTAAGTGTCTGAATCAAGATTTGAACTCGGGAAAAGGAGTCTTCCTGCTTCCAATCCCAGTGCTTTTACCACTGCACCACCTAGCTGAATTTAAACAGTGAGCAATTTTTATCAAAAGTCTTGTAAAGAACAGAAAAAAGACTCACATCAGAATCTGGTTAGAAGAGGAATAGTTAGAAGTTCTCCTTTTAATGAGTGACATTCCTTGCTTCTCCCCTTAGGAACCCAGACACAATCTCTACAAAACCCACGACAACAGCCAGGCAGATCCCTGCCTCCTGTATTGGGCACTCGGTGACATTCAGTCAGGTGTCACTTGCCAATATGCATCTTTCCCTCCTCCCTCTAGTGATGTGGTCTTATAGAAAGAGCAGTAGATTTAGAGACAGAAAACACTATTGTTGTTTCTTAAATTATGAAAGTGTTTTATTATTTTCCAATTACATGTAGAGATAGTTTTCAACATTTGTTTTTATAAGATGACTAGTTTCAAATTTTTTTCCCTCCCTCCCCTGCCTCCCCCCCTCCCCAAGACAGCAAGTAATCTGATATAGGTTATATATGTACGATCACATTAAACATATTTCTGCATTAGTCATGTTATAAGAGAAGAATCAGAGCAAAAAGAAATAACCTCAAAGAAGAAAAATAGCACCAAAAACAAAAGAAATACTATGGTTTAATCTGCATCTATATTCCACAGTTCTTTTTTTCTGGATTTGGAGAGCCTTTTCCATCATGAATCCTTTGGAACTATCTTGTACCGTTGTATTGCTGAGAAGAATCAAGTCTATCACAGTTGATCAACACAAAATAAAACACTGGGTTTGAATCCCAAGTTTGCTACTTATCTCCTGGGTGACCTTGGATGACTCACTTACACTGTTTTCTTCAGTTGTAAAATAAAGGGATTGGACTTCATGGTCTTTGATGTCCCTTCTGGCTCTGAAACTATGATCCTACTGAAACTAACTTCCTCATTTCTTTATCCCAGCACCTGCCCCTGCAGATCTAGGCTTGGCCCACTTGACCGCTCCATTGCCAGACCTAGAAGCTCCTCCTTTTTCCTATTGGGTGACATTTCAGGCCTATAGCTTAAATGATAAAGATGCCAAACCCATTACCCTAAGAGATAACTCATAATGTTATAAGACTGATGATTTAATTATAATTTATCTGTAAATTATACCTTTGAGTTAACATCACAACTCACTTTTGTGGCCTTCTCAAGCATGCAGAAGGTTCTCCGATTTTATTCTCTTAATATATTATTATCCAACTTGCATTAACCACCCTAAAATGTCATTTTCATCATGTTACTCTGACTCAAGAATTTACAGTGTCTCTTAATTGTCTGCCACATTAATTCCAAGTTCCTTTCCAGACTTTGGATAGCTAGGTGGCACGGTGGACAGAGTGCTGGGCCTGGAGTCTGGAAGACTCCTTTGCCTGAGTTCAAAGCCATCCTCACATAATTGTAGTAGCTGTGTGACCCTGGGCAAGTCCCTTAACCCAGTTAGCCTCCATTTCCTCATCTGTCAAATGAACTGGAGAAGGAAATAGCAAGCCACTCCATAATCCTTGCCAGGAAAACCCCAGATGGGGTCACAAAGTGTCGGACACAACTAAAATGACTCAACAGCAAATAAGATTCCTGACTTTGAAAACCTTCCATAACCTATACCCAAACTTTGTTTTCCACTACTACAAAAAGAGCAGAGGATAAAGAATTGAACTGGTTCCCTCAGGGGCTGAGATTGGGAAGGGAGGAGAGGATATCCAAAGCCAAAGTGATGGCCTGGGAAAATACTGAGGTCTGGGGAGCACCATAGGCTACAGAGAAGGTGATGAGAGGTTTAGAGAATTAAGACATAGGGACAGATGGAATGATGGTAATACCATGGAACAGTAAAGAGTGGATTATAAAGCATGACCTAATAGTGAAGTTATCCGATTATAGATTTAGAGCTTCAAAGGACCTCAGAAATCATCTAATCCAACACCCCCATACTAGAGGGGAGTATATTTGGGGCCCAGAGAGGCCCGGTACTTTACCCAAGGTCACAGAGATTGCAAGGAGCAGAGCCAAGATTCAAAAAGCCAGGCTTTCTGAACCTCAGTTTCTCATCTGTAAAATAAGGCATCTGGACTAGTGGCCTCTCATTTCCCTCCCAAGTCTAAGTTTGACCCTGTGATTGTGGGGGCTCCATAGCCTTCCTTCTTTCCACACAACCACTTTCCTCTGACTCTAAATCCAGTGTTGTTTCAACTTCAGGAATGCTGGTGATGAGTTCTTTCTGGAATAGACACTAATTTGGAGTTTTTAGGGTAGAGAGTTAGGGTCTGGTCCAAGAAAATTAACCTTTATTCTAAATGATATCTGGATATGTAATATTAAAATATTCTATTAGAAATTCTGAACAAATTGCCCCAATCTGCTTGTTCAAAGTTATTTGACTAATATATTTTAGAGGCAGATAACAATTCAGTGAGGCTGCAGCTACTTTTGAAGTTTTCCGGGGCAGTCTCATTGGCAGATCATTAACAGAATGCACCATGAGATACATATAGCAATGAATGAAAGGTCAGTGAGTGGAAAAAAATTGTCAGTGAAGGAGGATGTCAGCAGAATGGAACATTGTCATAGATAAAGATCAGGGAAAATGCAGTTAGTGATTCCTGAGATTAGTGTCTTTCCTGGGAAATTCCATCAGTCCATTGCTGGGGGCATTTAAAGGTAGACTTTGAACACTCAATGAGGCTTAGTTTAGAAAACACTAGTGCCCTGCTTGCTTCAGAATGCTAGGTTAGCTGAAGTTACTTGTGTTTTTATTTTAGACATTACACCATTACTTGGCTGAGTGCTTGTTAGATTTTCCATAAACCTTTTTTTTAAATTAAGATTTGGGGAAAATTGTATCGATTTCAGTTTTGAAATACATCTTCTCCAGAGGAAGATGGTCTGGAAATCCTAAAAAGCTCCTTTCAGGTCCACTACTGACTTACAGCCAGCAGATTAAGTATTGTTCTTGGAGTTAGGACCTGAGTTCAAATCTTGCCTCAGACACCTACTAGCTGTGTGATTCTGGCCAAGTCTGTTTGCCGCAGTTTCTTCATCCATCAAATGGGAGTGATAACAGCACCTGCTTCTCAGGGTTATTGTTAAGATCAAATGAGATTAGTAATTCTAAGACACTTACCTTATGCCCGACACATAGCACTATATAAATGTTAGCTATTATTATTGTTGTTGTTATTATTAATTTCTATAAGGTACTTGGTATCATCAAAAGATTTATTTTTTAAAGTGTATATTAACATGATAGTACCCAGAGTGCCCTGCTTGTCTGTGTTCCCTTCTAAACTTCTTTCTCGTGCTCTTCTGTGTATTTTTTAATGTTTCATCCATAGTTTTTAATTTTTTTTTTCACTACTCCCACTCTAAGTAAAAACCTTTTCTTGTAACGAGTACAGTCAAGCAAAGCAAATTCACTTATTGGATATGTCTGAAAATGCCCCATTCTGCCCTTCTGGTATATCACCTTTCTGCTAAGAAGCAGAAGCCGTGTTTCATCAGGAGTTTTCAGGAGTCAAGCTTTGTCATCACATTGATCAGAATTTTTCCTTCCCATTGTTGGAGTCGCTGTATTCTCCTGGCTCTGCTCACTTCTCAGGTCTCGCAGGCTTCTCTGAGTCTTTCCCTTTCATCATTTCTTATGCAACAAAAATATTACATCTGGGAGCAGCTAGGTGGCGCAGTGGGATAGAGCACCGGCCCAGGATTCAGGAGGACCTGAGTTCAAATGTGGCCTCAGACACTTGACACTTACTAGCTATGTGACGCTGGGCAAGTCACTTAACCCCAATTGCCTCACAAAAACCAACCAAACAAAAAATAGTACATCTGAGGTGATAGGTATCCACTTTGTTCCTTAGCACTTGCTTCAGCAGAAAATGCTGCTATTGATAGTTTTGTTCACATAGGCCCTTCCCTATATCGTTTCCAAACTGCAGTTGACAAAATGAACATGCTACTCCAGAAGTGACCTAACCAGGGCCAAGTATAACAGAACCTTCCACATTCTTTGTGATGAAAGAGTCAGTGTAATGTAATTTGGTGTCAGAGGACCTGAGTTCAAATCCTGACTCTGCAGCTCCCTGAATTAATTAAAGAAGCCATAACCTTTCTTGTCCTCAGCTTCCTCATCTGTAAAATGACTTTAATGAAGATGACCTTTGAGGGTTCTTTACCTGTAAATCTAAGCCTTTCTGATTCTTTTTGGGGGTGGGGTGAGGCAGTGAGGGTTAAGTGACTTGTCCAAGGTCACATAGCTAAGTAAGTGTCAAGTGTCTGAGGCTGGATTTGAACTCAGGTCCTCCTGAATCCAGGGCCTGTGCTTTTTCTAGTGCGCTACCTAGCTGCCCCTTCTTTGTGATTCTTAATACACACTTGAATAATATTACCTTTTTTGACTGCCATGTTACACAAGCTCATACTGAGCTTGGAGTCCATTACAAACTACATTGCTGGTGACACAGTGGATACAGTGTTGGGCTTGGGGTCAGGAAGATATGAGTTCAAATCCAGCCTTAGAGCTGTGTGACCCTGGGCCAGTCATTTAGCCTCTGCTTCAGTAAATGGGGATGATAGTAGCACCTACCTTCAGGGTTGGAGAGCAGATCAACTGAAATCTTTGTAAAAGCACGTAGTACCATACGTGTGTGGCACACAGTAGGTGCTATATAAACATTTATTCCCTTCCTCTTAAAATCCCCAGATTTTCCCCCCATTGACAATTTGTTTTTTCTTTTCTTTTCTTCTTTTTTTTTTTTTTTAGAATTTCTTATATTGCAAAGTTGGTATTTGGCCAAAGTTTGTATTTATCTGAAATTGCTAAAGAATTTGATGGAAAGCACCAGTCTTAAAGTCAGGAAGACCTGACTGCAGATCCATCCTTAGACATTTTACACTTACTAGCTGTGTGACCTTGGACAAGTCACTTAACCCCAATTGCCTCACCAAAAAAAAAGAAAAGAAAGAAAGAAAAAGAAGAATTTGATGGAAGATAACCTACTTTCCTGAGGAAAGGCTTTTCTGAACTTCATTTTCTTTTGATACATGGGACATAGTAGGTGCTTGATGAATGCTTTTTTATGGATTTAGTAAATGAATGGGAAAAGTATTTATTAAGGACTTATTATGTGTCAAACATTAGGAATACATGCCCTTAAAGAGGGTTTTCTATTAAAGGAAGACAACACATCCAAGAGACTTATCTGAGGAAGGGTTATTTTGGTCTGGGAATCACAAGAATGGTTAGTGGAATAATAAGGCAGTCAATTGACGCGTCCTTTGTAGAAACAAAGATAGTGCTGATTTCATTAGAGTTCCCAGAACACAAGAGGTGGAAAAATGGAGACAGGGTGAGAAGGTAGATTGGCAAGTGGTCAGGGTGAGTGCACCAGCTAGATATAGCAAGGGCTGGTGTTCCATGCTCCATTATTTTGTTTGGACACAACAGATTCTTCCCAACAGACACTCAAACAACTCCCCCGCCCCCCGCCCCCCCCCCACTCCATCCCTCCCCCCAGGTTCATTCTCTGAAAAGAGTTAAACAAAACTACTTAATAGAACGAATATGATTGGTGTTAACTTGTCACTTTCCATTTTGCTGTTTACCCACTGTTAACAGATAGGAAGGATGTGTGCTTTAACTTTGATAGGATCAATTGTCCCTTATATCAGACCTGAGTTTGGTTGGCTTTCCTGGAACTGTTTCCTAGGAATTATTTTCAATCCATGCCTCCTGTGCCGTATTTGTAAAGTGGAATTTTGAAACCACATGGAGAACTTTACATTTACCTGTGTCAGAAGATTAAGGTGAACTGATGAAAAATGAAGTAAGCAGATCAGGGAAAGAGTAATACATAATTTCAACAATGATATTAGTGGGGAAGATAAAAGTAACAGAGTAATTGAAAGAGAATGCATTAAAACTGTAAGGACCAACACTGAGCCCAAAGAAGAGGTAGGAGAAGGCATGTCCTTTCCCTTCACTGACACTGCATATGATATCAGACTTCTTTGCTATGTTGCTTGGTTTTGTTGAATTTTTTCTTCTTTTCTTTTTATAATGGATGGTTCTCTGGGAGACAGAGGGAGGGAGGGGTATATTGGGAGCTGTAGGTCATGGGAAAAGCAGATTTCTTGATTTGGTGGTAAGATGGCAATGTGAAAGGTCAGAGAGAAGCCCATTTCTCTTACATCAACCCTAGTCAATATTGGGAAAAGACTCTACAAAGACCAAAGACCAAGAAAAGCTAAAATAATCAGAAATGCCTACATGGCACAGAAAGATAGGGAGAAGCCAGGATAGGCCTTAGAGGGGTCTTGCCAGGGAAGCCAGTATGAGCATGTATATGCCTGGAAGCTTGCAAGGGTAGGGAGGAAAGTGGTGTGATGTCACCCTGAACTCCAGGAGCTGGGGAGAGGGAAATTACCATGAGTACAGATAAATGATGGAAAAGTCACCAGAGGTGGGTGTCCCAGGGAAGCTAAACAGACTTTCACAAATGGACCTGACACTAGTCAGTGCATTAAACGGAGGCATTGCAGGACAGGAGCAACTTGAATAAGGGGGTACCTGAAGCTATATTCTAGCCCTGGCCTGTGAGAATGTAAGCCAGAGACAGAATCACTCCGGATAGGTCAATGCCCAGGGAAACAGGGAAACAGCAAAAATAATAGTCAAATGTAGAAAGGTTTCAACAATGGAAAGGAGCTAAAAGAAATGCTCACATTCTAATGGAGGGAAAGAGGCAAGTTTCCCTTCAGAGTCCTACTATTATCAAAAGTTAGAGAGGGAGTTGGTAAGACCAACATTTGCCTGTTTTATTGATTGATTGATTTTGTTGGTTTTGTGAGAGGAAAGAAAAATAATGTAGTAGGGAGGAAGTGAGGAATAAGAGAAAGGAACTTGTTATTTCATATATCTGGGACATGCAGGAAGAATGATGGTTATTCCCCAGTTATCATTCTCAGAAGCCTTGCCACACAGACACAAGCCATACCTTAGATTTGTAGTTTATCGTTGTTGTTGTTGTTGAAATAAACCTTTTCATCTCTAGAATTTTCTCCCTGGGGCCCCCAATGTCCTGGTTGATAATTACCTGGCTCACTATTTCAGACAACATCAGCCATCTTTATTTTACTCTCTACTTATTTAGCATCTTCTGATCCAGTTCACCAGGAACCTTGCTACCATATACTTAACCATTTCCCGACCTTCCCTTTCTGGAACCCTTATCAAATCGACCCTGCCGTTGTTCCCAGAAAAGATGTTATCAGTCTGCTCCTGTACGGCCCCACTCATTATTCCTGTAACATTTTGGATCTTCTGCTCCTCTCCCACTAACACCACCATCTCCCTCTACTGGAAGGTAAACTCCCTGAAACCAAGGCTTTGCCTTACCCTCTTATCCTCATATTTAGCATGTCTATCACAAATGCTTGTTGACTGACTGAGTGGTAGAGACTGTCGTTACTTTGTTTTATGTCTACAGCATTTGGCCCCTAGCGTATGCTAAATTAATGTTTTTTCTTGCGTTTATCCAGGAATATACAAATAGAACTGCTTGCAGCCATCAGGTTGAACCTACTTGGGCTGTCACTTGGCTTCTTTTCCATTTGTAACATTCTTCTGTCTTTCCTTTTATCGAGTTTTAAAAAGAAGTTGTCTTGTGAAATTTTTTGGAGCCAGTTAGGAAATAATGAAAAAATGTGGTGAGAGAAGACATCAAAGCCACAGAATTTGAAAAGTTAAATACCAAACAAATTAAATTAAGTTATAATTGAAAGAGCTGAGATCTGACTGTGGGGTTTATTAAAAGGACCAAGCAGAAGCTGGGAAAGTTTGCTCACTTAATTGGTTCTAAGAGAGCCAGTCAGTGCCCAGGGAGGAGTCTTAGCACTTTAGTACAAAAAAATTAACTTCATAAATACAAGATGGGGTAGGCATGGTTGGATAGCCATTTGTCTGAAAAAAAAATCTGGGAATGTCAGTGTATTAAAAGTAGAAGTTAAATCAATGTTGGGATATAGTTAGCATTTACATACTAATACCTAGTGTCTGTGCAGTACATTAAAGTTTGCAGAGTGCCTTACATATATCACCATATATGATCCTCACAATAATCCTATGAGGTAAGTGCTATTATTCCCATTTTACAGAGGAGGAAACTAAGGCAAAGAGAGGTAATGACCTCGCCTAGGGTTGTACAGCTTATTCAGTGACTGAGGCAAAATTTGAACTCTTGTCTTCCTGACTCCCAAGCCCAGCACCATTCACTCTGCTGCTCACATACCTATAAAAGCTCATGCAAACTTGGGCAGCATTAGAGAGGAATTAGGACTTCATTAGTCCCTCTATGCTCTGCCCTTGTCCAAACACACCTGGGCACTGCATGTTAAGAAGGATGCGGAGAGGGGATAGCTAGGTGGCACAGTGGATAAAGCACCAGCCCTAGATTCAGGAGGACCTGAGTTCAAATCTGGCCTCAGACACTTGACAATTACTAGCTGTGTGACCTTAACCCTCATTGCCCCACACCCCCCCCCAAAAAGAAGAAGAAGGATGTGGAGAAACTTTAGAGGATTCATAAGGGGGTAACTGGGATGAATGGGGAAGAGTGTGGAGTGAATTTTATTGGAGGATCCTTTGAAGAAAGTGGTGATGTTCAGGCTGGGAGAATAGAAGATTCTTGGGGAGCCCAACAGCTGTTGGTATTTGAAGGCCTGTAATGGGAAGGAGAGATTAGATTTATTCTGTTTGACTGCACAGGGCAGAACCCTGGAACCAAGAGGCCAATTCAGGCTTGATGTCAGGAAGAGAAACTCCTAACAATCGGAGGTGTCTTAAATAGTGGATCAGGCTACTGAGAGAAAGGGTAGATTCTTCCCTCTTGTGGGTCTTTGGACAGGGGTTGGATGATCACTTGTGGACTCTGTGACTGTGGGAATTCCTTTTGTGTGTGGCCTGGACTAGATGACCCAACTAGCAAATTCTGTGATCGTGTTAACTACTCACCTTCAGGATGACTGAGCATTTATTAAACACTTGTTGTGTTCACTGCACTGTGGTAGGCACAGGAGAAGATGCAGCATTTTAGATAAAACTCTCATTGGTTAGGGACCAAGACCCAGAGAGAGATGATTAAAATACCCAGTAAGACTCCAAGTGTAGGATTTAGAGCTGAGTGAGACCTTAAGTATCATTTAATCCACCCCCCTCACTTCATAGGTAAAGAAACCTAGGCTTAGAAAAGTTTAAGGTGATTCATACAAGGTCATTCACTCAGCCAGAATTTGAACTCAGCTCCTCATGTTGAGGAAAAGACTGTTAATGACCAAGGTGGGGTTGTGTTGTTGTATATTTTTGATGGGGAGAGGGATTAGGAAAGGTTTCATAGAGAAGATAGCATTTAAAGAGCTCTGTAAGTGATAAGAATCAATTCAGCAGGGAGAGGAAGAATTCTAAGCATAGAGACTAGAAAACAAAATCATTTCAGAGTTTGAGGCTATCAGGAATTCATTTGGGCTACATCTGATGAATCCTTGGTTACTTTCATATTCACTATATATAAAAAATTGCTTATTGAAATGATTTTTAGTTTCAACTCATCAACAAGTCTTTATTAGGTATCTACTATGTGCTCTCGAGGGTGCTGAGTGTCGGAGACAGAAAGGACAGAAAGACAAAATGAAACTGGTCATCCCCCACCCCACCCCCCTCCCTGCTCAGGAACTTACATTCTATTGGGGAGATTTGTTGTTGTTGAGTTATTTCAGTCATGTATGACTCTCAGAGACCACATCTAGGGTTTCTTGGCAGAGATACTGGAGTGGTTTACCATATCCTTCTTCAGCTTATTTTACAGATGAGAAAATTGAGGCAAACAGAATTAAGTGGCTTGCCCAGATCACACAGCTGGTAAATGTCTGAAACTGCATTTGAACTCAGGAAGATGAGTCTTCCTGATGCCAGATCTGTTGCTCTATCCATTGTGCCACTTACTTGCCCCATTGGGGAGATAACATGCAATATATAAGCATATGCAAAATAAATAAAATATAATTTGGGGAAGGGAAATAACAACTGAGGGTCATCAGGAAAAGTTTCATGTAAAAGGTGTCATTTGAGCAGAGTTTTAAAGGAAGTGAGAAATTCTAAGAGTTAGAGACAAGATAGGAATATATTCCAGGTATTGGGTGGGGAGGGCCAGTGCAAAGGCATACAGCATATGGAATGTTATGTGTGAGCAATAAACAGTGATTAAATGCCAGCTTATTATGCACCAGGCACTGTGCTAAGTACTGGGGGTACAAAAAGAGGCAAAAGACAGTCTCTGCCCTCAAGGAGTTCTAGGGTAATAGAGAGCCATTGGAGTTTACAGAGTGGGGAAGTGAAGCAGTCAGGTCTGCACTTGAAGAAAATCACATTTGGCAAGTGGGTATAGGGTAGACTGGATTGGGGAGAGTCTTGAGGCAGTACTAACATTAATGCCCTTTACAAACTGACGAGCTGTAAGTCTGTAATCATAGTTGGGTCTTTAGCTGTTTTGTACTTCAGAGAGAATTTGAGAATCTCACAAGTGAGATAATTTGTCAGCAGGATAGTCTGGTCTGTAATATTACACATAATAAGATTGCACATTTATATAGTATGTCAAGGTCTGCAAAGCACTTTCATAATGACCCTCTGAGGTCACAGTACAAATGGTATTCTTATGTAAAAGATGGGGAAACTCAGGTTTTAATGGGTAATGTGGCTTGCCCAGCTGATAAGTGTATGAAGTAAGGTTTCTGACAACAAATTTAGATCTGATCATCCATATAACATTGCCCCTCGAGAGGAAAATAAACCCCATTTCTGTATGCCTCATTTACATAAGAGCATACTTTGGGTAATCTAGGCTAAAAAGTCGGAATCGACTGCTCGACTCTTATTAAGTGATGATTTACACACAGACATTAATAATGGAGTTAATGCAGTCCCACTTTTAACACCATTACTTTGTCATTGTTTTCCAGGAATATGAACTGAATGCTATGTTATTCAGGATGTCAAGTGTACTAAGGTGTGGGGTTCTTAATCATGAAGAATCCAGCATACTGTAACTCTTGGAGAAGAGCAGATCTGATCTCTTATGAAATGAATGAGCCCCTTAGAGCTAACTGCTGAGGAATGCTTGGGGAAAGGGAAGAAAGAAAAGGAAATTTACATGATCATTTTGTTGTCTATTTGAAAGGAATAGCAAGTTGTGCATAGTAGATTTGCAGTTTCATATACAATCATCTTTTTTTATTCTACTGTGTTATGGAAATGCTTGTTTTATTCCACAAATTAAAAATAAAATAGTTTTTAAAATTCAATAAAAGTACTATATAAACACCCCCCACAAATGAAAAATCCTTTCTCTTCTGATCAATTGTCATATAATTCACATATTTATACTTCCAACTTTTCAGAGCATAACATCCAGAAACTCAGTGAAGACCTTGCCCATCTTCCTTTATCACTGATATAATTGAGAATGCTTCTGAAATATAGTTTAATTTATTTTCACAGCATTCAGGTATAGTATTTAGTGGACAAGTATCGCTAGATCTTCTTGGTGGATGAGGAAAAAAACAAGCCCCAGAATATTTCCTACCTAAGGTCACAGAGCAGATCCCTTTAGAGACAGAATTAGAAAGAATTCCCTTTTCCTGATTTCTAGTCTGCAAACCTTCCCACAAGGCTACAGTGTACTTTAAGTAATTAGGATCTGTCAACACTCTTCTGAAGTACCTTGCAATGTGAACATAAGAGCTGAGGTATCAGTGGTGATTATGGTAATCTTGACTGACTGCCAGGGGAATCCCAAATACTTTCTATTTTCTTCTCTTTCCCTTTCCCCCTCCCTTCCACCCATTCTCTCTAGATTTTAGGGTGGAAATAAGTTTATGGAAGTGGGACCAAAGTATATCTGCCTGCATCATTGAAACATTAAATTTAATATTATAGTAGGAAAATTTTACTTTTCATTCTAGAAATAGATTTTATTCATATTTTTCTGAAGAAGCAATATAATTGGCAATAAATTCAGATTATAGCTACATTGGGCGTGTACGTGACTGATTTTGATTACTTACTGTTGATTTCAAACTCTACTTTGTGTTTCCTCTTGATCCCATTAAACAAATACTGATTGGAGTTGAGAGTATCATAGAAAAACTTTCTGCCAAGATGATCCCCTGCCCCGGAAGCAGGCTGTGTAGTTCCCTCTAAATACTCTACTGAGGTCCCTACTTGCTTTGTCCTGAAATGCCAGAGAGAGCTCTGAAGGGCCAGAACTTTTGAGCCACAAAGATCCAAAGAGGCCTAACCCCAGGAGGAGGAAATCAGCACAGGGACCCAGAGTGAGACTGAGATGGCCAAGCACCCCATCTGAAAGTGCTGCAGTGTGCAGAGAATTACCTGGTCACAAAGCCCCAATGTAGGATCTAAATATGAATAAATCAAAGGGAAAAAACCTAACATGTTTTAAAATTATTTAAAATTAACTCTGTAACAACTACAATCAGACAAAAACAAAAACACTGCATTTCTTGCAAGTACTACATGAATTACCCAGCATAGATGTAGCCAGACATTTAAAAAAATTAAATAAGAGCTTTTGAAGAAAGAATTGGAAGGAGAATAAGTAGCTTAGAATGAAAGTGGTAAACCTTGCCCAAGAAATGAACTCCCTGAACCAAGTTGAAATCATTGACTCCACGAGACAAACAAGAAATATGAGAAGAAAATCCAAAAATTGAAAAAATTAGAAAAAATATAAGCTAAAGTTAATGTTTGACCTAGGAAATGAATCAAGGAGAAGGCATTTAAGAATTATTGGACTTCTTGAAAATTATAATTTAAAAAAGGCTTGGGGGGCGGCTAGGTGGCACAGTGGATAAAGCACCGGCCCTGGATTCAAGAGTTCCTGAGTTCAAATCCGGCCTCAGACACTTGACACTTACTAGCTGTGTGACCCTGGGCAAGTCACTTAACCCCCACTGCCCCGCAAAAAAAAAAAAAAAAAGGCTTGGATGCCGTATTTCAAGCATTTATGATTATAAATACAAACTACCCAGGAAAACTAACAATAGGAAGAATTCAGAGCTCCCTTGTTAAAGGAGATTAAAAAGATGGACAATATAGGGGAGTGAAGAGTCACAAAGAAAATAAACTTCCTAATTCTGAAGGGGTGAAGAGGAAGAACTAAAAATCTAAGATGTTGCCTTGGATAGCTTCAGTTGGGGAATGGCTGAACAAATTGTGGTGTACAAATACAATAGAATATTTTTGAACTATAAAAAATGACATAGGGGGCAGCTAGGTGGCACTGTGGATAAAGCACCAGCCCTGGATTCAGGAGGATCTGAATTGAAATCCAGCCTCAGACACTTGACACTTACTAGCTGTGTGACCCTGGGCAAGTCACTTAACCCTCATTGCCCTGCCCCCCCCCCCAAAAAAAAAATGACATGAGGATTTTAGGGTATCTTGGGTAAAATGAAGAGAAAATCAGGAGAACAATTTATACAAAAAGAACTACATTGTGAAGAAAAGCAACTTTGAAAGACTTAAGAACTCTGATTAAAGCAATAACCGATATGTTAGTCACTTCCTGACACAGGGAGGTGACATGCACAAAGTACAAACACATTTTTGGATATAGCCACTAGGTAGATTCATTTTCCTTTGACTATGCTAATTTGTTACAAAGGTCCACCCCCCCCCCCATCTTTTTCTTGGTTAATGGGCGTGGGAGGGTAGGCAGAAGAGAACACTAGAAGAACTGAAACTTAAAGACATCTTAAAGAACCAAGCTATGTTGATTGTTCCAGGCACTATGCTAACTGCTAGAAATACAAAGAAAGGCAAAAGATAGTCCCTGCTCACAAGAAGCTTACAGTCTAATCAGGGAGATAACACGCAAACAATTATGTACAAAGAAGCTACATACAAGATAAATTGTAGGCACCAGTATTAAAGGAGATCAGGAAAGACTTCTTGTAGAAGGTTGAAGGAAGCCAGGGAACAGAGATGAAATCTGCTAGGGGAGATAAGACAAACTCACAATAAATCTATGGTCTCATGTTGTTTCATATGCACCTTATCTTCTCAGTGATAGTAAGCTCCCTGAAGGAATGGGCGTTACAGTTCTTTATTATCTTCCCATGGTACCAAGTATGGTCTAGCATTTTTATTTGGGGAGAGGGGGTGGACATAACAGATTTTATCAATGTAGATAACACCCAGTATAAATATTTCCTCTTCCAGATTGCCTTGTATATAGCTTACAGGCTTGTATATAACATAGTCTTTTCTTTCTTTCTTTCTTTTTTTTTTTTGTGGGGCAGTGGGGGTTAAGTGACTTGCCCAGGGTCATACAGCTAGTAAGTGTCAAGTGTCTGAGGCCGGATTTGAACTCAGGTCCTCCTGAATCCAGGGCTGGTGCTTTATTCTGTCCCCCACCCCCAACTTATAGTCTTTTTACAAACTTTTTTCCATTTATTTAGAATTTTATTTTTCCCCAGTTACATGTAGTTCTGGTCATATAGTTCCTGAGTTTGTCTGGGCAGGTAAACTCTAAAGTATTTTATATTGGTCACAGTTATTTTAAATGAAATTTCTTTATCTCTTGCTGCTGAGCTTTGTTGGTCATTTATGGAAATGCTGATGATTTATGTGGGTTTATTTTATATCCTGCAACTTTGCTAAAGTTGTTAATTGTTTCAAGTAGTCTTTTAGTTGATTGTCTAGGATTCTCTAAGTATAACATCATATCATCTGCAAAGAGTTATAGTTTTGTTTCCTCCTTCCCTATTCTAATTCCTTTAATTCCTTTTTCTTCTCTTATTGCTAAAGCTAACTTTTCTAGTATAATATTATAGAGATGATAATAGATATCCCTGTTTCACCCCTGATCTTATTGGGAATGCTTCTAACTTATCTCCCTTACATATAATGTTTGCTGTTGGAACTTACAGTCTTACAGAGTTGCCTGAGATACTTATTCATTTTTGCGCAGCTAATATGTGTGAGAAGGGCTTGAACTCAGGTCTTCATTACTCTGAGACCTGCATTCTCTCCACCAGGCCAGACTGACTGCCTTTCAGAGATGTCAGAAGAACACTAATAATAAAAGCTGATTATTATTAACTAGTTGACAAATAGAGCACAGGCCTAGCCATGTCACTCCCTTGCTTTGAAATTTCAGAAAATACAGACCCTTCTGTTTAGCTTTTGAAACTCTTTATAATCTTCCTGTCTCCTATCTTTGCAGACTTATTTCATGTTACTCTCCTTCACACACTAACTTCCAGATACATTTTTGTCCATTTGTTGCTCACTATACATGGTATTATATCTCTATGCCTTTGCAGGGGCTGTACCTCAGGCCTAGAATGTACTCTTTCCTCACCTCTTGTTTGTAGAGTTCCTAGCCTCCTTAAACACTCAGGTCAAGAGCCAAACAGTTTTATTCCAAAGTAAACAATTTTTCATCAACTGATGTACCTGGGCCTTCTAGTGTTGAAAAAAAAAATTCAGAAAGAAGGCAAGACAAGCAGGACAGTTTTGAAAGTATAGGTACAGGGGTGGCGCAGTAGATAAAGCACTGGCCCTGGATTCAGGAGGACCTGAGTTCAAATCCGACATCAGACACTTGACACTTACTAACTGTGTGACCTTGGGCAAGTCACTTAATCCCCATTGCCCTGCAAAAAGAAAAGAAAAAGAAAAGAAAGTATAGGTACATACTTTTAAAAAATCTTGTGAAATGGAGTCTTTTTTATATAGAATCCTCTTTTTTTTGTATTCTGCTGTGTGTATGGAAATGCCTTTGTTGTGGAGATTTAAGTTCAGAATAAAAAATAGTTTGATATGGTGTTTCTTTGTATACTTATTATAAACATGCTAGACCCGGTGCTAGGTCACAGATTAGATTTAGTGGTTAGCAACTCTAGAAAAGGAAACATATTCAGCAAATTAACTTGAATCTGTGTGATTGTTTTTCTTTTCAAAACAGTTTTAGTGTAACGATTCCCAGAAGGCAGACTTCACCTTTGTGCGTGGTATAACCATTGTATGACGAAACAAATGTTTGTTCTCAGGTGGGTTTGATGAATTCTCACGCTGCTTCCCTGACCTCTGTGAAGGAAAATCTTCTTTAGTCCCTACCTGCATTTCCCAGCCTTGCCTACCTGTCACCAACACTGGGCCAACCCGAATTCTTCCGAACCTTTATCTTGGCTGCCAGCGAGATGTCCTTAACAAGGTGGGTACTTTGAGAGCATCTTTTGGTAGCTGGGAGTTTACTGGTAGCTTTTAGAGAAAATTTTTGGTCATTGACTTGTTATTTATTGATACAGGCAGCTAGGTGGTGCCGTAGTGCACAGAGCACTGCCCTTGGAGACAGGAAGCCTCAGATACTTACTAGTTGTGTGACCCTGGACAAGTCACTTAAACCTCTGCCTGCCTCAGTTTCCTCATCTGTAAAATGGGGATAATAATAGCACCAATTTCCCAGGGTTGCTGTGGGGATCAAATGAGATAGATAAACAATAATTATAAGACAATTAGCACAGTGCCTGGCATATAGTAAGTTCTACATAAATATTAGCTCTTATTACTGACTGAAATTTCATGGAGTTTCAAAAAAAATACTTGAAATCCATAGAGGAAATAGAGTTACTCATGGTTATTCTACATGATCTTTTGATGTTGTAATGTCATGGTATAGGATGATTCCCCTCTCCTAAGTTTAGCCATATTCTTTCAGTCTATATTTTTTATCCTGGATGTAAGTTATACATCCTTTATTGCCCTTTAAGAGAGAGAGGAGAACAAAGGGAAAGCAAGGCATTCAGCCATTTTCCCGGAAGTTATGGTGTTACAGTTTGGCTAAAAGAGTGTGACACTTTCTCAGCACCCTGCTAAAGGACTCTTTGTGCTAAAAAGAACTTGATGCTGCTTCAGCCACCTTATAATAGTTGAACAGCAGAGGACTAGCAAGAGAGTGGTGAAGAACCAAATAGGAACAACTATAACAGATTTGCCCAAAGGTTTGTGTGTGGTACAAACTGTTTTCTGAAAAGATCAAGGATATAAAAACCTCCAGTCCAGACTAGTCAGTTGCTCTGGGGACAATCAATTTCCTGACACATTTCCTGCTAGGTGTCTGTCTGTCTGTCTGTCTAGTATGACCCAGGTTTATATATTTATGAATTCTATAGGCTTTGTTTTTGCCTTCCATTGAATAATTTTTTTTTGCCTTATTTAGTAAATATTTTATGTTTGAGTAAGTGGTGTCATTATGACTGATTTTGTGTAAATCAGAAGCACACTTAATGTAGGGGTAATGGATCTATAATGGGGAAGAGTATGTTACACCCACCCCAAGGTTGCCTCCCTGGAACTTGAAAGATGAATAGTAGCCACATGGGCATTCCTCAGAAGATATCATCCCAACTTGTCAGAAATGAGTACGGGTGGGCTAGGTAAGCCAGCCCTAGCCTGTGGAGAAAGAGACCCTGGGGGGAGCTGGTGCCAAAGTTCCACATCTGTTATCTTATTTGGTCATCTCTTGCTATGGTGCCAGTAACATTGATTTACCTCTATTCTGAAGCCTTTGAATGTCTGTATAAACAGACCAATTTTTCCCCTGACAAAAACTGAGAAAAAACCTGATTGGCATTTTTCCTATCCTGTTAGTTTGCACGGAAGATTCCTTCTGATTCAGAGAGATGAGATACAACACATATTTATCATAGAGCATGAAAAAGATACACATACACACACACTCCTAATGAATGCTGCTAAAAGTCGCAATTGTGGTCTGAGTCCACTACAGATTCAGGTTATCTTAATTTGAATGAGGCCCTTGATGCTACACATAAATCCTCATAATCATCAGAACTTGAATTGGAAGAAACTACAGAAGTTAACTTGTCTAACACGTTTGTACCCCAATAAAGACTCCTTCCCTTCTATGTTCTACCTGAAAAGTGACTGTTCAGCCCTTTCTTGATGATCTCCATTAAGGAAGAACGAAAGGATAACTCTTGTTGTTGGTAAATTTTTCCCTAAAGTCAAGCCTAATTTTGTTTCTTTTCAACTGCTACTTATCACTCCCAGTTCTGCCTGCTGGCATGCCCTATACCCCCCAAGGCATCTCTTCTAAACCTTCTTGTCTTGTTTTTCCTCCAGTCCTCAAATTCACCCTCCATCCCCTTCCCTATTAACAGACGACTTTCCCTCTTATTTTCTGAGATGCGTGAGGCCACCTGTTATCCACTCTTCTCCATATATCTAATTCCACAGCCTCTCTTTTGTTCCAGTCTCATGCCGGGACATGGCCCTTCCCTTTGCTAAGGTGAAGAAACTTGACTCTGCCTTTGATTCTAGCTCTGCCCACCTTCAAGCTTGCCCTATCACTTCTCTTATCTTCAGCTTCTCTCTCTACTGACCCCTCTGTCTTCCCTTGACCCTATCATCCTTCTGTCTATCTTGCCTTCTTTAAATTTTCAGCCTCCTACTATTATCAACATGAGTTGAGAGCCGTGCTAATTACCCAGAGATAATGGCTACTGTTTCAGTCCTTATGCACATACTTGTGCACATAGGGAGATGCTGAAGCAAATATCAGATACTTAATAACCATCCGACATATAGACATATGTATGTATATATTATAAATATATTTGTATGTTGAAATATAGAATTATTATACATGTATATATTATTGTTTAATATATTAAATACATATACATTAATTAAATGTCTCCTTTTAGGAAGAGCTTGTTAACACCCATCTTTGAGTAGGAAAAGCATTGTGGAGTAGTCAATGGAAACTTGGCCTTGAAGTCAGGAAGACTCAAGTTGACATCTTATTTATTTTTATTTTTAGTAATAAACATTTTGACCTATAGTTTAGGGTTCCAATTTTTTCCCCTCCTTCCCTGCCTCCTGTCTTCCTCCCTGAGGCAATAAGCAATCAGATATGAGTTGTACGTATACGATTATGTAAAACATGACCATATTAGTCATTTTATATAACAAAACTTGAAGAAAAGAAAAAAAATGAAAGAAAGTGAAAAATAGCCTGCTTCAGTCTGTGTTCCATCAATATCAGTTCTTTCTTTGGAGGTGGATAGTGTGCTTCATCATTAGTCCTTTGGGACTGAAGTTGGCATCTTGCTGCTGACACATCATAGCTTTGTGACCACAGGCAAATCATTCAGTGCACCCACTTAGGTTTTTTTTTTTAAACTATAACTTACAAATTGTTTATATGTATCTGTGGAAGGAGTCTCCACAGTGGGAATTTCCTACATGTATGAAATCCTACCTAGCTTAGGACCAAAAAATAATAATAAATGAATAGGAAGAAGGAGAAGGAGAGGGTGGCAAAGAAGAAGCATTTATGTTGTACTTTAATTCTTTAAAAATGCTTTACAAATATTTGGTTTTCATTGTGCCTCTGGGCGGTAGATCCTGCTATTACGATCTCTGTTTTACAGATGAGGAAAACTAAGGCAGGCAGAGTCGAAGTGACTTGCCCAGGGTTATACAGCTAGTAAGTGTCTGAAGCTGGATTTGAACGTAGGTCTTCCTGACTCCAGGCCCCACAGTCTTTCCATTGTATCACCATCTGTCTTGACATAGTCACATAAAGTAAATCCCAGTGAGTTCTTTCCTGGTTCTACTCCTGCTCCAGAATCATAAACCACTGACATACATATACATACATACACATGCATACACATATACCCACTCCTATATGCGTGCATGCAAATATGCACATACAGACAGCCACATAGGTACAGCCAAAAGAGTAAACAGACAGACTTGTCAGACCCATGATTTCATCAGTGCTAGGAACTCAGTCTACCAATACAGGTCAGCACCTTCTCTGTGACTTATAGCCTTAGAGAATTTCCTAGGACGCTGAGAGAGTATGTGAGTTGGTGACGTAGTTACACAAATTTGACCTTAGAAATACTGACTCCAAGATCAGACTTCTGTCTACTGTGCTACTCTGCCCTGGAGGAAAGTTGGCCCCTTTTAAAGTTTATAAAAAGCCTTATTTAGAAAACCATAGGGGCAGCTAGGTGGCGCTATAGTGGATAAAGCACAGGCTTTGGATTCAGGAGGACCTGAGTTCAAATCCAGCCTCAGACACTTGACACTAACTGTGCGACCCTGGGCAAGTCACTTAACCCTCATTGCCCCACAAAACAAAACCAAACAAAACAACAAAAAAAGAAAACCATGATATAGGTAGTGCAAACATTATTATCCCCATTTTACAGATGAGAAAACTGAGGCTCTGAGAGGTTAAATAATGGTCATGCAACTAATAAGGGAGGTGTCTCAAAGGTCATTGTTCTCTCCATTCTGTTTTGCTGCTGAGATCACGTATTGAGACCAAACCATATTTAATTATAAGTAGTGATTTTTCAATCATTTTAAATTGTGTATATGTGTGTGTATGTATATATGCGCACACACACACATATATATATATATATACAGTTCTCATTTTATGTCATATAAATCATTTTATAAATCAAACTCCATCTGTTAAATTACATTGTGATTTCAGAGATGTTTTCTCATCTGCTCAATCTTCAGAAAGTTAGTTTTAGCCTGTCATTCTCCTTCTTCCCCAATCCAACCCTGCTGTTGCAGGTGCTTAGTGATTCAAGGAAATGAGCATTTAAATAGACCCAAGGAGCCATATTTAAAGGTGAAAGTTTTTGTAAAGCAAAATATTTTTTTGTGAAACAAATTGAGATTTTTGTTTATCGGATTTTCTTCACTCTGGATATACCTTAATACATTTAAGATTTCCTTCATATAAAGAAAGAGTGGTAAATCCAGCCTCTGACACTTGACACTTACTAGCTGTGTGATCCTGGGCAAGTCACTTAACCCTCATTGCCCTGCAAAAACAAACAAACAAACAAACAAACAAAACGGTGTTGTCATGGAAAGGGATGTGACAACAGTATTAAAATTATGGGCCTGGGTCTGTTTCCAAAGACCAAGGCCCTTCACATATGTCCAGGCAGTCCTCAACATCAGTGATGTGTATGTACTTTTTGTCTCTGGGTTCCCACTGCTTAGTACTGTGAGTTGTTGTGATGAACCTATCTCATTACTTAAAACATTTTACCACATGGTATATGCATATATGCATGGTATATGCTATTTTCATAGCCTAATCATGAAGAAAAGTAGAAACAAATAATTTGACTTCTACTACTAATTCATTAAAGAAAAATTTTTCTATAAGAAAAAAATTGACATCAAAATAAGTGTCCCTTGATCATTTTTTCAGAAAGCTATCAAGTTATTTTATCTCCCCATCTTCTCAAAGATGTGTTGAAATATCCTCAAAGTACTTATGAATTTTGTGATCCAGATTAAAGTGAAGCTTTGCCTTTTGATTTTTTGAGGAAAAATATGAAAAGAATTTTGAATAATCTGTAAAGAGATCTTCAGTGCACCATGAAGAATAGAATTTTCTGATATGAAAAATATGTCTACTTATGAAAATTAATATTTAAAATTGTTGGAAATTGTGCTAAGATTCACAGCTATTTGGTATTGCGAGAAGAACATTTGTGTTAAAAATTACCAGGAAGAGAGCTTGGTCAACAATATTGAACCTTTTCAAGAGGGTTCAAGATAAATGGGATTTTAAAAAGACCATCATGTTTGGCAATTAAGAGAGCATTAGTTTGGATATAGGATGAGAAGTCATTTCACTTGACTTTATGTATTTGTTACAAGGGTCTGGTTTTCCTCTTTCAGTTTGGGATAAGGAGGAGGGAGAGGATATGTATTTTATTAGTTGAAAAAATAAATTTTCAAAAAGGTCATTGGTAACTTTGGAAAGAGCATAATTCAGTTGAAGTCAAAAGCCAGACTGCAAAGATTTGAAGGATTAGAACAGAAATAGTGCAGGTAACATGTCCATGGATAGGTTTGGGTGAGAAAGGGAAATGAGACAAAATCATGAGGGGATGGTGGAGTCTATTAAAATTAATTTTTAAGGATGGGAGAGAGTGGGACATCTCTAAAGACACAGAAGAAACTAACTGAAAAGAAATTGAAGAGAGCAGCTAGGTGTACAGTGGATAGAGCACTGACCCTGGAGCCAGTTCAAATCCAGCCTCAGACACTTACTAGCTTTGTGACCCTGGGCAAGTCACTTAACCCTGATTGCCTCCAAAAAAAGAAAAACAAAGAAAGAAACAAGACTAAAAGGAGAAGGAGATAATAGTGTCTTCTGAAGAATACAGGAGGGAATAGTCATCAAGGGCATATGTAAGAAGGGCTGACCTTAGCAAGGAGAAGGACAGCCTTATTATCAGAGAAAGTGGGAAATTATACCCAGGGATTTTGAGATGAAGAGGTGGGGAGAAGAGAGAGCTCTTATTGGATGGCCTCAGTTTTCTCAGGAAAGAGAAATTCAAAAAGTTCATTCTGTTTTACACAACATTAAGAGAGGCATCGTGTCCAGGACCAGAGAGGTGGGAGGTATCCTGTGTACATCCGGACCTTAGTCCACCATGTCTTGAGTGTCGGGTTAAGCCCTAGGGCTACCTTTTTGGAAGGACGTTGACAAACTGGAGAGTGACCAGAAGAGAGGGCACTTGTGACTTTATGCTATGTGGGTAATGCTTGAAAGCAAGGCTATGCTGATGCAAGTTCAGACTGCTGAGAGCTGATTGTTAAATGTTCAGTGTGAGCATTTATACCTCAGAAATCAGGGGTAGGTTAATTGTTCTTGTCAATCATCTAAACTTAAGAAAGTGATGGAGAAAAAGTTAAATAATGTGGATTAAATGTAAAAGCATACTGTGGGTATTTTTTGAGTGAAAAAGATGGTTGGGACTTGGGGGTAAGAGGGATGATGGCTGTCTTTGAGTGTTTGAAGGTCTGTCATGGAGGACAGGGTTTAAGATTTATTCTGCTTTGTCCTATAAAAGCTATCTAAGAGCATTGGGTAGAAGTTGGAAAAGTGTATTTAGATTTGATGTAAAGTATATTCTTCTATCCATTAGAGCTGTTTATAGTGGATTGGACTGCATTGGAAGGAGTGTGTTCTCTCTACTCTGCTGATCTTTGGGGTGACTTGTTACAGTATAGAGGGGATTACTTTTCAGATACTGGCTGACCATTGAGTCCCCTGCCAACAATAGGATTTTGTAATTTTTTTGAAAATGTAGATAGGTTATGGTCTACACTAGTGAGGGGATGGGCTACTACACTGATAAGATCACACAATCATCGAAATATGAAAAGTGTTTAAAAAAGAAAATGGTCTTTGTTGTCCCCCTTCCCCCACCTTACATGTTCTATCCCTTAAACGGTTGCCAGCCTACATCTGGCTCTGAACAGGTAACATATCAGTAACATAAGATCCTAATATAGTAATGTTTCTGTGGGAAAATCAGATTCAACTTTACGTCATTTCAACTCATCTAGGAAAATAAGAATAATAATAATGGACATTTATTTCTATGTTGATTTTCAAAGCATTTTACATCCATTGTCTCATTTTGTTGTTGTTCAGGCATTTTCAGCCATATTCACCTCTTTGTGACCCCCTTTGGGGTTTTCTTGGCAAAGATACTGGAGTGGTTTGCCATTTCCCTCTCAGGATCATTTTTGCAGATGAGGAAACTGAGGCAAACAAAGTTAAATGACTTGTCCAGGGTCACACAGCTAGTAATCGTCTGAGGATGAATTTGGACTGAGGTCGTCCTGACTCCAGGGCTGGTGCTGCACTCCCTGCACCACTTAGCTGCCCTTCCCTTGCCTCATAATGTGTTTTAAATGTAAAGGATGCCTAGAGTATATTGATTAGGTGATAATTATTTCCTAGAGGGTGTATCATTGTACTCTTTTTGTAAGCACTTAATAACTACTTATTGACTTGACTGACTTTCTTTCCCTCATAGACCGAATAGGCTTTGGCCTTATTGGTCAGTTTACCATTTTACATTTATGCTAGTTGCTATTATATGGATCCTTATAATATCATGAAAATGGGAGCAGAGAGTTTAATATATCCTGGGCAGGTACCTACTTCAGCTTAACTCCCAGGAGCTGTTTGTTACCTGTCTTTATTTTTCTCTCTGTACATGTTTGCCCCTATAGTTCTGGGTTATTGTTGATTCCAGCCTAAGGATTTTTGTATTTAATCCGAGATAAAATAGGAAGCAAATGAGGTAAATCCCACGGTTAGATTGATGCTTGGGGGAGAATCAGTTTGGCAGCTCTGTAGAAGGTGGATTGAAGGACTCAGAATGTGTCTGAAATAACCTATATCTTGACCATAAGATCTTATTAAAAATCCAGGCCAGGGACTTGGGAAGATCACCCTGAACTGGAAAGTTACATGGAAGCAGAGGATGGAAGCTCCTATCTTGATATTTGATTTGCATCTTTCTACCCCTGCAAGCATCCACCCAGCCTGCCACCAGTATGGTCAGACTGGGAGCAGGAGATAGCAGAGAATGTCTAATTCAAGGTATATGGGTATACCTGTGAGTATAATGTAATAATTTGAGGACACATTTCAAGGATTTTTTCCCCATTATTTGTGTGTGTCTTCAGTGAAAATAATAGACCTAATAATACCATGTTTAATCTTGAAAACAACCATTTCAACCTGTAGTCAGGTATGTTAAGTGCCATATTTTCCAGGTTTGAGCTTTCACTAATTGAATAAACTCTGATTATAGAAAAGCGATAATTATAATTTAAAATTTTTTCTAAGGATAATTGTAATCAATGCTTTAAACAACCCTCTTTCCAACTTGATCACAGCAGTGAATATCTTTAATTGACGTCCTTGTGTAGGAGCTGATGCAACAGAATGGGATTGGTTATGTATTAAATGCCAGCAATACCTGTCCAAAGCCTGACTTCATCCCCGAGTCTCACTTCCTGCGAGTGCCTGTGAATGACAGCTTTTGTGAGAAAATATTGCCATGGTTAGACAAATCGGTTGATTTCATTGGTAAGTAGCTCAGCTAATATCAACAGACTCTTTGGCATAGTTTTTAAGTGGTGGTTGTCTTTCAAAGGGAAAACAAGAGGGAAAAGCACTCTATTCTAGGGACTCACAAAGCCTAAAAACCACATGATGCTGCTTACCTCATCACTGGTCAAAGGTTAAATGTGTGTGTGCCACATAAATCCTAGGGGATTGGCCTTGTGATGTGATAGCTAGCTTGACGCTCCCATTAGTGAGAACATTGTGATACTGCTTTTCCAAGTATTTGAGGCTCAGGCTTTGGGGATTGAGTTTTTTTTGGGGGGGGATACTCAAAAATTATCTTTGGGAACATAAAAAAGAAACTGGTAGATAAAAGGAATATATATATATATATATATATATATATGTTCATGTAATTAGCTTTTAAATTCAATTTATAAATTTAATTAATTGAATTTGATTTAAACATTTAATTTTTTATTTAATTTAGCTTTTTGTTTTTTTCAGGACAGGGTCAAATTGTAACAAATTATGTCACCACAGAAATCACTGCCTTACAAGATTTCCAACCCCTAGTTATTTCAAGCAGTTACAGAAACAATAAAACTCCACTTTAATCACAGAATGTAATTGCTCCCCTTTAGAGATTTTTTTTAAGGGATTTTTTTTTTTTACCTGTACCATATTCTTTCCCACTAACTGAGACCACTGTAGTTTCAGAGTCTGTGAACCTTATTTGCTGACATGACATTTCTAGAATTGTACTTAGCCTAGGGGATCTAGTTGTTAATAGGCCTGGTGAGTCATGTCTAGAACATGGTCTAGGAATTCTTCAACCTCTAACCCATCACAAATCAGAATTAGTTTCTGTATATTTATTTCTTTTTTTAAATATACATTTTATTTTTCTCCCCAATTACATGTTAAAACAGTTTTGTTTAACATTTTTTAAAAGTTTTGAGTTCCAAATTCTCCTCTTCCCTCTCTGCCTCCCCCACCGCCACCCCTGAGACAGTAAACAATCAGAAGTGCAATCTTGTAAAACATTTCCAAAAGCATAACCATGAATTTGTGTTTTCCTGGAGGAAATGACATCTCTCCTTCTCCCCCCACCCCCGCTTTTATTTTCAGAATCTGACTCTTCCAAGCTGCTTTTTTCATTTTTTAAGTTATGAAATTGCCATGAATCTTAATCTTCATTTAGGGCAAGGGTTCTTAACCTTTTTTTATGTTAGAATCCATTTGGTAGTTAGGTGAAGCCTATGGGCCTCTCTCAGAATAATGTTTTTAAATGCATAAAATATATAGGATTACAAAAGAAACCAATTATATTTTAAAAATTTAAATGAGTTCAAAATGAGTTCCAAAAAAGTAAAATAAAATTAGTTCAAAGACCTCATGTTAAGAACCTCTGATTTAGGGATAGTTCAGTTCCTTGACACCTCAAAAAAAACAGATAATTTTCAGACAATTGAAAAGTAAAAACAAGCAAACTAAATCTAACACACCGTTCAGTGTGCCTAAGCATGGTGTTACACTGTTTTTTTGTTTGTTTGGTTGGTTTTTGGTAGGGCAGTGGGGGTTACATGGCTTGCCCAGGGTCACACAGCTAGTAAAAGTGTCAACTATCTGAGGTCAAATTTGAACTCAAGTCCTCTTGAATTCAAGGCCGGTGCTTTATCCACTGCGCCACCTAGCTGCCCCCTGTTTTTAAAAGCAACTACCTAACATGGTAGTTGCTTCAAGAGAATTTGAGTCTAATTTCAATTTGAGCTCTGGTTTTAGAGTCCTCTTTGGGGGGGGGGGATTAATTAATTCCATGTAAATCCTAGTATCTTTTAAGCTTTTGAGTGGCAGGTAGAATGGAAACAATAATATATAAAATATTCTTCCCCACCCTTTTTTTCTTCCCCTCAAACTTTTATTCCTTCCCCCTTTATATTCCTACAAAGAAAAATTTGTAATGTTACAAGGAAGGTTGTTGCGGTTTTTTTTAAGCTCTGGGCCAAAAACTTCCATCTACCAATCAGAAAGGATTTATTATTCGCCTCCTATGTATTATATGCAGTGCTATACCCTAAGCATTCAAATAACAAAGAAACAATCCCTACTATCTATTGGTAGATTTTCATTGTTTTATGTAACACTAATTTCACAACCAACAAAAATCCAGCCTGAATTCACTGAATAATTGCTCAGCCTCCTCTCTAATCTATGATGGTTGCTCATGTCTAGAGAATGAGTTTATAACTTCCAGGTGGGGCTATACACCCAAAGCCATATAACAATAATAATAATAACAATAAGCCCCATTGCTCTTTTTCACTTTATGAAATGTAAATGTTTGTTGAGGAAAGCTTAGGATCTGGCTCATGTTAGTGGATGATCTTAAAGGAAAAGGACTTTGAAAATCTAATGTAAAGCAGTATTCAAATGTAAGGTATCATGATTGCTTTCCATTATGCCTCATTGGGAGGCCATGTATACCACATGTAGTGGAAAGAACATTGGGAATTAGGTGACCCAGATTTCAGGCCTACTTCAACCATTAATTAGCTAGATTATTTAATATCCCTGTATGCAGCTTTCTCGTCTATGAAATGACAGGGTTGAGCTAGATGTTCTCTGATCTAACTGTAACTTGCAGCTGGAATTCTAATTTTAGAATGATAGGTCATTAATATATCCATGTGTGTCAAGTACATATAAATCTCTATATACACATAAATATATAGTTATTTATGTATCTATGTAAATGGATTGGGGGAAATGATGCTTTTATAATTTATAATTTAATAATTAAGTTTGTGATTTCATCATTTAATAATCGAGTATAATTTTATAAAATTATAATTTACAAAGTATAATTTTATAATTATTTCACCAAGAAATTTGAGATCTGGCATATGTCCTCTGCCCATTTCACTCCAGACATTCAGAAGTCTATAGTATTCATCTTAAACATTTTTTACCTGACCCTACTCCCTTCTTCCAGCTACTTTCTCCTTTTTAGCTTCCTTTTTTTGGTTTTGTTTTGTTTTGTTTTTGGTGGGGGCAATGAGGGTTAAATGACTTGCCCAGGGTCACACAGCTAGCAAGTGTCAAGTATCTGAGGTTGGATTTGAACTCGGGTCCTCCTGACTCCAGGACTTGTGTTTTATCCACTGCACCACCTAGCTGCCCCTAACTTCCTTTTTATGCCTGAATTCTCCAATGAGTTTTCTTTTCCTTCCACTTTCATTTCTATTCCTTTGTTTTCATCAAGAAAGGAGGGAACTCTACATCAAGTGGCTCCCTACTACCTGTCATATAGAATGGAAAGTTCTCAGCTTAATGATCAAGGCCTTTCGGCAGCTGCTCTGAACCTTTGTAAATTGTCCTTTGTTGTTTTTTCTCAGCATTGCCTTTTTGCATCAGCCATACCTATATATCCTCCCAAGCTCTGCCTATTGGTCCTGTTACTATGCCCTTTGCAATGATGACTTCCTTCTCTGCTAGTCTGTTGACCACTTCCCCTGAGACCTCTCTCTAATAACCCCATTTTACTTTGATAATTAATTTTTAATACCTATCACTCAGTTAATCAATAGGTATTTATTGCATACCTTAATTGATACAGGCACCTTCAATTAGCCTCTTTATCAGTATAAGAGACAGCCTCCAATCTACAAGGAATTTTTAATCTGGACATGGACTCATGGACATCAGAGCTAAAAAAGGACCATAGAGATCCACTATTTAAAACTCTTTATTTCACAGATGGGGCAACTAGCTGGCACAGAGGCTAGAGTATTAGGCCTGAAGGCAGGAAGATTCATCTTCCTGAGTTCAAATCCAACCTCAGATGCTTACTAGCTAGACAAGTCATCCTGTTTGCCTCAGTTTCCTCATCTGTAAAACAAGCTGGAGAAGGAAATGGCAAACCACTCCAGTATCTCTGCCAAGAAAACCTCGAATGGGGTCATGGAGAGTTATACAAGAGTAAAACAAATGAACAACAAAAAAATGTCACAGATGAAGGAATTGAGGTCCTGAAAAATTGATTTATCTAAGGTCATACAGGTTGAGAAGATGAGAGTTAAGCACAAGAAACAAGGAAAGACTTACTAGCTGTGTGACCCTGGGCAAGTCACTTAACCCCCATTGCCCTGCAAAAAAAAAAAGAAAAGAAAAAAGGAAAGAACAATTTAAGAGAAGTATAATATGAGTGATAAGTGTTGAGAAGGAAAAGAGTGTGAGAAGGTATCATGGCAGTGGGAGTTACTTGTGTATGTTTTCTTGCACTTGCCTCATGTTGCTTTCTCATCATTTTCTACTTGTTTTGTATGTGTAAGTTTGGTAACTCCAGTTAAAATGTAAATATCTTCAGGATCTTCTATCTCCTTACCACCCAGACCTAATACAATATGCTGTACTCATGAAAGACTCAATAAACGCTTTGTTGAGTAATGAATGAACCACTTTTAAAAGACTGTGATTGAGGTGCTTACAGATAAACAGCCAAAGTGGATTTTTTTGTTTGTTTTTTAGCCTTGTGTGCACAGCCAAATTCACTGAGTATCTGTCAACTCTTTACGTCATTCAGTGTCATGCAGATTCAGTGTGAGACTTAAAATTCGAGATGATCACCCATTTGGGTATAATATCAATGAAAACCTTAGTAAAGGGAAAACAGTTTTATTTCTTGGAAATCAACACTGGAAATGAAACCTACTTTTCATTTTACTGAACTGGGGTTGCCTCTAGTACTTTCCATAAAATGTAAATTGCTTTAAGTTTGAAAAGCATAGATGTGTCATTCCTAATGTCCATAGCCATGCCTTCCTCATGAAAGCATGATTTGATATTCCTCATTTATGTAGAGAAATGCTTTCAGCCTTATATATTCCAGCAACAACAACAGAGTTCGAACCTCTCACCCCTGATACTGTGGATAGAAAACTGTGATAAGACACTCTACTTTTCTACTAAACTCCCAAGGTGGTGGTGGTGGGGGGGGGGGTTCTGACTGTTACCAGTGACATGTGCTATATTTTTTTTAGTTAAAATTGTAAAACAGAGCAAAACTCCTTTCAAGTATTATGGAAAAGTAGGTGAAATGACTGGATAAAGATAGATTCTTTTTAAGTTTCCAAGAACTTTACCACTTGGTCTAATAAAGTGATTCTCAAACCAATCTTTTTAGTGTTATGGCACCATATTCAAGTTACTGACCTTCATTTCATGACCTAAACATGACATGTGCTCCCTTAAAATTACAGGCTATTTAAATGGATTTAAGGGAGAATTTCATGATGCTTCTTTGAGAATATCGGGGGTTAGGGGCGGAGAGGAAGGCACGGACAAAGACTAGGATTGGGAACCTTTGGGCAAAAGCACTAAAATAGGGGATTGTAAATCAAATCACTTAACTATTTGGAAGTCTTCTGTTTTCTTGTTAAAATGATGCTTGCTTATTGCAGAAAGCCTTTATGAGTAACTTTTCTTGAATGTCATTCTTGTCCAGAGAAAGCAAAAGCCTCTAATGGATGCGTGTTGGTACACTGCTTAGCTGGAATTTCTCGTTCTGCCACAATTGCCATTGCCTACATCATGAAGCGGATGGATATGTCCTTAGATGAAGCCTACAGGTAAGGATAGAAGTGATTTTATCTTGGCAGGAGAGGGAATAAGCATTTGTTAAGTGCCTACTATGTGCCACGTATGGTGCTGACTAAGCACTTTTTACCAATATTATCTCATTTGATCCTCATAATAACACTGGGATATAGGTACTATTAGTATTCCCTTTTTACAGTCAAAGAAACTGAGGCAAACGGAGGTTAGGTGATTTGTCCAGGTTCACACAGCTAATAAGTGTCTCAGTCTGGGTTTAAATGCAGGTCTTCCTGATTGTAGACCCAGTGCTCTATACACTGCACAGCCAGCTGCCTCTCTTATGGATTCTTGTGGTAGTCCACAAGAAATGGAAGAATGAAGTAGAAAGATCAGAAAGTTTTGGAACCAAAGGCCCAAGCTACCATTCAGTAACTGTGTGACCTTCATCACTTCACAATCTACTACCTCAGAGGCTGATTGTAAACATAAAAGCACTATGCAAATGGGAGCGATGACTACTTGAAGGGAAATGCAAATTTCTCTGTATCAGCAGTACTTAATTAGATCTATGATCTCCATGATGAGTGTATTCCCTCATAGTACAGAGCATCCACAATTTCTGAACATCTGCTCCAAGTCTTGTCCACATTCTTCTTTTTGTTTTTGGTTTTTTGGGTTTTTTTGTGGGGCAATGGGGGTTAAGTGACTTGCCCAGGGTCACACAGCTAGTAAGTGTCAAGTGTCTGAGGCTGGATTTGAACTCAGGTACTCCTGAATCCAGGGCCAGTGCTTTATCCACTGTGCCACCTAGCCGCCCCCCCATATCCTTCTAATCATGTCTCCCTGGGTTACTATACAACCTGGCGGGAGTCCTCCTTTAGATCACTTTATGTTATATGAGTACCTCTGCAACAGTGGGCTCTTAATAACTAGATTAATGTGAGCTGTGATTCTTTCAACAATGTTCTTTACTTGTAGGGATTTAAATGGAATCATTCAAAAACGGTGAAAGATTTAGTTGTCATTTTTGTTACTTTGCATTCATTCAGCATTAACTCATTTCCAATGAAATTTAATAAATTTCATACCCATTAAACCATCTACTGTTACTCCAGTTTATTTCTTACTCAGATTAAAGGAAGATAATTGTGCTTTTCTTATCCAGTAAAATCACCATCTCACACGGATGAGATAGACTGCTCACAATATGACCTTTTCTTGACATCTAATGTGAATCCCTTTCTACAAGAGTTGAGAAATCAACTTTTGGGCAGTGTTAAAGTTTAGAGATTGAATGATACACCTGAATGCTGAACCCTTCAGTTATCATCTAGGGAAATGTGACTTGTTTCAGCCTTTGCCTGCAACACAGTAGTTGCTTAAAGTTTGTTTACTGATAAATTGTCTTTTTGGTCTGCTATTTGCTACTTGATTCAAAATGTAGAGCAAAGCAATGAAGACATCACCAGTCTCCAATTAGGGAGTGAGTAGTAGAAAAGATTGGAAGGTGTGACCCCAGAGAAGCTTTGTGGGGACTGTGGTTGGTGCTTTGGTATATAAGGTCTGTCCAGAATAGTCCATGTGACAGATGGCAAGAACTGTTGGATTTACACAGTAGAGAAGTGGGCATAGGCTGATGGAAGTTCAATTCTTTCCTGTCACACTGGTAAATATGAAGGTGAGAAATTGTATACTTAAATAGCCGCCAATGGAAAAAGCACAGTGGGAATGTCCTCTATTTGTTTCTTCCAACCTCCATCCTACCTTGAAGTCCACGTATGAAAGAAAACATAATAAATTCTGTTACCTCACTAGAGTTACTAAATTATTTGGATCCCTCTGTTCATATTTAAGTTAATGTTTCACCACATGCTTGGCCTTCTTCTTTGGTCTTAAACAGTTTTCTTTCAGTGGGATTGTTTTTCCTTAGTTTTCTCTATTCAAAAAACAAGCTATTGCCTTAGTTCTGTGTCTCTATTAACTTTTGAAGAAACTGCACCTCCTCAGACATAAAAAAGTCAGAGGGAGATTTTGGTAGATTCTCTGAGTCTTTTACTGCTGTGAATGCTCCTCTTCCCTTCCTTTTTACTGGTTTTATCCTTTTGACAAACTTGGTGTTAGTGAGAATTCCCTCCACAAAGCCCTAAACGAAGCTATAGTTCACAAGCTTTCTGATTAATTCACTTTGAGTACCAACATGAGCTGGGAAACATTGCCCTTTGATGCCTTGGACAATTAATACCTTCTTTTTCTTTAATTAAAATCCTGAACATCGAAATGCCTTGAAGACATGATTACAAGCACCCTCATGAGTCACATGGGGAAATGGAAGGACCAGTGAGCCACTGCCACCGCCAAGTGTGTCAGTGGTGTGTCAGCTCACTGACCCTTCCTGGTGCTCCTAATCATGGCAGGAGGAGGGCCTTGCTGGTGAGACTGTTTCTGTACCTCTAATATCACTTACAGCATTATACTACCATTCTTTGAAAAGAATTCTTCTAGGGCAGTAGCATGAAGGGACTGGGCCCTCTTTTCCTATTGCATAGGAAGGCACCATGATGTTCAGTGTCACCCACCAATGTTCATCCAAAGGCCCTACTATTGGCTATTAATGTGTTGGAGATTTTTTCCCATGAAGAGGAACATTCTTTTTTAGGCAATGAGGGTTAAGTGACTTGCCCAGAGTCACACAGCTAGTAAGTGTCAAGTGTCTGAGGTCGGACTTGAACTCAGGTCCTCCTGAATCAAGAGCTGGTGCTTTATCCACTACGCCCCTAGCTGCCCCCAAGAGGAACATTTTTATGCTGAGATTTCTCCATATATGTTTAATATATTTTTGCTTCCAAAGTTGTCACCTACAGAGTATCATGTTGATTTGGCTGAAGCTTTTCCCAAGATTTCCATTCTTGCTTCTATGTTTTTTTGTTTGTTTGGGTTTTTTTTTTTTAGTTCAAATCATGTATAGTTTGAGTTTGTAACATTTTTCCTTCTATCCATCAGATTTGTGAAAGAAAAAAGGCCAACTATTTCTCCAAACTTCAATTTTTTGGGCCAACTGCTAGACTATGAGAAAAAAATTAAGAAGCAGACTGGAGGAGCAGTGGGTACAAAAAGCAAGCTTAAACTTCTGCACCTAGAGAAAGCCAGTGAATTTGTTGCCACAGCTTCAGAAGGAGCACAGAACAGTGAAACCTCCATTAGCACCAACTCTGCTACCTCAGACACAGTGGGGCAGAGGTCCGTGCACCCTGCGAGCCTTCCATGCGTGCAGCTTGCATCATTTGAGGACGGTCCACTGGTACAGGGGATCAATGGACTCCACATGTCTTCAGACGCACTAGAAGACAGCAACAAACTCAAACGTTCGTTCTCTCTAGACATCAAATCGGTTTCCTACTCCTCCAGTATGGCGGCATCTTTGCATAGTTTTCCCTCATCAGAGGATGCTCTGGAATACTATAAACCCTCTAGTGCTTTGGAGGGAAGCAGTAAGCTGTGCCAGTTCTCTCCGGTTCAGGAAGTGTCTGAACAGACTCCAGAGACCAGTCCAGACAAGGAGGAAGCCACCATCCCTGAGAAGACCCAGTCTACTTGGCAGTCAGAAAGCCAGACTAAGAGATTGCACTCTGGGAGAACCAACATCGGTAACACCACCCAAAGGCCCCTCCTGTCCCCGCTGCACCGAAGTGGGAGCGTGGAGGACAACTACCGCCCAAATTTCCTGTTTGGTCTTTCCACAAGCCAACAGCATCTGGCCAAGTCCGCCGCCGGGCTGGGCCTCAAGGGCTGGCACTCGGACATTTTGGCTCCCCAAGCTTCCGCCCCTTCCTTGACCAATAGTTGGTACTTTGCCACCGAGTCCTCTCACTTCTATTCTACTTCCGCCATCTATGGGGGCAGTGCCCGGTACTCTGCCTATAGCTGTAGCCAGCTGCCTACTTGCAGCGATCAGGCCTTTTCAGTACGCAGGCGGCAGAAACCAAGTGACCGAGCTGACTCCAGGCGGAGCTGGCACGAGGAGAGCCCTTTTGAAAAGCAGCTGAAACGCAGAAGCTGCCAGATGGAATTTGGAGAGAGCATCATGTCAGAGAACAGGTCCCGAGAAGAACTGGGAAAAGTAGGCAGCCAATCAAGCTTTTCAGGTAGTATGGAAATCATTGAAGTATCCTGAGAAAACATGGATGTACGGACTTTTTTTGGAGATTTTGTTATCTTCCTGTCAATGAAAAAAGAAATTCCCTGTAAATCTGAAATATATGTATGGACATAGATATTTTTGGAAAATGGGGCTTCGGTGTGTAAAAGCTGTTTTCTCTTTACTCTAATGTCTATATGTGGGAGAGCAGCTACTTTTTCTCCCGGTTAAAAGTGGAAGGGCAGATGTTTAAGATGTTCTTTTTCTCTGGACAGATGAAGCAGTCGTATGCGATAAATTGCACATCCTCTTGTTCTTAGAAAAGAAAGCTTTATTGGTGATAGAGGACAGCACCATTTCCAAGTTGTGCTACTAATAATTCTCAAAAATTAGTCCTTACCCAATTCTTTCACAGTGCACCTTAGGCCTGAAACTGAGCCAGCTTTTGGGTCGGGGGTAGACCCTGTTAGGAACAGAAGCATAGTAGTGAATCCAAAAGAAATAACTCACTGCAACAGTGGCCCATCTGAACATCAAAGCACATTCAGTCAAAACAGTGACATAAACTATCATTCTAATGGACAGGCCATTAGGTGATTTTCCAAGAGCTGCTTTATAAAGAGCAAAAACCAAGTACCTCAGATAATACAATTAGGGCTTTTACAAACGCTACCCATTTCTGGGAGCTGGTTTTGTAAACATTGTGAATAGGTAGTTAGCTAGTCATACTTTTAAGGGCAATTTAAGCTGTCTATGCACAAATTTCCAGTTGGGCCTAGATGTAAAGGGGGTTAAAAATTTTTTAAAAAGGTTTTATTCTCTGGCTCGGGAAGGGAAAAAAAAGACTGAAAAACCATTTTGTAGCTCATTTCAATAGCTAGGAATCAGGCACTCTACCGATTAAAACAGCAAGTTGGGTGGTTAGGCAAGTCGACTTCCATCCAGCAGTTCAAAGTAGAATTTTAAAAGGTGAGATCACTAACCATTGTGTTTTCTTTAAAACCAAATGTGTGTTTGGTGGCAACAGCAACAGCTCAGGTGTTTTTGGTCCACCAGCATGTTTTCCACTGCTCCCAACATGAGTTTAGTCACTGTGTAACCCGAAGGCATATTTTTTTTTTTAAAGAAAAGCTTAAAGCAGAAGAGTGAGAAAAACTATGAGGGATTTACAGGGAGGAAAGAGGTGAAGGAAAAGGAGAATGTATCTGCTTCCCCAGCAGCATTTCTTTCTCTATGGTTCCTAGGGTGGTGTCTACACTTTCCTCAGTCACTCTCAGATTTGCCGGTGATGTAGGGACTAGAGTAAGAAAGGTCAGAACATCAAGTATAGGAACGTCTGGGGGATGTTGTAGTGTTCTCCCGACAGTGGTGCCATAGCCCATGGCATTCTCACAAATGAATACCCTTGTTATTTTGGGAGCTGGAGCAAGAAGAAAGAGCAGTCGGTCCTGAGCTGTGATTACTGTGCAGCCAATCACTCCAGGCAGCTGAAAATATAAAGCGATTGTGGTGAGTGTGTAAGGGATATTACTTATTTACTTTTAAACTTTTTAAGCTTGAGTCTCATCAACTGCAATGTGGTCCTCATTTGAAGCCTTAATTCACGTCAGCAACTTGGTTTTTGTTTTGTTTTGTTCGTTCTTTTTATCAGCTTCAAGGGTAGCTAGTTGCTGACTCCAATCTCAGGTTTTTTAATATGGTGAGAAATGGACGGGTCTTTTTTGACCAGGATGTGACTTACATTTCCTGTGGTGACTGCAAAAATCCAGCACAGAGCGGCATGATTCAGAGATGACTGACCTTGATCATGGTGAGTGTGAGGGCTTCTTCACCCAAGCACAGGCAGTGACCCCAGTTGTTGTACATGGATGAAATGCAGGTAGAGGGGGGATAAACTGCAGCTTGATTTTTGTATGTGCAGAGTTCTAATGTTTGACATAAACCCATTCTCAAGGTTTTACACAGAAAGGTGTTCTGACTGTGTAATGTTACATATCAACCATTTAACTGCTCATTATTCAAGTTAATGAATGGACAGTGAATCATTCATTGATATGAATAATACGTCCGTGGACAATCAGGCGTCCAGATCCTGGTCTCAACTGCCAGACTTCTTACATGTAACGGTAGTTTCAGCCTTATGGACTTTTTCACAAAGGTTTGTAGGACTTTATATTTCAACAACAAAAGTCTCTCAAGCAGAAACCCAAATCACAAAGCTCTCTCCCAGGGGTTTCTCTCCTTGCAGCTTTGATCTGGTGTCACAACCATAACCTACAAGCCTAATAGCTAAATGTCAAATCATCAGCTCTTCAGTGTTGAAAGTCCGGCCTTTTAGACCACTTGGACAGCTCTAGGTGACAAGGTTGGTACTTACACTCAAGAATCCATTCTTAGGGGAAGCCTTAGGGCCTATTTAGTGCTACACAGGATGGTGATTCAAAACAATACAAAATCAAAAGAAACAATGAAAAGAAACAACCAACCAACTAGAATTCTATGAGAAATGCTGGAAATGGTTTTAGGACATTTGTAAAAGTTAGGTGGACTGGTTATGTAAATGTTGAATATGAATATCATGTTCTTTGGGTGTAAGGCAAGCTATATGGTTAAAAATTGTGCATTTCTCACTTTGTGTCATGAACATTATTGTATGTTAATATGATGAATAAAGTCAGAATTGGTACCTGTTTATATGTAAAGTCAAAGAAAGTAGTTCTTTTTACAGCGGTATTCTCTGCGTGTTGTACAACAAGGGCCGAATCCCATCATGTGGGTTCAGGCTCAGAACAACCTCAAAGTCAGTGCCTTCAAGAGTCTTTTTCAAACAGCCGCTCTCTACTCTTGATTTTCACGTGAATGACAATAAGCTTTCTTCATTTGTAAAGGTGGGTTTTTGTTTTGTTTTAACAACAGTATGATTAAATCAGTTTGGTTCACTGATGCCCTACACTTCTCAAAAGTAACAGTTACTAGATCTCTCATCTAGTAATAGGTCTCATAACCTAGGTCTTTAAATAACAGATTAGACTGTGAGCTTGGAGACAGGGACCATGTTCATTTTTCAGGATGTAGACCCATTGCCTAGTCCAGTGATGTGTACCATGTAGGCAACTGAAAAGTATTTTCAGACAGCCCTCATTACATACAGGAAAGGTAGCATCAAATCAGTCATTCAGCTAGCATTTATTAACCATCTATGTGCTTAGTACTGAAAATAACAAAGAAAAGGAAGACGGTCCCTGCTCTCAAGGAGAAGTCTAAGGGGAGAGATAACATGCAAACAGCTACATACAAAGAGGCTGTATGTAAGGTAAGTTGTACCTAAGAACGGGAAAGGCTTCTTTTTAGAAGGTAGAACTTTAGCTAAGACTTGAAAGAAGTCAGGGAAACTAAGAAGTGCAAATGAGGAGGGAGATGGTGTGTCACATGTGAGGAACAGCAGAGAGGTGTCCCTGGTATCCCAGGGTACACGGGCAGTGTAAGCCATAAAAAGACTAGTAGGAGGGCCAGGAAATATTATGATCTTGTTTTGGGAAAGGGAGGATGAAAAAGCCAAGCCTGAGGCACAGTTTGAGTAAGGAAGCAGAGGCACGTGTGGGAAGACTTTTTTTTTTCTTTTTTGTGGGGCGGTGAGGGTTAAGTGACTTGCCCAGGGTCACACAGCTAGTAAGTGTCAAGTGTCTGAGGCCAGATTTGAACTCAGTTCCTCCTAAATCCAGGGCCGGTGCTCTATCCACTGTCCCACCTAGCTGCCCCTGCAGGAAGACTCTTGAGAGCTGGGAGGTAGCCTTAGAGATCATCCGGTTCAGTTGTCCGATTTGATGGATGAGGAAACTAAAGTTCAGAGAAATGAAGTGGACTTATCCAAGGTCATGCAAATGGTCACTGGCATTGCCTGGATGAAGATTCAGGTTTTCTGTCTCCTGGTGCTCTTTCTGGTGTACCATGGTGCGTTTTAGTATTGTTACCTCCACCCCCATTAATAATTAAATAACCCTGTGGGGTAGGTGTTATCCTCATTTTGTAGATGAAGAAACTGAGGCAGAGAGAAGTTAAGCGACTTGCCTATAGTCACAGTCTTGAGGCTGTATTGGAACTTGGGTCTTCCTTACTCTGGGTCCAGTGCTCTGTCCACTACTGCCAATAATAAAAGTTTAGAGAGTATTGAACAGAAGGACCTGTATAGTAGGAAGAAAAGAAGGGGAGGGGAGAGGAGGTTCAGCCTTTGAGCACGGTTGCTTCTTCTTGTTTTTATGTCACCTTCATTTCTTTTTTCTTTTTGGGGGGGAGGGGCAGGGCAATGAGGGTTAAGTGACTTGCCCAGGGTCACACAGCTAGTAAGTGTCAAGTGTCTGAGACTGGAATTGAACTCAGGTACTCCTGAATCCAGGACCGGTACTTTTATCCACTGCACCACCTAGTTTGCGGGCCCCCCCCCAGCTTCTTCTTGTTTTTCCTTCCTTCTCAAAGAGGGCCATGACATGGGGGTAATATCATGACTTGCACTGAATTAGATTCAAATGAGGGAGGATTGTGTAAGGTCACCAGCCTCACTCTCTCCTAGCTGCCCCACTCAAATCTTGTATAAAAAGACATGAGAAAGCAGATACTGGATGTGGAGTTGACAGACACCAGGATTCATGTTTCACTTCTAGAATCTACTAACTTAATTAACATCACTAAAAGTCCCTTAACATCTCAGACTCATCGTCCTCTGTAATGGGAGTGACAGAACCTGGAGTAGCTATCTCCTGGCTTTTTTGAGGATCAGTAAGTAAAGCATTTTATAAGCCTTAAAAAAAAATCTATTAAAAATGTTAGCTATGGGGGCAGCTCAGTGGTACAGTGGATAAAGCACTGGATTCAGGAGGACCTGAGTTCAAATCCAGCCTCAGACACTTGACACTAGCTGTGTGCCCCTGGGCAAGTCACTTAACCCTCATTGCTCTGAAAAAAAAAAAGTTAGCTATTTACTTATCATGATAGAGGCAAAGACAGAGTTAAGGAACACTTGGATAGATTAGGGCATCAGAAAATAGCAATGTTGGAAGGACCTTTAGAGTGAGCTCATCTGGACCAATCCCTTTGTTTTACAGATTGATCTAATACAGATTCAATCTAATATAACAGTGACAGAACTAGGATTTGAACCCGATTACAGAAGCTAAGACATTGGAGGTCCTCTGGTCCAACCTGTACCTGGACGAGAACCATCCAGCCTTTATTGGAAGACCTCTCTTGGAGGGGAGCCTCCCAAGCCAGCAGTCTGTCCCCCTCTGGGGATGGTTTTAATTGGCAAGGTTTTCCTTAACACGGAAGCTTAAACTTTTCTCTTGACAATTTCCACCCATTGCTTCTAGGTCTGGTCTCTGGGGCCAAAGCAGAAAAAGCTGGATGGACTTTCACCCTGTCTGGCTTTTACCCAGATCCTCACTTCTCCTGGAAAAAGATCCCTAGTTCATTGTCAGTTCTATAGAATAAAGTCGAGTTCCTTGCCCTTTCTGGTTGTCTTGCCGCTCTGCACTGTCCTTCCTATGATGTGATGTCCAGAAAGGCACACCATGCTCCAACAGGCCTCCCTAGGCCTTTAGGCCGCCTAAGATTAGCTCTCTTATAGACCAAATTACTGGCTCAGTTTATAGTCATAATAGCAGCTAGCATTGTGCTAAGCACTTCACAAATATTTGACCTGATCTCTACACCCACCTCATGAGGTAGGTGCTATCTACCTCTGAGGCTGGATTTGAATTTAGGTCTAATTCACGCCCGGCCAGTCTCTTTATCCACTATACCACTTAGCCATGGGGAGTTTGAGTTTGCATCGCACTAAAATCTATGGGTCTTTTCTTTTTCAGATAAACTGGTGTCTAACCATTTCCACTGTCTTGTACTTGTGAAATTTATTTTTTTTAAATACCTAGTCTGACTTGACATTTATCCCTGGGATATTTCATCTTGAAAGGCAGAGTGGTCATATTAGATAGAGAGATGAGCTTGGAGTCGGGAAGGCCTGGATTGATGAGGTCTTTCCTCTGACATATATTGGCTGTGTGACCCTGGGCAAGTCACCTTCTCAGTGACCCAGACAGTTCTGGAAGACTAAATTGTAGAGCAAGTACTGATCTGTAGGGGGAGAGAAAGGTCCTCCCCTATGCCAATGAATTCACAGGTCTAGAAAAAGCAAAAAACAAAAATTTATTTTATGTAACGATCCAGTAATCTATTCTGCTGGGATTTTTCTATATCCTGACTCTGCCATCCAATAGTGAAGGGATCCTTGGGGCACACCAATGGAGACCTTTTACCAGACCAATATTCTTTCCATTGTACCCAATTGCTTCTAGAGAAGAGTCATGAAGGAGAGATTAGCCCATGGCTTAAACTAAAACTAGATTGTCAGAATGGTGATTTTTCAGATAGGAAATAAATTGATCAACATTTCAAACCTGCATACCCTCTGCTGTGATCTGACTTCCAGCTCTTGCTGACCTTTCTAGGGATAGCACTGAGGACAGTCTTGTTTTTAGCCCAGGGGGCAGTTGATCCATTTAGTTTGCGAACTGCTGCCCTGGGGGGCCCAGGTGTCTTGATTGGCTGGTGCTGATGGGAGTGGCAAACTCAAGTAACCCCTTGTACCTGGTTGACCTCCAGACCAAGCTTCATATTTCAATCAGTTGTCAACCCTGGCAATCTCGCCATTCTCTTCTCTCTTCTCCCCAGACCTTTTGACTTTGACCTTTTGGCACACTCATCAAATCAATACTTCTGTTGTTGTTGAGTCGTTCTCGGTCATGTCTCTTTATGACCCCATTTGGGGTTTTCTTGGCAAAGCTACTGGAGCAGTTTGTCATGTCCTTCTTCAGCTCATTTTACAGATAAGGAAACTGAGGCAAACAGGGTTATGTGACTTGCTCAGAGTCCCACAGCTTAATAAGTGTCTAAGGTCAGATTTGAATTCAGGAAGATAAGACTTCCTGACTTAAGGACAGGAACTCGATCCACTGGGCCACCTAGCTGCCCCCAAATCAACTAGCACACCACCATTGTTCCTGGAAAAGGCAAAGATCAGCTCTTTATGATACCCTACATTCCCTTCCTTTCCCTCACCATCACTCCTCTATGTGTATCCTTCCCCTAGAATATAAGCTCTTTAAGAGCTGGGACTGTTACATTTTGCATTTATAATCTCTAGCATTTAGCACGGCCAAATGCTAATAATGCCTTCTTATTCATTTGTTAGCAGAAGAAAAAATATTTTCTAGGTACTTTTTTTTTTTTCAGAGCAATGAGGATTAAGTGACTTGCCCAGGGTCACACAGCTAGTAAATGTCAAGTGTCTGAGGCCGGATTTGAACTCAGGTCTTCCTGAATTCAGGGCTGGTACTCTATCCACTGCGCCACCTAGCTGCCCCCTTAAAGAGCCCTCTTTTTTTTTTTTTTTTGTCCCTGTTGACTAAGCAGCTATGTACTTTTTTTTTTTTTTGGTGGGGCAATGAGGGTTAAGTGACTTGCCCAAGGTCACACAGCTAGTGTCAAGTGTCTGAGGTCAGATTTGAACTCAGGTCCTCCTGAATCCAGGGCCAATGGTTTATTCACTGCACTACCTAGCTGCCCCGGTACTTTTCTCTGAATGTTAAACTCATTGCTACTTATATCATTTAAAGAATTCTGTGAATCCCATCCATCTACCTCCTGTTATTTTAAATGTATGTGCAGAATCATTATGTGTTTATATGTTTAAAGTGATACAAAAAAGACAAATTACATAGCTTATCTGGAAGAATAAGATGTTAAGTCAATGGGATCATTCGAATTTTGTGATATGGACAATTATACATTATGTGTGTACACCACACACACACACACACACACACACACACACACACACACGGTTGGATTTTTTGTTTTATTCATTCATACTGGAGAGGTTTGCCATTTCTTTCTCCAGTGTGCCCCCATTTGACAGATGAAGAACTGAGGAAAAAAGGGGCTAAGTGGCTTAGCCAGGGCCACACAGCTAGTGAGTGTTTAGGCCAGACCTGACCACAGGATCTTATTACCTCCAGGCCTAGTGCTCTGTCGATTTCTCACCTCTAGTTCTAAGAAGAGGGGTCTCCAGCAAAAAGATGTTAAGATTTAGTTAAGAGAACACTTTATTTACTATTGTGGGTTCCAAAGGTAACACAGAATGGGACCTTGTGTAAGTATGCTCAGAGGTAAATGAAGACAAACAGAATTCTGGTGGGGTCATTTAGAGCTGGAAGAGTCCTTGATTTAGGGCCCAGAGAAGTTGAAAGATTTGGCCATGGATGTTAGAAGTGGGATTTGAATGAAAGCTGATATGCTTACCTGCTATACCACACTAATTTTTGTATTGTCTTCAACCCTTCTAAGATTAAAAGAACCTTCGTGGGGCAGCTAGGTGGCACAGTGGATAGAGCACCAGCCCTGGATTCAGGAGGACCTGAGTTCAAATCCAGCCTCAGACACTTGACACTTACTTGCTGTGTGACCCTGGGCAAGTCACTTGACCCCAATTGCCTCACCAAAAAAAAAAAAAGGAAAAATAAAAAAAGAACCTTCATCACAACAACCCTCTGAAGCAGGTAGGGAAGGCAGGTTTTATGAGCTTTATTACACACTTCAAAAAACAAGCTCTGGGAGTAACCGATGTGCCTGGAGCACAGAGTTTACCGGCAACGAGAATTTGAGCATGGATCTCTGGGATCTAAGGGCAGGATCTTTTCCAATATCCATCCCTTGCTGGCTGGGAAATAGCATGGTCCTAGTCTAGATTCTATCTGGTCAGAGTGAAGACAATTTTTGCCTGGTCAGAGGGTGGAGATCAGATCCCATTGGTGGGATCAGGATCATTGTGTCCACAAAGGTTTTGTATACAGATCACATCTCATTCACTGACTCTTAATTATCATTACAAAGCCCTAAAGTGGGGAAAAATAACTGGGTAATAAATATTTTCCTTTGAGTTACTCTCTGCCTTTAGAAGATCCTAGAGAATTTGCTCACCAAAGGTAATAACCACATGCTAGCTTAAAAGGCTGTCTAGGTAGGGGGGGGGGGGGGATGTTGAATATGCTATTGGAAAAGTAAATTTACAAAACAAATTTTGCCATTTCCAAAATGTGGCTAAGTGAGAGGTTGGGTTAAGAGTTCTCCTTTGTGACCACGAAATGTGAATGGAAGGTACCATATATGTCAGCAACTGTGAGACATTCAAGCCTATTATAAAATGTAAATGAACCTTTTACACTGTCTGGACAAGGCTGAGGGGCCTGGCTCCACCAACCACTGACCTAATTTCTCTTTGCACTACCTTGGGAGAATGTCACAAAGGGAGACTTATTGTCTGAATGGGGCAGTAAAATATACCAGGCAAGGGAGCAGATAGAAAATGGGTGGGAAGTTCATGGAGAAAGAAGCAGCAAATAAGTTCAGAAAGCTGCTTTTCTAAGTTGAATGTGCCTGGAGAATAGGAGAAAGAAATCGACTAAATACAGATGGACACCAGAGCATTCCATGTCTCCCATCACCTCTGGTAGAAGCAAACAGCCAGTCACTCATGCCTTACTGTGAACTCTTGGTGCAAAGGTGGTGTGCTGTAAGCAGAGGAAGCTGGGTAAATAGAGGGTTGGACCTGGACCTCCACTGACCTAGGTTCAAATCCCGCCTCACAGGTCCTAGCTATGTGATCCTGAGCAAGTCACCTACCCACTGTCTGCCTCAGCTTCCTCCTCTGCAGAGGAGAATAATAATAGCACCTCCTTCTCCCAGGTTGTTGTAAGGAGTCAATGAAATGATATCTGTTGGTGCTTTGCAAACGTTAAAGCTATTAGTTATGGGCCAGCTAAGTAGTGCAGTGGGGTTGGGAAAGTCTGGAACCAGGAAAACCCAAATTCAAATCTAGCCTTAGACACTAGCTGGGTGACCCTGGGAAAGTCACTTAACCCTGGTTGCCTCAGTTTCTTCACCTGTAAAAACAGCACCTACATTGCAGAGTTATTGTGAAGATCAAATGAAATATTTTTAAGGCTCTTAGTACAGTGCTTGGCAGATCATAAAGGCTATATAAATGTTTTATTATCATTATTATTATTACTGCCAGATTCTCTCAGCATTTAAAAGGGTACAAGTGGTGTTACACTTCCAAAAGGAAGCAAGCATTTGTTAAAGTACCTACTAGGTACAAGGCACTGTGCTAAGTGCTTTACAAATATCTCATTCGATCCTCACAACTACCCTGGAAGGTGGTTGTCCCTGTTTTACAGATGATGAAACTGAGGCAGAGGTTAAATGACTTGCCCAGGGTCACACAGCTTTTAAGTGTCTGAGGCTGGATTTGAACTCGGGTCTTTCTGACTCCAGGCCTTGCTGTTCTATCTACCCTTCACTCCACTAAATTGGAGGAGTGCTTAGACTCAAAAATGAAAGGAGATGGAAAGAGTGTCTGAAGCCCAGGGCACACCAATATTTATTCCACCTCTGCTCTGTGTCCTGAGTGCAGGATAGGAGAGGCAGGGCTGGCTGAGGAAATGGGATAAATATGCCGTTGTCTGCCATTTATTTGTGGGTAACCACTAGATCCATAATGTTCGAACCACACTGGTTTCTCCAACCAGAGTTAGAGGTATCATGACCTCTAGAAAGGCTAGAATTTGCCTGAGTTATGAAGACCACCCATCTCTCTCCCAGCACTGCCATTGTAAGTAACCCTAGGCAAGTTGAAGTGTTCTAAGACTATGTGTTGTAAAGCCGGTGCCAAACTGCATTGTTGGAAGGTGATCCCTCCCCCACTGAATCAGCAGCCTTCAAGTCCCTTCTAGACAAGGGCTGTTCAAGTCCTGGGCTAGACCTTTGTCAGCCACAGATCCATTTTTTTTTTTTTTAAAGAATGACATGTTTTCTAAACACCTTTCCATAAAAACACACTGCGTATCTCTTCAATTGTCCTCCAAGAAAGAGGGCAGAATTAAGACCAGGGATTGGATCCCAGCTCTGCCAATGACTAGTTGTGTGACTTCAGGCAGCCGGTCATTTGATATCTGGGCCCTTTTATTTATTTTTTGGAATAATTTCTAGCGTCCTAGATTTAGAGCTGAACGGGGTTATTTATTCCTACTACCCCACTCTCTCAGTCCCTTTCTTGCTCTGACATTCTGTGCTTGATGACAGGATGGGCCATCAGTCCAGAACTTTCAAACTCCCTCATTTTAAAGTTCAGGAAGAAGAGCCAGAGAAGGTCTTGACCTGCCCAAGGTCACGGAGCTCATAAATGCCAATCGGAATTAGAACCCAGGGTCTCTGGCATCAAATCCAACACTTTCCAATGCATCATCATGCTGTCTCCATATGACCCCTAACTTTCAAGCTAAAACATTAAGCTATAGGTCTATAATGTATATTTTTACAAGGTAGATCATGTTTATAGCTTGGCTGGAACACATCTTTTCAAAATTAGACTATTTCTTAGTTTTGAATTTCTTTTCTTAGACTTTGATGAGAAAAAATTGTTCCAGGCCTTCAGCTTTATCACCAGTAAAAGCACTAATTTAGACTAGTGATGGTAGATGGTCTGCTCCCTTATATCCTAAAGAAGCCCTTCTTCACTAGGACTCCACTTTTTTTTTTTTTTTGGTGAGGCAATTGGGGTTAAGTGACTTGCCCAGGGTCACACAGCTAGTAAGTGTTAAGTGTCTGAGGCCGGATTTGAACTCAGGTCCTCCTGAATCCAGGGCCGGTGCTCTATCCACTGCGCCGATCTAGCTGCCCCGAATCCACTTATTTTTAAACCAATTCAAGAAGAAGGCTCCTTTCCTATAGGGTATCCAGCATGACTGTCAGACTTACCGTCTATAGGCCTTTTCCTAAAACAAGTGGGAAAAGACTACCCTTGTTACTGGATACCAAGGCAGACTTGATATTTCCTAAAATAACTAAGCCTATAACTAACCAGGGACAAGGAGACCCACCAAAATTGGCATACTGGATCATCCAGTTTCTACAAATTTCTACAAATACAGAGAAGAAAACCTAGCTATCTATAGGGGAGGGAAGGAGGGAGAGAAAAGGTTTAAGGTTTGTAGTCTTCGTGAAGATTAACACTACCCCAACATTTGGCAGGAAGGAATTATTTCTATCTGTATGGCCGTATTAACCTTTTTAAGCCTTTTGTTTTGTTTTGTTGTTTTGGGTTTTTTTTGTTTTTGTTTTTGTAGGGCAATGAGGGTTAAGTGACTTGCCCAAGGTCACACAGCTAGTAAGTGTCAAGTGTCTGAGGCTGGATTTGAACTCAGGTCCTCCTGAATCCAAGGCCAGTGCTTTATCCACTGTACCACCTAGCCACCCCTGAAGCCTTTTTTTTTTTTTTTTAAATCAGTACTGTAAAATGAAAGAATTAGACTAGCTGGGCTCCAAGGTCCCTTTCAACATAGGACTCTATAAATTCTCTAGGAAATGAAAGGGTTGAATTCATTCTCCCCCAAATAGGCACCAAATAGGATTTGTTTGTCCAACCTTTTGGCTATTTGAGCCTGCCTGTGTCCAGCACTAGAACAGGCTGTTAGTTCATAAGATCACAGGTTTTTGAGCTGGAAGAGACCTTTGAGAGTGTCTAGTCACTTTGTTCAGTTGTACTGCTTCATATATACTTCTGGGAACAAACGCAATTAGAGAGGTTTTTGGCTAAGAATTTTTTAGATACTTGGCTAGAGCTATGTTAGGTAGGTCTGTCGTTCCCCATGCCCCAGACCATTAAGCTGTTGAAATTAAGTGAAAAAACCCAGTTCTTGTTGCCAGCAGAAAGGTTTGGCATAACAGATGCCCCACTTTCTATCTTTGTAGAATACCTTTCATGGCCTTAGCTTCCTCATTTGTAATAATGAGATGATTGGGTTAGATGACCTCTGAGGTCCCTTCCAGCTCTTAAGCTAAAACCCTCCATTCCTAAGAATGTCAGGATCCCTAGAATGGTAGCACATCCTGTGCAACTGAGGCTGGTAGATGTCTTTGAGCTTGGGAGTCCAGATTTGCAATAAATGTAGTACGGCTCAAGCCAATTGGGTGTCCACACCAAATCAGCACCAATATGAGGTCATTTGTTTTTTGTTTTTGTTTTTGGTGGGGCAATGAGGGTCAAGTGACTTGCCCAGGGTCACATAGCTAGTAAGTGTCAAGTGTCTGAGGCCGGATTTGAACTCTGGTACTCCTGAATCCAGGGCTGGTGCTTTATCCACTGCGCCATCTAACTGCCCAAGGTCATTCGTTTTTGAAGAGGACCAGTGATATCACAGGTGATGTCTCAACTAAATGAGTGAATTGGATTAAGTGAGGCAGGGTGGTACAAAGTCTCTCTTCCAAAATCATCAAAGTCCATTGGCAAGACAAAAGCCAATATGGTAAGCCTCTGGGAGAGGAGAGATGGGGGGAACTGACCCAGGTCAGCAGCAGAGCAGGTCAAAGCTTCATGTCCATGAGCAGTGGGCTCAGGTTCATGAGCGGCTGCTGCACTTCCAGTCTGAATGACATAGGGAGACCTAGTCTCAAAAAAAAAGAGACAAATCTATACCATAGTTAGTACAAGGAAATCAGTCAGCAGAGGGATGTTTTTGTAAAACACAAAGTATAATGAGGATATTGACATCTGACCCATGGAGCCATTGTCAAGTAGAAACTTTCTTTGTTGACAAAGGGAGAAATGCAGAGTTTCGATTTTCTAGGTAAAACAGCATAAGTGATGATCAAGGTTTGAAAAATACAATTCCTCAACCTCCACTACTTATTAAATTCCCTGAGCCAAGCTACTGAATCAGAGACCTTCTTGAGAACTTGCTTCAAGAAGGGGTATGCTTTAGGGGCAGCTAGGTGGCGCAGTGGATAGAGCACTGGCCCTGGAGTCAGGAGGACCTGAGTTCAAATCTGGCCTCAGACACTTGACACTTACTAGCTGTGTGACCCTGGGCAAGTCACTTAACCCCAATTGCCCCACTTAAAAAAAAAAAAGAAGAAGGGGTATGTTTTAGAGAACCTGGTTTAAATTCCTACTCTGCCTCTCACTGATTGTGGAAAGATGTTTCATCTCTCTGGACCTCTGTTTCTTTATAAAGGGGAAGAAGAGGTTGGACTAGAAACTCTTCAATTCATTTAGGGGTAGTCTCTTCCACCTCTAAAATTCTTTGATTCCATGATAATCCCTCTCCCAAGCTTTTCTCAAGAAATTATATTTTTAAAGTCCTTGTGAAACCTCTCATGCCCAGAGATCATGCCCCCTTGGAAATAGCTTCTTCCCTTTTGTCAGAGCGGCCTCTTGACAATCTGTGGCCCTAGCCAGGCTGACGGGCAGCTAGGTGGCGCAGTGGGTAAGAGTGCTGGGCCTGCAGTCAGGAAGACTCCTCTTGCTGAGTTCAAAACTGGCCTCAGACACATACTGTGTGGCCAACTGAACACTAATGGCAAACCAGGCTAATAGGACTAACGGGCCTCTTGGGGCCCCTAGTCCCAGCCTGGTTAGCTTTTTTAATCACCCCCATTCATTTCAGCGGGACACCTGCTTCGCTTCTATTGGACCTATTGATTTTGAATTGCCTTACAATGTGGGGAGAGATGAGGTTGCCCTAAACTCTGATAGCAACAGCTGCCCTGTGGCTGGCACTGGCTCACTAGGTGGCTTTCTTGACGGAGTGGCAGCATCCATATCCCAGCTTCTCACTGGCTTTAGCAATCCTACATAGGCAGTTTAACTTAATTTTTGAAACTGCATTTTAAAATTGGGACTGGAATGTCTATGTCTTCTCTTCCATTTGGTTATTTTATGAGCTTAAACTGAAATCTGATTTCCATGAATTTCACAACAGGGTGTCTGGTTAAGATCCAGCAAGAAGATGGTAATTCACCCAAGGGATCACATTTTAAAAGGGACCTTGAAAGCTGCCTTTACCTATCTTAAAACACCTTTTGCTACCTTTAAACAGCATGACTACAATAATCTCCTTCCTCATGTCTGTCTCCTGGCTTCCTTTTATACAATTATACAGCCAGCCAGGACTCACTGACTGCTTAGTGAACATGGAGTTCTGTACTAGACCCTGAACAGGCCTTTTGTTTAAGTAAAATTATTAATTTGCCAACCTCTTTGTCACAATCTCTTTGGGCCTCTGTTTTCTCATCTATAAAATCAAACTTATTGGACTAAATGACCCCGAGGTGCCATCCATCTCTAAATCTATAATCCTATGATTCCAATAATGACAGAACCAAACCTATACAATAGCAAGGTCAAGGATGCCAATCATTAAAGAGATATGAACCAGCTAGATGGTGGTGCCCAAAGAGAGTGTTCTGTGTATATGGATCCCCACAAAAATGGGTATAACATAACCAAACTAAAATGTATGCAGGTTTAGCCAAAGTAGGAAGAAGGCACCCCAGCCAAAAGACTTGGCATGGCTGGTGTAAGACCAGTAAGAACACAGACACATATGGCTTTAAGTTTTTCATTTATAACCCTATAAACCAAAGGTCTTTTAACAGTTATTTACTGACAAATACCTAGAGTCATGGAAATAAGCTCTCCAGTTCTCTTCCTGTTTTAACTGGACCAGCTTATCTGGAAATAGGCTGCACACGCTTCACCCAAAGACGACAGTAACAGCAACAAAGAATTTCTAGGGCGGAGTTCTTTGAAGAGCTAAATGGTTTATGTTTTAGCAACATTGTTGATGTTGGCCTTCAATACTTTCAGATTGGTGAGATGAAAAAAATCCTCTTGACTCCAGATTGGGGAGTCCTGTGCCTAGCAGGACTGCTTCTCTTCCCATCATGGAGAGCAGGAGACCCAAACAAAAAGCCAAGTCTTGCCTGGTAGTGGTATAACAGCTCCAAATATTCTCAGGGCATTGGTGGTTTCTATCCCTCCACGGAGAAGAATCTCACTGGTCAGTCCTAGGAAAAGGGGGTGGGAAACAACTAAGACTTGAGCTCTCGATCTGGTTTCATGCTAAAGGGCTCCAGTCTCTCATTCTCAGGAAGCAGGCTGTTCAGTCTCTCCATCAGAGGTACAGTCTGGTCAATGCCCATTTGTATGCGGCGCAGAATGGAGGAGATTTCATTAACCTTCTGGATCTGTTCGGCATACTTTGAGTACCTTTTCTGTCGTTCCTGCATGAAGCCAAAGAGTGTCTCCACAGTAATGTCCATCTAATGGAAGGGAAAAACAACAAACTCATTAGGCAGCCAACTCCTCTTAACAATTCATTGAACGTAAGATGGGGAAACCCATCTACTACACAACTGCAGGAAAAAAAATTGACTATAAAGCAAGGAACTGGAAGTGGGGCAGGATTCTACAATGAACCTCCTACACATCATAATTCAATAGAAAGAGCACTTCTTTGGAGCCAAAGGACCTGGATTTTATCCAATTTCTGAAACTTGGTACCTGTGGTCAGTCTCTTTGTTATCCTAGGAAAGATATAATTTTTTCTGGGCATCTACTTCCTCAACTGTAAAATGATAGGATTATACCAGATGATCCCCTAAGGTGGTCCCCTTTGAGGGAAAGAAAGCTTCAGGCATCACAATACTACAGATAGACACTAACTTAAAAAAATAGGAAATGGACCTTTTCCAACTCATTGGGGAAAGAGGGGAAAAAAAGACCTGCATTTCCTAGCCACAACTGGGCAAAATGGATGGAACTGCCCCTTCCTCTCTGCCCACACATCCCTCAGGCTACATGCTACCTACTACAGGAGAGAGGTAGATACTGGACCTGTGACTTCACTGGTAGAAGGAATTCCAGGATGAGAGAATTCTTACAAGTGCCTGTAGGCACCTCCTCTGCAACTTAGAGTCTTAGAGAGCTGCTTAGAAGGCTGAGAAGTTAAGTGTCAGCTAGAACATATCCAAGGTAGCATGGGAACTTGGCTCCACAGTCAGTTCTTCATCCACTATGCTATACTGACTCCTCTCATCCTTCAAATCTGCCCTTGAGGTTAATTTTCAACAGTATTAAAATGTCTAAGAACCTCATTGAGTATGGATCTGCTGCATATCCTCCTTGGGATGGCCCTTGGCCTTATTATATTAATACTAGAAACAACACATTTCTTTCCTAGCACTTAGGAGCATTATTTTTTGATGAGTAGGTGCTTAATAACTCTTTATTGAATTAAACCCAAAACACAACACTCCAATGTTAGGAGAGAGACAAAGATTATATATAGAACAAAGCTTGTGCCCTTAGGGAGCATATGGTCCAGCAGGGGAATGGCATAACCACATGATTGTAATACAAAATGTCATAGGAGATTTGTACACTTAGGAAGGCTACCAAAAAAACCCAAACAAACACTTTTTAAGTCCTAAGGAAGGTCTTTCCACCTATGTGACCATGGACAGATCATTTAACTTCTTCCATTAGGCATCAGCAAACTAGAGTCCATTTCCCTAGCTTGTTTTTGTACAGCCCTCGGGCCAAGAATGGTTAGGAGTTTTGTGGTCCACAAGTCTGACACCTTTGGTGTGGCAGCTCCAGAGACGGCTTCCCAATTTTCCTTTTTATATAAGAAAAGTTGCACCACTGCTACGATAGACATGCTCCTTCCTTTTGGAAGTTACAGGATAGTGATTATTGGGGAACAAAATGTTGTTTTCTACCTCTGACTTGAGATTTATGCATTGAAATCATTGAGCCTGGCAACTGTCTAAGGGGAAGGAGAGCTTGGGACTAAACTGTTTTCTAATTTATCAAGGTTAGAAAACAAAGGGAGGATATGCAGGGTGATGTCAAGGTGCTATAGCACCAGAAAGGATATTTTATGTATGATGTCAGTTGACTTAGGGCAAAGTTAAAAACAAAAGGATTCATACCAATTATCTGTGAAGAGCTAATGCTGATCTTGAGTTGTTCTCTAGGATTAGGGACCCAGGCCTTAAAGAGGTGCTTCTATTTCCTTGTTTCTCACCCCTGAGATTCATCATGTGACATGTTAATTCCACAGAAGAGAGAGAATCGATTTGCAATAAAAGGTCTTAACACGACTTTAGAGACTAGGTAGCAGCAGCAGCAGCAGTAGTAGTAGTAGTAGTAGGCCTCCGTCAGTCGCGGACGACCATGGATCAGCGCCTTGTAGAGCCACAGGCCACAGTGTGGCTGTGCTGGAGTGTCCTCTCCAGGTTGCTGGCCTGGGCGGATCAATATGGAAAACAAGCTGTTGCTCATGCAGCAGTAGAAATATGTATTATGTGTCTTCTATAGCAAGCAATGTTGATTCCTTTCCATTCCTCAGTGTCAGAGGATTACATTTGCCATTACAAGATTCAAAGAATGAAAACTCTATCATTATAAACATAATAAGCAGGAGGTAATTACAGATACCAGACAACATGGAAAGCATCAAAGAAGAAAACTTTTACCCTGACACAATGGAAAACATGAATGTGCCGTTCCCTAAGTTGGTTTCAGTTCCCATGTACCTCACAGGGTATGATGTGACCAAGCTCAATATGATTCTAAAATTTCATTATCTCTAAAGACAGTCTACTCCTTCTGTTTAGGCTTGCAGAAGTGATGAGAGGGTTGGACTTCCTAGAAGCATTTGTTAAGTACCTATGATGCTATAGGCACTGGGAATACAAAGAAAAACAAAACCAGTCCCTACCCTCAAGGAATTTACAGTCTAATGGGGAAATATAACATGCCAACAACTATGTACAAAGATATGTTCAAAATATATTCAAGCTATATTCAGAATAAATTAAGAAACAATCACAGGGGGCAGCTAGGTGGCGCAGTGGATAGAGCACCGGCCCTGGATTCAGGAGGACCTGAGTTCAAATCTGGCCTCAGACACTTAACACTAGCTGTGTGACCCTGGGTAAGTCACTTAACCCCAATTACCTCACCAAAAAAAAGAAAGAAAGAAAGAATCACAAAGGGAAGGCACTATCATTAGAAGTATCAGGAAAGACTCCTTGCAGAAAGTGGGATTCTAATTGAGACATGAAGGAAGCCAGAAATAAGGAGGGAGAGAATTCCAAGCATAAGGAACAGCCAATGAAAAGGTTGATAGAGTGTCCTGTTCAAGGAAGAGCCAGGAGGTAGGTATCACTGAACTGTATGTAGATGAGAGTAAAGTATAAAATGATAAGAAAAATAGCAAGAGGCCAGGTTATGAAGTTTCAAAAGCCAACAAAGGATTTTTCTATTTGATCCTTTAGGTAATGGAGAGTCACTGGGATTAGGGTTGACTGAATAGGAAGTGACAGGGTCAGACTCTGGCTTTTAGGATATGGTGAGTGAAGGATGGATTGTAGAGGGAGAGAGGCTTGAGGCAGAGAGACTAACCAGGGCCTACACTGGGGGTGGGGGTGGGGGTGGGGTTTACACTGTTCCCTTTGAGTTCTTCATGTACCCTTTTGCCTCATAGTGAAACAGGAAGAAGAAATAGCTATATTTGATTAACATAGTTTCTTGGTCCACAGAATCATAGAATTTGAAAGCTGGAAGGGATCTCAGCAACTGACCCAACTGACCCATCAAGTCTGACCCACACACCAAAGGATTCCCATTATAAAATACCTAAGACACGGCCATCTAATCTCTGCCTGAAGACCTCTGTCTCCTGGGGGCTCCCACCACCCCATCCTACTTCTGGATAGCTTTAATTGTTAGGAAGCATTTCCTGATATTCAGCCAAAACCCATCTCTTTGCAACTTCTACCCACTGCTTTGGTCTTGCCCTTTTGAGGCCAAGCACAGGTCTGGTCCCTCCACATGTCAGCCCTTCAAATCCTTAGAAATGGCTCTCATACCACGCCTTCCCCTGGGCATCACATGCCCAGTTCTTTCAACTGATTCTCATATGAGATGGCCTCAGTCTTTCACCATTCTAGCTGCCCTCTCTGGACACACTTAAGCTCCTCAGTGTTCTTCTCCAACTGTAGTCCTCAGAAGGGAACACGATGCTCCTGATGAGATCTGCGGATAGAGGACAATGCAACTGTCTCCTTTGCATTACTCATAACTATGTTTCGCTTAAGTAAAGCAGCCTGAAATTGCTGTAAGATTTTTTTACCTGCCATAGCATACCTCTGATTCACTCTGAGTCTGCAGTCCACAGAAATCTCAGATCTTTTTCAGACTGCCGTTGAACCTTGCCTTCTCCATCTTGTTCTTGTGGAATCCACTTCATTTACCCAAGTGTAATACATGACGTTATCCCTCTGGAATTTCATCTTATTAGATTCAGTCCAATGTTCTAAGCTGTGAAGACTGTTTCAGATCCTAACTTTATTGTCTAGTATGTTTACTATCCCTCCCAGCATTGTGTCATCTACTAATCTGATAAGCATGCCATCTGTGCCTTGGTACAAAATATTGACAAAAACATTAAACAGCATAGGACCAAGCACAGATCTCTGGCATACTTCACTGAAGAGCCCTTGCCACACTGAAATGAGCCATTAAAAACTACTTCCTGGGTCTGGCCATCCAGCTAGCTTTTAGTATGTTAAATTCTATTATCATCTAGCCAACATCTTTTCATCTTCTTTGCCAGAAAAGTATGAAATAACTTTTATTAAAAGCTTTGCTATAATCTAGGTAAGCTATATTTACAGCATTCTTCTAACTACTAGTTTAGTCATTCTTTCATAGAAGAAAATGAAAGTTACCTGTTTGTTTTTTCTTCCATGACCTATTCTTGATGGAAGCTGTGTGGGCTCACTGTAATCACTGCTTCCCTTTCAACTACCTTCTCTTTTAATGATCCATCTTAGAATGTTTCCAAGAATTAAAGTCAATCTTTTTTTTTTTAATTTATTATTTTTTTTAGTGAGGCAATTGGGGTTAAATGACTTGCCCAGGGTCACATAGCTAGTAAGTGTTAAGTGTCTGAGGCCAGATTTGAACTCAGGTACTCCTGACTCCAGGGCCGGTGCTTTATCCACTGCGCCACCTAGCCGCCCCTAAAGTCAATCTTATTGGTCTATTAACAGTTTCCTAATATTGTTCTTTCCTCTTTTGAAAATCAGACATCTGTCCTTCTTCAAACTTATACTACAGTGAGTCAGCAATCAGATCCACCAATCTTCAGGACTCAAGCATGCAGTTCATCTGGACTGGGTGACGAATTCACCCATGGTAATCAAGGCCTCCCTTACTATCTCCTTATTTATCTAATTTGTCAACTCTTTGACAGTCATTTATAGTTCAGAATTCATTCTTCTTGGAGGAGGAAAATAAAAGGAGCCCAAGAAGAAGGGACCCATTGCAGCAACCTCAGTGGGCCAAGCCAGCCAGTATATAACAATATACTGGTCTTTCAGTATATAACAATAAAGAAGCTTTCCCTCTCTGCCGTCAGTCACTATTGTCCCAACCATCATCCTCCTTTTGTTCCCAATATAACTAAAACAACCAAACAATACAGGCCCTTTTTGCTGTCCTGGATCACTTTGGTTCGTTCTTTTAGTGCTCTAGATGATTAAGCCACGCCCTCAGGTTTTTATCCTTGGTTACCTGGCCATTGTGTCTGTATAAGAGGAGAGGTATTTTTGTGGAAAGGAAGAGATTCCTATTTATTTTCAAAGGATGTAAGATATTGCTTCTGCTCTGAACATTTTCATACACAATATGAATAGAAAAAGAACTCTTAATATGTATCACTAAAATGTAAGAAATGAAGCGATCACACTTTCAGATAAGAGTTTGGAGAGAAATGATCTGGAAGATCTGGACCTATTTATTAACACTGAAGAGTGATGCCTCACTTGTGTGGAAAGTTTAATGTTATAAAAAGGCAGAGCCTTTGGGGTTCCAGGAATGACCTACAGCAGAAGGTACTGTTTGAGCATAGTCTTGAAGGAAAGCAAGGACTCCATGAGGTGGAAATGAAGAAGGAAAACATGAAGAGGCTGCCAGAGATGGAGCACTGTGTGTGTGTGTGTGTGTGTGTGTGTGTGTGTGTGTGTGTGTGTATAACAGGAAGTAGAGATGGACCATGTGGTGCATGAAAGGGAGGAAAAAGGAAGAAAACCTTAGATGTGGCCAGATTGTGAAAAGTTTTACAGGCTGAACAAAATGTCTTTTTGATCTGGTGATAGGAAAACACTAGAGTTTCTAGAATAAAGGGAGTTGTGTGTGACACGGTTGTAACTGAGGTTAAAGAAAATCCCTGGCTACAGTGTGGTGGCAGTAGAGACTGCTAAGAGCAGCTGGGATGAGATGGCCTCACCTCTGTGCCCATGAGCTGGGAGCTGTCCAGGCCCAGCTGAATGATGGGAAGGTAGATGACCATTCTAAGAATCTCAGAAACACAGGGTCCCTTGACAAAACAGCAAAATATTGGATTGGCAGGGACGCCAGCTTCTGGTGATGTTAATGAAATCACAGGTGCAAGTGGATGAAAAGGAGATGATTATATATGTCAGATTATAAACGTTTGCTGTGTCTTCCATTGCTTAGAATTCACTGGGCATTGAGTGGGTTAATGAAAAAATGGTTGAAGAAGGCTTAACAGCAAGAATGCAAATATTGCCAAGAATTGTGCCTCCCTCCAGTTAAACAGCTTCATGCCTGCTGAAGATTCAATAAGGGCTGCCCTAGCAGGCTACAAATTGAATCAGGGTCCTAAGAAAGAGGAGTCCAAGGAGAAGGGACCCATTGCAACAACTTCACGTGGGCCAAGCTAGCCAGCCTCCCCTTCCAGTATATGACAATAAAGGAGCTAAATAATACACACATTATTCTCATAACAGGTCTAATGCAAGTGACATGCACGTTTTACAATGTCGTCTTCATCTTTTAGGACTTTTGTCTGATGTGACTGTTATATTTTGAATTGTGACTTGTGGCTGTGGAAGTTACCTTGTCTAATCGCAAAATATTAACTAAAAGTGATAACCTTCACCTGAATGGGTGAATTACATTCAGCAAACATCAAATTACACCTGTGTTGGTTTGGGGGCAAAGAATTACAATTACAGATTGCCTTGACATAAATTTTGGTAGAACCAATTATTGTACACGAAACAAATCTGCATATATAATATAATAAAATGCATGTAGGAAGGAAGTCACCAGAACAGCTGTTCTCATTCTCCTCTTCCCCCTCCATATATATGTATATGTATGTACATATACCATGGTGCATAAGTATATGTACACACACATACATACACACATACATGAAAGATGCCAGGGGAAGATAGAAAATGACAAGAAATTGGCAACTGACTGGACATGTAGGGGGAGAATGAAAAGGAAAGGATGATACCAAAGTCTTCAAACCTGGGTGACTGCTAAAATAAAATTGAGGAAATCATCTAATCTAAACCCTTCATTTTAACATGATGAAACATGAATCCCCAAAAGATCACTGACTGGCCTAAGGTAGCAGGATCAGGTTTTGATCTCGGGTCTTCTGAATGCAAATGCAATATTCTTTCCATTACACCAGAGGCATCAAACACATGACCCACAAACTCCAGAATGTGGCCTGAATGAACCATATTATCTGATTTAGATGTGTTTGTTTACTAATAAGAAGAGAAATACAACATGTGTGGTTTTCTAAGTCAGCATGCATCCTGTAGCGATTCTTGTATATGAGTTTGACACCACTATACTGTAGAAGGGCTGTTATGTTTCCCTCCAAGGCAGCAGAACTTTCCCTTTTCCATGGAACTACCCAGGAGCCTTACCACCAGGTAGAAGAAAGGCCCCAGCCTAACCTATGGGTGGCCTGCATGGTGATGGACTGGCCCATCTCATTACTAACCAGAGGCCAGGATCTCTTTCTCCATTTCCACATTACACTCATGTGAGAGACACAGAAGGCCACTCAAGATTTCATAGCAACACTGTCCTCTTATAAAAGGGGAAGAATCGTTCTGACTATCCTAAATTGCACTAATGCAGGAATGACAAACTCCTTAATATCCTGAGAAGCAATTTTTTAAAAAGAGGTAAAAATTTTAAAAACCTGTTGACCCAAATGATTGTCTTACATGTGGAAGTTCGGACAAAATAACAAAATAAAATAGAAAAATTCAGGGAGGATGGGAGAAGATGGTTGGTTGTACCTGGGAGTCTGTTCCCAAGGCCGACTCCCCTCACAGCTGCTTCTCTTACTCCACTTTTGAACTGAAAGAGTCTCTGAAGACTTACAAGTTTTTCCACAAAGGACTTTATCCTTGGCAGCCGTAGCTAGAGCTCCAGCTGCAGATGTGTGTGTGGTATGGAAGAACAACAGCTGTTTCTAAGTAAGGGTCGTGTTAAAGTGTTTGCAGATCAGGGGACAACTTTTAGTCACATGTAGGTGTCTCTGGTAAGCCTTGTGTCAGCTTCACTCACAGACCATGAGGGAATGGATGTACTCTGGTGGGTTTCTCTTTTCTTTGGAACACCAGATAATCTGAAAACTTCGACCACCCAAATCCCCTTGCAAACACATAGTTCACGGTTCACAATACTCACAGGATGAACAGAAAACCCAAATAGGGTTTGTATCACAGCCAATAGGGAACAAAACAGAACTGCAGTACTAGCCAGTTACCATAACCATTAATTCCAGGTGGAGTCTGTGTGTCGTGTCAGCCCTATACGGCATTGCTCCAGCAGGGGGTGCTCTCACTTGCTCATCCACACTGGCATTCTCTGCTCTTTATGTGGTCCTGGACCTATTGATGTGGGTAGTTTCTTTACTCATCATCTCCACGGCACTGGATGTCAGATTAATCACTGGCTTCAGAATCCAGGAACCTCTGCTGCAAATAGTTGCCACTATGGAATGCTCTGGTAATCTATCCTCTGGGGCGGAAGAATGAGTGTCATATACCCACAGGTATCAAAAATCTTCAGTGCCTTCAAATGACATCAGATATATATTTATACATGTTGACATATATTCAGTATAGTATTATGATCTTTGGGCAGACTGGCTTATAGCCTAAGTCCTGGGTCTGTGGACAACTGAGGGAGGTTGGCACTCACTGCTGTTACTAGGTGGTTATACACCATAAATTGCCATAATAATAATAATAAGAGCTAAGTATTATACAAGATTTTGAGGTTTGAAAAGCTCTTTACATATTAAATTTTACATTGGCTTCTTGAAACAATTCTGAGAGCTAGATGTTATTACTATCCCCATTTTACAAATAATGAAACTGAGGCTGAGAGAAGTTGTAACTTGCCTTAGATAAAACACCCAGTAAGTGTCTGGGGCAGGATTTCAACTCAGGTCTTCTTGACTCCAAATCAAGTGCTCTATACACTCTCCCATCTAGCTGGCTATCTCCCTGAGATCTACAATGACTAGAGCAGGCTGTAAAAAAGCTGCCTTCAGATCCATTCATTAATTTGTCTGTTCTGCCCAGTCAGTGGCTGCCCAGAGGCCAACACAGCGCTGACAGTCTTCCACAGCATTCCAAATTCAAGCTTCCTCTTATTCAAGATCTTGGCTCAAATTGTCTCCATATGGACCCTTCTTTGGGGACAGCTGTCCTGAAGCAAGTGAATAAGCACATAATACACAGAAAAAGCTGCCAGAAAGAACCACAGATAAGTAGGATAGCTTTGACATGTTGAATGTATTATATCACAGGGTCATTATCAGTACTACTTACTGTTTTTACATTTAAGAAGAAAGGTAATCTGTACAACATGGATTTGTAATTTCATGAGCAATTCTCTTTTTGTGTTCTACTATGTATATGGAAATGCCCATTTTACTTGCTGTTTATTATATTCAGAATAAAAAAAAAGTATAAACAAGTTTTACTCACATATGCACATGCCCACATGTTTGTGTACCACAGTGTAGCCCAAATCTTTAGGTCTCCTTTTCATGTGGTATTCCTACTAGTTCCTCCATAGGTTACAAGTGTCATGTTCAAAGGGTCCTCTATTCCATTTTGGTTTTTTGCTTGCTTTCTGTTTGCTTGTTTGTTTTGTGTGTGTTTTGTTTTGTTTTGTTTTTTGCAGGGCAATGAGGGTGAAGTGACTTGCCCAGGGTCACACAGCTAGTAAGTGTCAAGTGTTTGAGGCCACATTTGAACTCAGGTCCTCCTGAATCCAGGGCTGGTGCTTTATCCACTATACCACCTAGCTGCCCCCAAAAGGTCCTCTATTCTACAGAACACCTCCTCAACTAACTGTAGTGGGATAGCCCTCTACTGGTCCTTTATCTGAAATGTCCCAGAGGCACCAAGATTTTGTAGCAAGACCATCTAACCTGTGTATCAAGGTCCCGAAAGCAATTTCAAGCATCATTACTTTTTGTTCCTCCATGTTTTTCTAGGCCAAGGGGATTATCTAGACAGAGGGCCTCTCTTAACTGATCTCTCAGGTGGGTGCCACTCTAGTCACCATGTCCTCTATTCAACTCAGCAGGTCATTCTCTCCCTAATATAATAAAATCACAGAAGTTTAGAATTGCTAGGGCCCTTGGAGTCTCTGACTAAGCTACTAAGATTCATTGGCTTTTGTTAAGTTTTGTACCTCATCTCTTCCACTGATCAATCTCTTTTCTAACTAATACCAAAGCATTTTGATGATTACTGCTTTATAGTATTAGTCTAAGTCCTGGTAGGGATAGGCCTCCTTCTTCCTACTTTTTTTTTTCATTATTTCTCTTGAGATTCTTGACCTTTTATTTCTCCAGATGACTTTTGTTATTATTTTTTCCTAGCTCTATTAAATGATCCTTTGGTGGTTTGGTACAGCAATGAATAGGTAAATAAATTTAGGTAGTACTGTTTTTTTTTATTATATAGATTCAGCTAACCTAGGAGCAACTTGTATTTCTTCAACTATTTAGGTCTGTATTTCCTTAAATAGTGTTTTATAATTATATTCATATAGTCCATGTGTGTGTGTGTGTGTGTGTGTGTGTGTGTGTGTGTTGGTATCTCAGCAGTCTTTCAAGGTCATTGATAATTGCTCAGAAATCACATCACTAGTGTTTTCATTACCCTGGGATATAGTTAATCTGGGCCTGGTAACTTGTTCAATTTGTTGTGGGTTTCATAGATCATAAATTTAATGCTGAATGGGATCTTAGAGATCATCAACTCCTACTCCCTCAGTTTATCAATGAGGAAACTGAGGACTAAAGTTAAATGACCTGCTCAGGGTTACATAAATAGTAACTGTCTAATGTTGGATTTGAATACAAGTGTTCCTAACTTACTAGGCAAATAATTATTCTCCTTGGCAGAGAAAAGAGCAAAATCAAAGTTGAATAATTTTTTTCTTCCTATCATTCATTATCATCTACCCTAAACAATGGTCCTATCCCTTTTCTTAATTCTGTTTTTCCCCCAAGAGAGCTTTTGAAAAATATGGGAAAAAAGGTGCTGTTCATCAACATATATTGAGTAAATATTGGCATCATTACCCACCTGCAAAATGGGAATATTAATACTTGTATTTTCTATCTCCCAGAACTACTATGAGGAAAGTTCTTTAAAAAACAAAGTGCCAGGGGGCAGCTAGGTGGCGTAGTAGAGAAAGCACTGGCCCTGGATTCAGGAGGACCTGAGTTCAAATCCAGCCTCAGACACTTGACACTTAGTAGTTGTGTGACCCTGGGCAAGTCACTTAACCCTCACTGCCCCACCAAAAAAAAAAAAAAACCAAAAAAAAAAAAAAAAAAAGGAAAAAAAGTGCCAGAGCAGCTGGGTGGCACAGTGGATAGAGCAGGGGCCCTGGAGTCAGAAGTACCTGGGGTCAAATTTGGCCTCAAGACTCTTATTAGCTGTGTGACCCAGGGCAAGTCACTTAACTCCAAATGTCTCCAAATAAAAGAAAAAGAAACAAAATACCATACAAATGTGAATTATTATTAACAAAATTATATAATATTAAACTACATAGTAGACAGCTCAAGTACATCATGTATTTCAACAAATCTCTCCTACAATTATTTTATCTATAATTTTTTTTAAAAAGACAAGTTAAAATTACCTTGTGATTGTTACTATGAACAAAAACTTGTAAGCACAGATCATTCTGCCTCACCTGATTATTGACTATGAGACTTGTCCAAGGTCACCCAGCTGTTAAATTTCTAAGACCAAATTTGAAGTCTTCGCTACTCCAGGTCCAGCTTGAACCATCTACCTCTCAGGGAAGAGAGCAGGACTGGAGAGAGAGATCTAGGGGTCATCAGCATAGAGATGATAATTAAACTCATTAGAGTTAATGTGGTGACCAAGAGAAAGCATTGCAGAGAAAAATAGGGAGTAAGGCTCAAGAAACATCCACATTAAGGGTGCATGATATGGATGAAGGAGTTTAAGTAGGAATGATAAGGCAAGTAGGAAGAAAGCCACAAGAAGCAGAGAAAAAAGACTATCCCAGGAGAAGAGAGCTGTCAGTAATGTTGAAAGGGATAAGAACTGAAAAAAGACCATTAGATTAGGCCATTAAGAGATCACTACTGGGGCGGCTAGGTGGCATAGTGGATAAAGCACCGGCCTTGGATTCAGGAGTACCTGAGTTCAAATCCGGCCTCAGACACTTGACACTTACTAGCTGTGTGACCCTGGGCAAGTCACTTAACCCCCATTGCCCTGAAAAAAAAAAAAAAGAGATCACTAGTAAATTTGGAGAGAGTAGTTTTTCAGTCAAGTGATAAGAAGAGAAGCCAGATTACAAAGGCTTGAAAAGAGAGGAAGAAAAGTGGAGGCAGAAACAACTTTTTCTAGGAGTTTGAGAAAGAAAGGAAACACAGAGCAATAGTTTGAGGGGATGATAGTTTGAAAGGATGGGGAGACAAAAAGGTTCGAAGGCAGTAAGGAAACAATCAGAGACTGAGGATTATTGTGGTTACTATAAACTGGAAAAGATGAGAGGAGATGGAATCAAAGGCATATGTAAAGGAACAGTTGGTGTTAGCAAGAAGAGTTAACCTCAATGCCAAATGAAAGAGGAAAATGAAATAAATAAATAATGGAAATAAATATGATCAAAATAAAATAAATAAATAAAGGAAAGTTATAATCAAGGAAAATAAAAAGCTAGCAGGGGAGGAATGCAAGGTCAAATTTTGACAGGAAGAGAAGGGGAGAAAAAAGGATCCAAAATTAAACGACTTTCATTTTCTCAGTAAAGAAAGGAGTTTCTCAGCTTAGGGATAGGGGGTAGAGATAGAGTAGAAATGTGGGAGACTTGAAGAGAAAAGGTTTAGGAAAAACATTTGTAGGGATTGAGATAGGGAATCAATTAGGGAAGAATAAAAAAGATTGCTTTTTAACTATTAGGGCTCAAGTGAAGTTGTATAGCCTGAAATTTTGTTTGCTTCCTGTTTATTTTTAGCAATCTTTTAAAAAAATTATTTTCCTCTCTCCTGCCCTTCCCCCACCCCTTGAGAAGGAAAGCAATCAATTATACATGTAAAGTCATATAAAATATATTATCATTAGCCATGTTGCAAAAGAAAATACACAGACACACAAAAATAAGAAAAATAAACAAAGTGAAAAAAGTGTACTTCAATCTGCACTCAGAGTTCTTCAGTTCTCTATCTCTAGAGGTGGACAGGGCTTTTCATGTATCCTTTGGGATTGTCTTGATCAAAATAGCTAAGTTTTTCAAGCTGTTCATAGTTACGATATTTCTGTTATTTTGTACAATGTTCTCCTAGTACTGCTTGTTTCACTTTGCATCAGTTCATTTAAGTCTTTCCAGGTTTTTCTGAATGCATTCTTTCTCATATCACAAGAATTTTCCATTACAATCACATACCACAACTTGTTCGGCCATTCCCTAATTGATGGGCATACCCTCGATTTCTAATTCTTTGTCACCACAAAACAAAAAGAAACAAAACAAAAAACAACAACATAGTATGTATAGTATAGTATGAAGTTATAAAGTGACTTCCTCCAACTTTGTTCAGCAATATATAAATAAGAGTGGAAAAGACCGATGTTTAAAGTAATCTAGTACTAAAGTTTGACAAGAGATGTGCAGGAATATGATGAAGAAGCAAGGGATGTGAGAGGAGAGGATAGTGTAGAGTTGAATTGGGAATAGAAGGGAAGTCAGAGCAGGAGGGAATGGCCTGAAAAAATGCTGAGAGATTAGAATATTCTCCCTCCTAACCTTTGCCTCAAAGAATCCCTAGCTTCCTCTAAGGCTCAGCTCAAAAAGTACCTCCCACTTGAGGTGTTTCCTGATCTCCCCAATTGCCAGTGCTCCCTCCCCCCAAAATTATTTTGTGTATTTTTTAATCTATGAATATGTTTCTCCCAATAGAAAGTAAGTTCCTGAGGCAGCTAGGTGGCGTAGTGGATAAAGCACCGGCCCTGGATTCAGGAGTACCTGAGTTCAAGTCTGGCCTCAGACACTTAACACTTACTAGCTGTGTGACCCTGGGCAAGTCACTTAACCCCCACTGCCCCACAAAAACAAAACAAAACAAAACAAAAAAAACGAAAGTAAGTTCCTTGAGGACAGAGACTGTTTATATGGTTGTCTTTATGTCTTCAATGTCTATCACAGTACTGGAGAAAAAGCAACAAATGCTTCTTACGTTGAACTGAATGAAGGCTGTAATGACAGAAGAAGAAGTATGGGACAGGAGGAGAAAGGAAACTATGACACATAAAGCATACAAATTATGGCAGTACATCTTTAACAGAAAAAAAGACAGAAAACTTAGGGTTATGCCATGTTAGATCTGCTTATCTAACCAAAAATTTTCCAGTATTGCACAATCACTCAAGTAACAATTTATCATGATGTTTTTTGCTGACCATATTTCATTTTTGTGCTTAACTCTGACTACTTAAACACTCGGAGAAGAGTTATATTACTCATTCCAAAATTCCCCAGCTGGGCTATTCTACCCATATATCTGAAATCATTATTTATGTACATGCCTTTCCTATGTCCTCCTGACTTGTGCCTTTTCAGTGTATGTGAAGATTATTTGTCTCTGGAAACAAACATCATTCCTACCACTTGTAATCTATTAAACTTTTAATCTGATGAAACTCATATGTAATTTATGTAGCAAAGTTGTATTTTTGACTCACTAGATGGTCCATTTTGTCTGCAAAAGTCCCATTTTAAAATCTTACTTCACTATATAGACAGCCCAAGCATACAGGAAGTAGAAGAACTGAAGATCCTAGGACATGAGGACTATGTGTGGAAAAGGGAAGAGAGGAAGGAAAATTCAAATCAACAGTCTCAATAGGTTGGCTGAATCAGGAGGAGGCATGGTGGACCTGTCCAATAACTATGTACCCCCTGACCACAAGGCCTGTTATCATGCTTATAAGCCAAAGAAACCAGGGAGTAATTACCATAAAAGGACAAAATAATTGGGAAGCAGATTTCAGACAGGCATTTTGTCAGTACTCTTAGAAGAAAGCCTGCTGCTCCCATGGGCATCTCCTTGACTTACAATCTCTGTTCTAGGGCTTTTTCCATCTTCTTCTCAGCCCCTTGGATAGTTGGACTATTAAATATGGCTTCTGAATTTAATCTATACATTATTATTTAAACCGCATCTTTTTTTTTTTCCAGAAGAAAAGTTTTCCCTATACCCTGGTAATTACACGAATCCCTAAGTGAAGACTGACTTTCCTGACCAAGACAAAACAATTATCTTCCTCTAATGGGAATCAAATGTCTTCCCCCATGACTCAGTTCAGAAAATGGTGTAACTGTTTCTGTCAGCAGACTTGAAGCTCCTCCAGGGCAGGTAATGTTTTATTTTTGTTTTTGTATCGCTAGTGTCTAGTACACTACCTGGCACATAAGAGGTACTTAAACATATGCTTGTGAATTGATTGATTGATTGCCCTGCTAGCCCCCCAGTAGGGGGCTCCAGAGTTCTTTACTCCTCCTGACAACTAACTGGAACAAATCTTGGGAAACTACACTTCAAAGGGGATTTGCAACTGTGTGAGAAGTGAATTCTTGGCTCTATCCAAGGCCCTGCTTAAGATAGTACTATAAGTCATTGCCTCTCCCCTTTCTTTCAGGAGGTGAGATAATTTCTACAGTTCCTGGCCTAATAAATGCTGTTCATGGACTTCCAATTCCAAAGATTCCCCAAAATGGTCTTCATTGTGTCCTACTTAGAAGGGTTAGCTGCCCACTGGTTATCATGGGGAAAAGTTTCCAAACGAATGAAGGGCTTCCCTTAGAAAGTGATAATCCCTCTCTCTGCTACCATCAGACATTGGCAACCAGCACATTCTCCACAGAGACCGTGTTACTTGATAGAATTTGTCGCTGATTCCTGAACCCTAAATCAGAATTTTGGCCCAGAATATCCCTGCCCCATGGAAAAGGTTTTGGAAGGACAGACTGCGTTCATATGTAATGAACGAATAAGCGTGGGTGGACCTGGCAGTATATGCATATCACATTCTGCCTTTGGTTACAGCAAAAGCTGTAGCAGGCACTCCTGTGGTCTTCTAGCCCACCTACGGAGGGATAACTGGAAGAGAATGAAGCAGAAGAGGAGGAATAATTCAAAGTTTAGAAAACAAAAAATAGGAAGCTGGCTGTAGGGTGAGGACAGAGAACAATTCCAGACACGAAGATCAGCAAGGCAGATGAACAGGCCTGTTCAATAGAAAATTTGGCACAAAAGCTCATGAAAGTTAGCCAGATGAGGTACTAGCTGAAGATATTGCTTCCAGCAGATAAGGGAAGCAAAAATGTTCTAATGATGTGCACAGTGTGTGGTTTGTCTTTCTCTGCCCCGGCCAAGCAATTACTCAAATTGCAGGCTGGTCAACCTCTAAAAAGGGAGGAGGAAAGGGCAGATGCCTCAGTTCTCTTGCTGCTCCAATCCGTCCTCCTTTACCTATAGCACAGTTCTGACTCTGTCACCCCTCTACTCAGTAAACTCTAGTGGCTCCTTGTAATCTCCTGGATCAAATAAAGCCCTTTATAACTTGGCCTTCACATACGTTTCCAGCCTTATGACTCATCACCCCCCCCCATTCCCCCCCACACACACACATACACACACACATTGTACAGCACAACTACACAAGGTTTTTTGCTGTTCCTCTCACCGGACACTACTCCCTCCTTTTTTTTAACAATCAGCCCCATCTACCAATCACTTAACCTGCTCATTGTTCTACTTTCCTTTTTCACTTATCTTGCCACCTACCTCCTTCTTCTCTTTCTTAAGTTTTCCTCCTCAGGTTCTACCCCCTAATCTTTTTTTCCCATTTTCTTTCTTTCTTTCTTTTTTGAGAGGGGCAAAGTGACTTGCCCAGGGTCACACAGCTAGTAGGTGTCAAGTGTCTGAGGCTGGATTTGAACTCAGGTCCTCCTGAATCCAGTCCTGGTGCTTTATCTACTGTTCCACCTAGCTGCCCCTCTACCCCCTAATCTTTATCATCTTTGATCCTTTTTACATCTTTCTTGCCCTGGCTCCTGATATTTTTTGCAATCTGGAAGTAGAATATGGGCCAGTATCTGGGCCTGTAGACTGTTCTCCAAATTTCTCCAAAATTTTGTCACATTTCTCCCCAAAATTTAACTTCTGACCACTTTAGTAGGACAAACCACTCCAAGTCGCCTACTGATTTCCTTCTCGTTATATGTCTCAAGTCCTTTTTTTCCCTGCTCCTCTCACAAACTCCCATAGAAGCTGGAAGATTATACAACATCACTCTAAAAACCAATTTTAGGAAAAAGAGAGCCTTTGAAGACATATGGAATTAAGGTAGGATCTGTGAGTGGATAGTTTTTATACAAGTTGTTGGCAGAGCTACAACACAGAAAGTGCATGAGATACACACAGGAGGGATATATTTTTTAAAGGAAACAAGAGAAAGGAGTCAACGTTGGATTTGGCAATCCAGGAAGAAAGCAGAGCTCAATGCTAGCAAGAACAAAATCTCAGGGGAAAGGAGCCAGTCAAGAAGGTGTGACAAGTAAGAAATAGGAAGATGGCACAAAGGTGATTTTTGTTTTGTTTTGTGGGGCAATGAGGGTTAAGTGACTTGCCCAGGGTCACACAGCTAGTAAGTTTCAAGTGTCTGAGGCCAAATTTGAACTCAGGTCCTCCTGAATCCAAGGCTGGTGCTTTATCCATTGCACCACCTAGCTGCCCCCAAAGGTGATTTTTTTCATAGGAAGAACAGTTACTGAGTTAAGTGGGGCCCTACAGAGAGTGGAAGGTCTACCAAAAAAAAAATAAATAAAGACTTTTAGTAGGGGGCAGGAATTGAGGAGGTGAGACTCAATTCAAGGAGAAGAAAAACATGGGGATCAGTGGGGGTTGAATCAAGTTAAAAGGTGGCAGTTTGGGGATATACACTGAGGAAATGGGGGCTGTCAGTATAAGTCAGTTTAGTTAATTTTATCAAGAGTCTGAAGGGAAAGGATCACATAAGAAGTTGTAGAAATATAAGGTAAATTTTTATTTTGCAGAGATATTACATATCTTATATACTAACTACTGGTACACTCACTGCTATAACTGAATATACTATACTTAAGAGTTCTTGAGACACAAAGTTGTACTACTTGTAAAGCTTTTAAAAATGTATGCATTCCCAACTGCAATGCGACTAAATCGCTAAATGCACTTTGTGCTGTCTGGAAGAATTAAACCAAGCAAAGTATACAGCAGGATGTGTATGTTATTATGAGGTGGTAAAATCCAGTTTTATTGGTTGGCCCCAGCCCCCAGGATTCATGGCTTGACCTGATAACTCTTCTGGCCCAGTCATTTTTATGCTGTAGAACAGTTAGTGTTAAATTTTCCAGCTCCTTGCCCCTCATTCCTCATTCCTTATTGGATAATCTAGAGAATAACCTCATTTAAATGGTCCAGGCTACCCCACAGCCTTGTCTCACTGGGGACAGGGCTTTCTCCTCGATGCCAGATCATCTTTGTCTAAAAATTCTATAAATGTTTGAACTGAATAGCTTTGGGCCTTTGGAGTTCAAATCCTGCTGCACTTCTGAACTAACAGTCTACCTATGGGACTAGAGACAATTGGGGTCTCACATCTATACTCTTTCTAACTGGCATCTGTTCTAAGATAACTGGCATCCTTGTAGGGCAATGCCACTATTCAAGAGCAACTCTCTCCCCCCTTTGAAGACAAATGTATAAAGACCGAGACAAATGTTTAGCACCATTAGGTCTAGTGGTTCTTTTGGTATCCCAAAAGCCTTGTATAGTTTTAAGTTTTAATAGCTTAAGTCAGTAAGCTTTTGGAATACTATGTGAATGTAATGGAAACTAATCAGGAAAGCCCCCTTGATCTATGGGACCGTGGACCAGTTTGAAAGGAGAGACAACTCAGATCTATGGGTAAGAATTTAGGACCAAACAAGAGATAGAGCATTACAAGAAGTAAAATGGATAATTTTGATTATATTAAATTTAAAAGGTTTTATACAAACAAAGCCAATGCAACCAAAATTAGAAGGAAAGCAGAAATCTTGGGAGAATTTTTTACAGCAAGTTTCTGATAAAGGTCTTATTTCTCAAATATATAGAGAATTGAGTCAAATTTATAAAATACAAGTTACACCCCAGTTGATAAATGCTCAAAGGATATGAATAGGCAGTTTTCACTTGAAGAAATCAAAGCTATTTATAGTTATATAAAAAAATGCTCTAAATCACTATTGGTTAGAGAAATACAAATTAAAACAACTCTGAGGTACCACCTCACACCTACCAGACTGGATAACATGACAGAAAAGCAAAATGACAAATGTTAGAGGAGATGTGGGAAAACTGAGACACCGATGTACTGTTGTTGGAGTTGTGAACTGATCCAACCATTCTGGAAAGCAATTTGGAACTAGCCCAAAGGGCAATCATACTGTTCATATCCTTTGATCCAGCAATACCACTAGTAGGTCTGTATCCCAAAGAGATTATAAAAATAAAAAAGGAAAGTGACCTATTTTTACAAAAATATTTATAGGAACTCTTTTTATGGTGGCAAGGAATTGGGGATGCTCATTAATTGGGGAATGGTTGAACAAATTGGGGTATATGACTGTAATGTAATACTTTTGTGCTATAATAAATGATTAGCAGAATGATTTTAGAAAAACCTGGAAAGACTTATATGAACTGATGTGAAGTAAGAAGAACAAGGAGAACACTGTACACAGCAACTGCAATAGTGTATGATAAATAATTATGAATAACTTAGCTATTCTCAGCAATACAGTGATCTAAAACAATCCCAAAGGACTCATGATGAAAAATGTTATCTGCTTCCAGAAAAAGAAATGATGGAGTCTGAATATTATTATTATTCACTTTACTTATTTTTTTTGTTTTGAGTTTTCTTCCACAGAATTTGGAACTCTAGGTTTTAAAAAATGAATGTTAAAAATTATTTTTATATGTAATTGGGGGAAATATTATTTTTTAAAATATGCATAAACACTAAAGGGAAAAACAGTGAAAATAAGTAACTCTTTGAAGCATCAAAACAGCTGAATTTGCATAGTACTTAGAACCTCATAAATCTAAATAATGAAACATGAGTAAACAACACAGAGAGAAAGCAAGCTTCTACTCTCATTCCCCATCCCTTCTTCTACTCTCCTGGATGTGTAGCTTGGAACCCCTCTCTAAGATTACCTATAAGTGGTAAGAGAGGGGCGCCCTCCTTAACCCTGGCATTAATGGTCAGTCAGCAAACATTTATATGTGATGTATGTATGTATAAGCACTTACTATACATCCCTCACTGCTAAATGATGGGAATACAAAGAAAGGCCAAAAGATGGCCTATCCCCTCAAGGAGTTCACAAAGCACATGGCTACTAAAGCAGGAGCTTCTCCAGGTGATCCCTGAGCTGGCCTCTCCAAGCCTCTGGCTGCCTTGTCTGCCTAGTGCACAGCAGCCCAAACCACAATCTAGAGAGACAGATTTTGAGAGGAATGGTTCCTTGGGAGTTCCCGTGTCCTTTACCTGATGCTGATGCAAGCTACACTACTAGAGATATCCCCTAGAGTCTATATCGTGCCTCTCTGAGGAGATGAACATTGATGGGGGAGGTGCACAAGCCCCTTGGCCTGACCAGTCAGAATACACGGACTCTGAGATAGTTGTTCTGAGTACAGACCCAAGAGATGAAGTATCTAATTGACAATCCTACTAAGTCTTAATGTTTCATGTCTTAATATTTTAAGTATCAGTCTCAAAGGAGAGTATAATAGTAATTTTAACTTGCCTTTTTAATGTTTAAATTTGTCCATGTGCTCTTGTGAATCTTTTGTGTGTTAAACATTTCTTTTATTTGGAATGAAATAAATAGCTGTCCTGTATCTGATCTTCATTATACATTGAGTGTTTTTCCCTCTTCCATTTTGGGAAGAAACTCAACATGAGCCAAACCAAAATTTTAAGTGATTCTCTCTAAAGCTCTGGGATGGCGTTGTAAAGAGCTAGAGAGTAGAAGGAAAAGAAATTGACTCCTCTTTTGAGGGGCCAGGCTCTAGAAGGACTGAACCTAGTCTATGTGCGTGGGTCCATGGCTAAGGGGCCCCATTAGAGTGAGAGTAAAAGCACCCCAACCAGCCTCCCAGAGCAGTAATGGGTTTATAGAGTTAGTTCAGGATGTAGCAAAAAGTAGGTCATAGGGCTACTTTTAAAAGTTTTACAGGGATACAAATGAAAAGATGATACAGATTTTCAAAATGTGGTGTACCATTCTTCCAACACACATTTTCTTCAGATGGGATGAGGACATTTGTCAGTTACTGGAATAAACACACTGAGTTAGTGATAATACTGAAAAAACCGTATGGTCATGTTTCTAGAATAAACTATGTGAAGCGATGCTGAATTTTACAGGAATCCCTGACACCTTCGCAGTGAAGAAGAACAAGGCAGCAGACATCACCGAGGCATGCCCTCACCTGTGGTAGTTGTGCTTATGGGAAAGGTCAAGGCCAAGGCCACGGGCCTCTAGTCGTTCCCTCCCCTCCCACTTTTTTTTCCTTTTTGGCCGACTCAGAGGAACAGAGCTAGGTCAGGGAAAAACCCTTGGAAACAAGTTCTGAGGGGACAGTGGCTACAGGGTCACCCATTGACTATAAGCAGAGTAGGGTGGAGCTGGGGAAGCAGGGAAGCTGGCAAGGGCAATTCCAGGGCAGGCAGACTAGAGGGGAAATGGGCCTGTTATTCATAATTGCAGAGACGTCTGTGCCCAGAACCTAATGGGACTAAATCCCACAGCAGTCAAACAAAGGAGGGGGGGGCAGGGTGTGAGCTCATACTCCGACAATAATCACAAACGTAAATTCACACAAAGCAGGTAATAAACCAGACCCTTCTAGGATCCCGGCCTCTCTGGCAAAACACGGCTACTGCAGAAGAAGTATGAGGTCAGAATTGAGAAGGCACACAATAAGTCTCACAGCCAGGCCGATGTAACGGAGCCCAATTCTACCTGCGCATGCTAACAGATGAGGCACCAGGTAGGTTTCTCAAAAACCATATTTACCATACAAGAGAAAAGGATACATTACGCATAGTAAGGAGCCAACCTGAAACTTCTAACCAAGGAAACACATACAAAACAGGAACTGGCAACACAAAGTAAAATCTAGTACACTTGAAATAAAATGCATCAGTGCATCACTGAACACAAGTTTGATCCTTTGTGTGTGTGTGTCTGGGGGGGGGGGGAGGCGAGGGAAGGGAAGCCCTAACCTTAATAAGGCTTTTTCTTTTCTTTCCTTTTTTTTTGGGGGGGGGGCAGGGCAATGAGGATTAAGTGACTTGCCCAGGATCACACAGCTACTGTGTCAAGTGTCTGAGGCTGGATTTGAACTCAAGTCCTCATGAATCCAGGGTCGGTGCTTTATCCACTGTGCTACCTAGCTGCCCCCAAGGGAGGGATATTAAATAAGCACTTAGCCTACTCCTTTCAGATTTTGAAGTTTTTCAAGAAAGTAGAGAATTAACTGCCAATGATCTAACAATTACCAATAAGCAGCCTTATGCCTTCGTTCACATTCAGAAGTTTACCCACTAAGGCCATAAAAGTTCATCAAACTAGGCAAGAGCATAATGGTTGCTGGGCATGGTGGTGCACACCTGCAATCCGTTACTCAGGAGGCTGAGACTGGTGGACTGCTTGAGCTCAGGAGTTCCCCAAATTAAGTTTGGCATCAATATGATGAGCCCCCCAGGGTGAAGGAAGTCAGGGAAGGGGGAGGGCACTAGTTGTGGCGAACCAGCCCAGTTCGGAAATAGAGTAGATCAAAATTTCCAAGGCGGTCAGTAATGGTGTCGGATCTGAGCGGTTGCTGTACTTTTAGCCTGGGCAAGATAGGAAGGCTCAGTCTCAGATACATGTGTGTGTACACAAACATATTTGTATGCTCATGTATATGCTTACACATGTGTAAATGAAGATTATAAACTATATACACATGTGTATGCACATGTGTTTGTGTGTACATGAACATAAAGGTTATCCTTTTCATGCACATTACTGTATATCATGTATATCAATAAGCATTTATTAAGCATCAACTGTGTGCTGGATGCTGTGCTAAGGCTGTTTATTATTGAGGACTTTTCTTCCTACAATGGCCATCCTGCCATTGTGAATGAGTTGGCACTGCTTGCTATAAAATGTATCAGAACCACTATAAACTCATTGGGCAGAGCCATTGTGTTTTCACTAAAGAATATGCCTGAAGACCATTCCCCACTATTATCCCACTCTCTCTTTTATCTTCAGTCTCTCCCTGACTCCTTCCCTGCTTCCTACAAATATGCCCTTGTTTCTACCATCCTTAAAAAAACCAAACAACTCAGATAATCCTACCATGTGCCCCATCATTCTATATTTTTCTTTCCTTTCATGGTTAAACTCCTGGAGGAACGCATCTATACCCAGAGCCTCCACCTTCTCTTATTTTCTGCTACACCCTCTAGAATCTGGCTTTCAGCTTCATCCAATGGAAACTACCAATAAAGTTGCCAAATCTTACAGCTTCTTCTCCAGCTAGAATTGGACACCACTGACCATTCTTTCTTCCGGAGTATACTCTCCTCTCTAGGTTTTCATGCTGCTGCTCTCCCCTGATTATCTTTCTATCATATCTGACCACGTTTCAGTATCCTTTGATGAGTCTTTATCCATACCCATTGAGTATTTCCCAAGGCTCTGTTCTGGATCCTCTTCTCTCTTCACTCTATATTGTCTCACATGGGGAACCTCATCAGCTCCCATGGCTTCAATGATCACATCTATACAGATGATTTCGAGATCTATATATCCAGCCCTAACCTCTCTCCTGAGTTCCAGTCACAAACACCAACTGCCTTTGGACATCTCAAACTGGATGACCCATAGAGCTTTCAAACTCAACATATTCAAAATAGAACTTATTATTTGCCTCCCCAACTTTCCCCTCTTCTAAACTTCCAAATTACTATGGACAATACCACTACTACCACACTTACCCAGACTTTCAATCTTGGGGTTATCCTCAACTCCTCACTCTATATATCAATTCTGTTGCCAAATCCTGTCATTTGTAGTTTTACAACATCTTTCACATTCATTCCTTTGTCTCTGTTCACACAACTGCTACCTTCATTGTTTCTTGCCTGGACTAATGCAATAACCTTGGTTTTGGTGTTTTTTTGTTTTTGGTGAGGCAATTGGGGTTAAGTGACTTGCCTAGGGTCACACAGCTAGTAAGTGTTAAGTGTCCGAGGCTGGATTTGAACTCAGGTCCTCCTGAATCCAGGGTTGGTGCTCTATCTACTGCGCCATCCAGCTGCCCCTAACCTTGGCTTTTAATGCCCTGGCCTCAAGTCTCTCTCCACTCCAATTCATCCTCTATTTAGCTTACCAAGGTGATTTTTTTTTTCCCTAAAGCACAGATCTGACCATGTCATATTGATGCTCAGTGATCTTCCAGTGGCCCCTATTACCTTTGGGATCAAATATAAATTCCTGTTTGGCATTTAAAGCTCTTCATAACCTGAGTACTTTCTACCTTTCTAGTCTTCCTTGGCAGTTGAATTTTTTTCTTTCTGGCTGTGGCATGTTTTCTTTAACTTAAAAGCTCTGAAATTCAACTATGACATTCTTGGGTGTTTTCAATTTGGGATTTCTTTCAGGAGGTAAATGGTAAATTCTTTTTATTTTCACTTTTTTCCATGGTTCTAACAGATCTAGGCAGTTTTCTTTTATGACTTCTTGAAATATGGTATCCAGATTTTTATTTTAAATTTGGTCATAGTTTTCAGGGAGTTCAATGACTTTAAAATTATCTCCTCTCAATCTGTTTCCCAAGTCAATTTATTTTTTTTTATTCTGAACTTAACAAACTCTAATTAAGAACTGTCCATGAAACTGGGAATATCTTGCACAACATGCTTTTAATTTTAATTACATAATAAATTCGATAAATTCCTTAAAAAGCTGTCATCTGGTTTCAGAAAAACCTGGGAAGACATATTAATTGATGCAAAGTGAAGTGAGCAGAACCAGGAGAACATTGTACACAGTAACAGCAATATTGTAAGAAGGATCAGACGTGAAAGACTTAGCTACTCTGATCAATAGAATAATCCAAGACAATTCCAAAGGACCCAGGATGAAAAATGCTATCTACCACCAGAGAGAACTGATGAACTCTGAGTGCAGATTGAAGCATAATTTTTTTATACTTTTTAAATGTTTCTTATTTTTCTTGTTTTATTTTAACATGGCTAATGTGGAAATATATTTTGTATGATTTCACATGTATAATTAATACCATATTGCTTGTCTTATTAATGAATAGGGTAAGGGCAGAAGAAAGATTTTAGAAATCAATTTTTAAAAAAATAAATGGGCTAGATAGCACAGTGGATAAAGCACTGGCCCTGGATTCAGGAGGACCTGAGTTCAAATCCGGCCTCGGACACTTGATACTTACTAGTTGTGTGACCCTGGGCAAGTCACTTAACCCCCATCGCCCCACGCAAAAAAACAAAAACAAAAAAAACAAAAATAAATGGGGAAGGGGAAGAAACCCGTCCTGCTTCTCTGTATTTTCTCTGACAACAGTGTTGTTGTTACTGAATTGTTTCTACCTCTTCAAACACTCATAGTCACATCATTTCATACCCTGAAATATGATTTTTGAATCTTTTGTAGTGTCTTATGGTACAAGAATAGAACATTCCATTATATTCAAGTACCACAATTTGTTATCCACCTCATAAATGGTGGGCACACTTTTAGTTTATGGGCAGCTAGATGGTGCAGTGTTTAGAATGCTGGGCTTGGAATCAGGAATTCTCATCTTTCTGACTTCAAATCTGTCCTCAGACGCTTCCTAACTGTGTGACTCCAGGCAACTCACTTATCCCTGTTTGCCTCAGTTTCCTCATCTTTAAAATGAACTGGAGAAGGAAATGGCAAACCACTCCACTATCTTTGTCAAGAAAACCCCAAATGGGGTCACCAAGAGTTGAACACAACTGAAATGATTCAAGAACAACCCAGTTTCCAGTTCTTTATCACCATAAAAAGAGCTGCTATACTATTGTACACTGGGTATTTTTCCTTTTTCTTTGATCTCTTTGGAAGTACAGGCCTAGTAGTTCTATTGCTGGGTGAATGTGCCATTTGGTAAACATTCTGAGCATAGTTCAATATTGCTTTCCAGAATGGCTGGGATAATTCACAGCTTCACTACCAGTACATTAATGTACCTGTTTTCCCAGAGTCCCTCCAACATTTGTTATTTCCTTTTGTGTCCTCTTTGCTATCTGACAGTATGTGTTGGAGAACCCAGAAGACTCTCTGTTGCACATTCTGTCCTGGTATAAGGCACACAGAAGCCAACATTTTCTAATCATAAGGAGTTAAAACAGCTGTACTCAAATATTCTAACAGGCTAATAGTATAGGGAGAGGTGGGTCCACATTTTTGGCAAGCCTCTTTTATTTCTTTGATTGTTTTCATCTCTAATTTTGCATAAGCCCTATTCCCACTGAAGGGATCATCAAAAACAGGAAAAACAACATTGGAGGAATTCATTTTCCCAAATTCTATGGGATCCTCTAAAGCAAGCCTCTGAAAGGCAGTAAGAGGAGCACTCTCTGCTGGAATCTTATGATAAATGGTATTATAAGGCGGGTAGCAAAGAGAAGTAGGAGAAGGGAAGCATTTGGAATGGGAGGTTCAAGACAGGATATTTTAGGATATAAGCATTTTATGTTTTTATCTCCTTTCTTCTCTAGTTTCTTTTTCTCTCCCCCATCTCCTTGTTCCTCATTCTCATCTTCTGACTCTGAACTGTTCCCTTTTTCAGTAGCTTCTTCTAACTGCATGAGGAATTGGGAATCCTCAAGACACAATTTTATAACATTATATATAGTGGCATAGGAAGGTGGGAGCTCCTGTTTCGATCTTATAATAGCTTCCCCAACCTTTTCCCAGGATTATATTGTAATGTTAGGTCCTTCTGGGAACCATGGTGCCTGTTCATATACTAACTTAATAAATTGTTTTAAGGTCTTTCTATTTACCTTAACCCCTTTTCCTACAGTTAGTAACTGCAGAGTATATATATCTTTATTAAAGTCTTTTAAACCTTGAATTACATTTTGTCCCATTTTGGATCCGAGCCGATATCTTTCAACCGGGCGAAAATTAATTAACCCGAGCTAGGAGGTACTCAGAGTTCTTTCGGATCCTATCCCCCACTCCTGGCTTCTCACCAGATCCTGTATCTCGCACTTTCCTTTTCCCGGGGGTCTCCTATATGATCCTCAATGACACAGAGCCTCCTACTCTGGGCACAGCTTCAACTGCCCCTCCAGGGTCCCGGTGGAGTCCCTGTTCGGGCGCCAGTTGTCAGGGTCACGGGTTCAATTCCCTTGACGGAAGTTGAGGATCGGAGATGATTAATCATTGACACATCGGCACCACATCATGTGTGTAACTGTGTGCGTTTATTATTCAGGATAGCTCAGTATTTATAGCAGAAAGCCACAAAGTTAATCAAATAAAATCTCTGCAAGAATAATTCTAGAGAATAAGAATAATTTTTCAACCTTTCAGCCTTGACCTGTCAGAATTTGTTCTAGGCTTTAACAGAGTGAGGTTTGTACAGCTGATTTTTCGGACCCCCGGGAGGCCAGCCAAGCACTGTCTCGGGAATTCAGGCCTTGACCACAAAGTTTCCTAGGAGTCTTGATGCCTCAGTGACTATGGCCCAAGACTGGGGAGGGGGAACTCAGTCAGAGGGGCAACAGAGAGCCTTCTGGGTTCTCCAACAGGTATGAGATAGAACTTCAAAATTACTTTAATTTACATGTTGCATATTATTAGTAATTTGGAGCCTTCTTTGCTTGTGTATCTATTTGGGAATGGCTCCAGGTTAGTTGTTTTTGACAGTAAATATATTTCTTTACTTTTTCAGTCTTTTGACTTTCTTTTAATATTTCTTGTTATAGTCTGGAGTTAAGTCTGGAGTTAGAGAGCTTTTATTGTTCCTTTCTATTTTTTAGGGAGTTTACTGTTGGGTAAGGTTTTCCACCTTCTGCTTAAAGGTATTTATTCTCCTTTGGTTTTTCCCCCCTCTTTTTAAACTTCACTTTGTAATGGAATTTATTAATTTCATCATTGACAATGCTATGCTAAGGTTTAGTAAAAATGCAGCAATTCAAACAGTTAAAGAAGAGAATCCAGTTTTCCAGACCAGAATTCAGTTTCCTCCTGATGACATCTTACCACTTCAAGAAGACAAGAGAACTCAGAGACTTTATATGAACTGTTTTGTTTTGTTAGTTTTTACTATCTCCTTTCTGTTATAATATACACCATCTGTAACATGTACTCTCTGCAGAGGTCCTCCCTTTGCAAGACCAATGTCAAAGCGTCGGTTCATGAGGACAAAAAAAATCGCCCCTCTGGACAAAACTTTCCTCTCTTCCGTTTCTATATTGTTGTTCACATATTATTAGTTAGCATAGATTATTATATTCTGTTATTTTTTACTGTTCCATAAAGGAAACATTTCGTTTCTTGAAGAATCAAAGGGGGGAATGTGGTAAAAAGTCGGTTAGTGAATACGGAAAGACGCCAGTTTTTGAAGGACCACCCTTTCGGGGAGGAGACCGACGGCCATGCATGGGCTACGCATGCCAATCCGGCTGCTAAGCACTCCACTTCCGGGGTGCGAGCTTAAAAGGCAAGGAGAGAACGGAAGTGGGATGTCTTTTCAGCTCTCCTTGTTCGCTGGCTGCGCTGCTCAGACACTGACTGGAGTTGGACTCGGCCCGGCTCACCGTTAGCAGCACGTGCTTGACTCGGCTCTCCCCCCGCCAAAGGTGGCCTTGGGTTTTTGGTGAGTTTTATACGGAATATAGACTAAGCTTAGACTTAAGACTATTTGTTTTGTATTTCTACTTTCCTATCCCTCTAATCAACATCACCTTGTAATTTACAAACAATAAAACCTCTAACTAGAGATCAGAAGCTTCTTCCATTTACTAGTCTGGGAGATAAATAAGGGAAACAGTTAAAAGGGGAGGTTAATGCTCTAGTATCCAATTTTAAATCTCACAACTTATAATTTAATATTTTAACTTCAGTTCTAGCCTCTTATAGTTCTTATGACCAAGACACTTTTTCTCCTCTAAAGTTGTGAATCTCTTCTCGGTTAATCTCTTGGGTTTTTCTTAATACATATTATTTCTTCCCTGTCATTGTTATTTTCAACTGCTTGCACTTATTTTCAGTCTTATTTCCTGGATTGAGATTTTGTGCTTGGGCCAGTTTCCTCTTGCACTATTTGATGGGTAAGGAAGGTCTGCTTGGTCCTGTCCCTTCTTTCCCCTCTATAATCTAGAGGCCACTACCTCTGCCTAGATACATAAAATAGCTACGCTTTAGCTCAATCCCTTCACTCTTTTGGTGGTCCACTGTGTACTGTGGCCCTAGATTTTATCTCCTCCTTCCACAACCCCCAATGAAGAGTTGGTCCTATACTCTGCTGTATGACAGATCCCAGTGGGATTTTAGAGATCATACTTGTCTCAGCTTCCTCAGGCACTGAGCTGGCCCTGTATCCTGCTGTGGCTCCTTGTTCCCTAAGGAATACATACCTGTACTCTGCTCCCTAAGTAGTGCTATGGGAATTGCCTCTCTTCCACTCCAGTCCTGGAAAATAAGAGCCAGGATATGGTTACTGATCTCAGATAACTATGGCTTGTGATGCCTCCACCCACACTCCATCCTGGTCAATCACCAGAAGGGTTCAGGCTGGTTTGATGGAGATTGTGCTAGCTTTCCTGATCATCTACTGGCTCCTAGAGCAACTCTGATGGCGTCTATCTTTTTGTGAAGTTATAGAATGAACAAGGAAGTTTATTTCTCTTTCTTCTCAGATTTGTTTATCATTAGGCTTCCTGGGGCCCTTTTCAGATAGTTGCCGGGGCTTATGTAAGAGAGTTGGGCTGTTATCTTGCCATCTTAACCTTAAGTCCCCTAAGTAGTCTTTGGATTATTGCTTCTTCTTGAATCAAGCTTGCATATATATATATATAAATATATATATATATTTTTTTCCCCATCCTCACCTCTTTTTTACCTTTACATTGAAGTCTTCAAGTATCAGAGTGTATGCTGAATTAATTTGAGGGAAGTCTTCTAAAGTTCTTCATAAAATTTCCCTACCACTCCATCCTCAGCAATCCATCTTGGTACATTAAGATGCAATTATTTTCACGGCTGTCTTTTTGCAGATACTTGTCATTAGTACATGATGGCTCAATATCCCATGAATAATGTTTCTTGTTTCCTTTGGGTATATGATAAAACCCACTCCACCAATTTCCTTTTTTTTTCTTTTTCTTTTTTGCCTCTTCTGGGAGCCATGTGTCCATTTAGCAGAAATTTTATTCTTTCTTTTCGTTTTGTTTATAACAAGAATGTCAAGATTCATATGATTCACTTCATCCAGCACTATCTATGTGTACTTGCTGGTCACTGGACAAGGATCTAATACCAACAAAGTTTAAATATGGTCCACAAATTGTGTAGTTCTTAGAACCCTCTGTCCTATCTCTCTTACCTACTCCACCACCTTTACTACAAAAGCAGAAGGGGGTAGGAATGGGGATGGTCCCACAGGATTCAGGGCCATCTTTTATGTGTCCTACTTTCATGAACTTCCATAGGAAAAAAATCATCACTAGGTAGGTGGTCAGTCTCCTATACTAGTTAGTGATGTACTTCTCTACATAGTTACCCAGGTGGGTCCTTGGAAAACTATGCTAAGGGCTTTTATGAATATTATCTCTTTTGATCCTCATAATAACCCTGCAAGGTAGGTACAATCATTACCCCCATTCTATGGTTGAGGAAACTGAAGCAAACAGAGGTTAAGTGACTTGCCCAGGTTCATCATATAGCTAGTAAGTGGCTGAGGCTAGATGTGACCTCAGGTCTTCCTGATTTCAGCTCCAGCATTCTACACACTGAGTCACCCATCTGCCTCTAAAGTTAAGATCAAATTTATGATTTGTAAATTAATAGCACTGGAATCAATTCGTTTATTGCTTCATGTCATGGCAATGGGCTGTAACTGTTATTTCACACACATGGAATAATTTAAAGCTTCCCTTATGATGGTTCAGGATCATCACCTTCATGTATGAAGGATGCCATGTTACCCACCAAGGGGTACTTTGTTCCAAGAAATTTTCTCCCTGACTAAAGAAAACATGAAATCACACTTACAGGAAATTTTGTTTATAAATGATCTATACATATTTCCTGCTACAAGATATATGTAAACTTCAATATATTCCAAATTTAAAGTAGATGGCCACGACCTAATCATTCAGACTAAACCCACCAATAATGATAGCATTTGTTACATGACTATATAACAATACTTTATATACACAGAGTTAGATACTATAATATATGGAAGTATCTTCTGAATAAAAAAAATTAAATGCTATTCTCAGTATTTTTTAGTAAAAAATCCATTAAGGTTAAGAGTGGTGAGAACAAGGTTGGACTAAATTGAGACGGCTATCATTTTACAGGTAGAAAACCAGGATATTTCATCATAATCTAACTTTCTGAAAATGGCCAATTTCATTGTTCAGCCATTTTGCATATATATATATATATATATATATATATGTGAATTGACTCTATGTATATACATTCAGACTACTATCATGAAGGGGTATGTTTATGGCCACTAGGATGGAAGGAACCTTTACAAATGTGGTAACTAATATGGGTGAAAAAGGTAACTAATATAGATGAAAAAATTTATATGAACCAATTTCCAAGATGGTAAAAATAATCAGAGTAATTTCTTCAGTCTCTAAGCATCACATGCTAATTCCTACCTCCAGGCCTTTACTCATTTCTCTCTCTTGGCTGAAATGTCCTCTCTCTTTCTTCCACCCCTTCCTGCTCACTCTTTAAGGGCCTCACTTAATTGTCACATCTTCTTCAGGCCAGTGATACCTAATACCTACAGCATGTTGAACCACACAAATTATCCAGTCAGTAAATAAACACTTATTAAGTGCCTACTATGTACCAGACACAGTGTTAATAAGCACTGGGGATACAGAGAGGCAAAGGACAGTGCTTGCCCTCAAGGAGCTCACAATCTAATGAGGAAATCAATATCCAAGTAACTATGTATAAGCAAGCTAAAGATAGGATAAATATATTATAAAGGGTTTTTTTTTTTAAATTTGCTTCACATGTTAATCTTCTCTCCCCAAATCAACTATTAACTTCCTGAAGGTAAAGACTTTTGTCTTATTCTTCCTTTCTCCTCCACAAAGCCTAGTTCTGAGCAGGTGTCCAACAAACACTTGTTAGATGACTGGGCATATCAGAGCACCCACAAAAACTAATTATCACCATCAGTTGACTATGAAGGGAATAAAAATTAAAATTCACAAATCTGAAAATACTAATATGGAACTCTCCTTCAAAAACATGAGATTAATTTAATCCACAAAAAAAAGCTTCTCTAATACATCAGTAATTATTACAGTCACAATTCCTTTATATCTGAATGCAGGCACTCTAACTTAATGTGCTTTTATTTGTCCACATATTGAACTTGTATTAATACATATTCTCTTTGGTAATTCATTTCCTCTCCCCTTTCAACACATGTAGCATTAAGTTACTTCCTTGCACCTCTTTAACCAAATTGCCAGGAAACATCTGGAAAAATGGAGTGAACTCATGTTTGATCAAAGCTATTCCTTCTGTTCTACTCATTTTGGAAGTGACTAATTTCAACACTTGGTTTTGGAATGAGAAGAAACAGGTATATGCTTTTATGTATGCAATTCAGGAGTTTTCTTATGCATAAGAAAACAGAAAAAAATAAATCACCACGGGGGGCAGAACCCTAAAACAATGTAAGCTTTCTTTGCCCTCCCAGAGCTAGTTCAGAAATAATTTCCAATCCTGGTTTTGCAACAACTCAGGGCAACCCGACTTATTTCAAGGAGTGTCACAAAACTCCCAAAACAAAACTAATTTTAGACCCAGTGAAATTTCAATAATGAATTTTAAAAGGGCATGTGCAGAGCTGCCCTGGCAACTTTTCTAGCCAACTTACTTGCATTAGCTCAGAGCTTGGGTACTTTGGGGATGATGAAATCTCTAGGCACTTGTAGGCTGGCCACAGGACTCAGCACTGAAGGCTTTGGTTGTGAGGGGATAACTTCAGAGAGAAAAAGGCAACTAGATTAGAAGGATGATGAGGAGCTCAGGGAATAAGCAATCTTAGTTAGGAGGGGCCTAGAATACTTTTACTCAGAGACAGAGGCTTTTAGTAGGCTGAGGCATATTTTCTCCCTATGGTCCCACATCTCAGAAGCAGGTTTAAAGAACCAACCCAGTTACCACCCCACCCCACCCCTAACCTGGGGTGTAGGTTAGGGTGTCTACTAGAGAAATTAACTGAAAGGAGGAGTAGAGGAAAACTCCACCCATATTTAAGCTAACTACCTCCTACTCCAGTCATAATTACAAGTAGAGGCTTGCCTTAGGGAAAAAATAAATTTTTAGAAGTTCTTATATTTCCTCAGCTTCAGAATTTAAATTCTGCTTTATTTCCTCCTTCCTGATTTTTAAAGCAGAGTTTTCCTTTATTAGTGAAACAAGATAAGAAATAAGTATACTCTGAAAATTTTATTTTGTCCTTTTTTTTTTTTTACTCTGTTTTACTTCATTTCCCCTTTAATTCTTTTGAGTTTAGAGTTGAATTTAACTCATTGGATTTGATGTTATTTGGATATATATTTTCTGTTGAATTTTACAATTTTGACACAGACCTGTGCTTTTTGAAATATATATATTCTTTCCTTTTTGTCCTATTTTATTTTCTTTTTATCTCTTACTGAAGTTTTCCAGTTTGATGTTTTTTTGAATACCATTTCTAATTTTGTATTTCATTTGTTTTATTTCTGCTTTTTTCCTACTTCCTCCTCTCTTTATGATAAATGTGTCTCATTACACCTGTTCTAATGAACCCTTTTGTTGCATTTGCATATGAATATTATTTGATGGAGCTAAATGGAACACTAATTCTCCTCCCAGGGGATGTGCAAATGGAATGCTCTTGTTGCTGATTTGCATATGGGCAACTATTCTTGCTAAACATCAATTGCTTAGAATATGTTTTTAAAGTCTCACTGTGGCAAAAGACTTCATAGCTAGTTCAATTACATACTATGATCCGTCAAATACTGTCGTTATCAATCAACATTACGAAAAGGAGAATGTTGCATGTGAAATATACTGTTGTTTACCAGGTAATGATGTCAGCAGGGAATTATTCATGTTTGGAGTTGGCCATAAATATGAAGTTACGGATATTATAAAAGTATCAAAGGACACAATAACAGTTTGTGAGACTGATGCATAAGCATTTTACAATGCATTGTCCTCAAGGTAGACACAGACATCTACTAATAAACCAGGCCAGGCAATGAGCTCATCTTCTTTGTGGTACGCTCTCTGATGCAGGAACTTCTACCTCACACCAGTTAGTTCCAACCAACTAAGGGACCCCAAATCTCCAATCCCTCCAACTCATGAAGTTGCTTCCAAGACTGAACACATCCATCTCAGAATCACTGCCCAATCACCTATGATCAGGAAAAGAAAGGCAAGACAAAAGAGGCAGCCAATGCTCTAGCTACCACATGGGAACAGTAACTGTTTACCAAGGTTGGGAAAGGCTTAGCCTCCCTCCCCACTCTGCCGGGGAAGGGACTGGAATATTCCCGACACAACTGATCACTGTATAGGAAGAGGTCGACAGCAGGGTCATTCCTTTTTAAAGGTCCACTAAATCAGTGGCTCTTCCTGCTTAGCAGTCAACAAAAGAATGGCTTCATCATACTCACACTCAAAAAATAATTATCAATGTCAGACTTATTAATTGCAGAGGACATCATGAATGGTCCCCAGAGGGGCAAGAATTATTGGGCATTTTAATCCCTGACTTGGATTAAAAAGCATATAAGAATATAGGCATACTTCACTTTATACATTTGAGGAAGGTCCTAAAAGGATAAGGTAGTGGGAAGAGGTAAATCAAGGATAAACCTAATTTTGTAATATCTCATTAGTTAAAATGAGATGAACACTGTGCCACCAAGCTATCCTTTCCCAATAATACTAAGATGTTATTTGCTTATTAAAATGTTCCTTTCTTTTCCAACTTCAGATCTCTGTGAGGCCAGATTTTCTTCAACCAAAACAACAGATTGTAATAGACTGAATGCAGCAGCAGGTACAATGTGGATATAACCCAGTCTGACCATTATATTACAAATTTTACACTCAGAGGGGTGAAGTATCTTGACCCTGGTCACACAATAACCAGGGAGAGGCAAGACCATAACCTAGGTCCCCTGACTCCCAATTCAGTGCTCTGTCCACTGTGTCATTCTGTTTATATACACAGCATAAAAATATCGCATAATAAATGAGAGGGAAATGGTCTATCAAAAACCTGATGAAATTCAATAGGTTCATATAAATTCTCACAAAGAAAAAACAAACATCAGTTATGGAGCTCAGAGATCACTGGTTAAGTGTGGGTAACAAAGAAAAAGACCAAGAATTCATAGTGCACCAAAAGCAAAATGAGTCAGAAATTTTACTTGAAGGGAGGGGGAATAAAGAATTTACAATTTACCTCTTTGATTCGTTTGACCAAAGCATTCTGATCAAAGGAAACAGCTTCTGCACATTGATGAAGGTGATCTTGATATCGGAGACAGAGCTGGAGAACTTGTTGAGAGTCTAGCTTCTCTAATTTAGTATTTGTGGGAGACGTCTGGCCACTCAAAAGCCCTAAAAGACAGGGGAAAGAATGAATTGTACCAACAACAGGTTCATGGGTCAGGCAATTGTTGAACATCTGTAAAGGGAGAAAAAGTGCAAAAGTTTGGGCAGTTGGGAATTTGTTGATTTTCTTGCTTTAAATTTAATTTTTAATGATAAAATGGTTAGCCTAACTAATAATGAGGAATAAATGATACAAGAAGTTGGGAGGTGATGCTAAAAACCAAATTAGTAAAGAAATACAAAGCACTCCTGAAGTTCCATCACAGGATTTTGAGGGGTGCTAAGGTACCTCAGCATTCCTACTGTAACATAATCACCAAAGGTTGGTCCAGCCTCTGCTTAAAGACTTCCAAGGGGGGCGGCTAGGTGGCACAGTGGATAGAGCACCGGCCCTGGAGTCAGGAGGACCTGAGTTCAGATCCGGCCTCAGACACTTAACACTTACTAGCTGTGTGACCTTAGGCAAGTCACTTGACCCCAATTGCCTCACTTTAAAAAAAAAAAAAAGACTTCCAAGGAGGGAGAACCCACCACCTCTCATGTAGCCCATTTCACTTTCTAACAGCTTTAATGGTTAGAAAGTTCCTAAATTTCCGTCTTTCCTCTTCCACCCATTGTTCCTGTCCAGATTTTGTTCTCTAAGGTCAAAAAGAACAAGCCTAATGTCTCCTTCATGTGAAAACCTGTCAAATATGTGTAACCCAGAGACCACACCCACCCTGAGTCGTCTCTTTGCCAGGCTAAACAGCCCCACTTCTCCAACCATTCCTCATGTGACATATATTCAAGGCTGGTTGTCACTCTCGCAACACTCTCTTGCTTATCAATGTTCTTCTTAAAAATTGGTGCCTAGAATTGACCCTGATATTCCAAATTAGGACTGACAAAGGCAGAGTACAGTAGGACCCTCACCTCTCACTTCCTAGAAGCTATGCCTCTCAACACAACCCGTGGTAGGAGCAAGATCCTAACCTGAACCCTTTTGCAAGTCAGGCTAGTTTTTCCTTAAAAAGTTTTAGAATCATCCTAGAGACTTGATTAGCTCAGGGGACTAAAACTCAGACGGTTCCCATCAATAAGAAATACAATAGGGGCAGCTAGGTGGCGCAGTGGATAGAGCACCGGCCCTGGAGTCAGGAGTTCCTGAGTTCAAATCCGGCCTCAGACACTTAACACTTACTAGCTGTGTGACCCTGGGCAAGTCACTTAACCCCAACTGCCTCACTTAAAAAAAAAAAAAAAAGAAACACAATAATACAAGAAGCTCCAGGTGCAAGCTTTGTTTGGCTCAGGCACCCAACAACTTAGGGAAGGGAGCTTTACTAAGCTAAAACAGCTTATGATGTCCTACATGCAAATCCCTGTTGAACAGCCTTCTCATGCTAAGTAAATATCCTTTTGTTAACTATTACCTACAAGTGTCTCATTTCATTCTAATATTGAACGTGAACCACAAGGTCAGGCTCAGCTTGTTGTGTACAGTTGTGCAAGAAGTGGGGGATGGAAAATGTAGAGAAAGGTGAGCTCAAACTGGCTTTGAAGTTTCTGGGGTGCTTTTGGTGATGCCTTTATAGATGGTGACTGCTTACCATGAGGCCTCCTCTATCCCTTGGAGATTAGAGAGTAAAATGTATATGGCAATGCTGCAAGGAGAGACCAATGTAAATATACTCTTTGTCCTTATGAATTGTACCTCAAAGATAATTTCAGTAAATTCTCTTTTAGATCCAGCACCTGTGTTGTCCCAAGGCCTTCCAACCTGATCATTTAAGCCTCCTCCAAACTTTACTAAGGGATTTCCTCAAAACTTAGTTAACCTTCAAAACAATGAATAGGGACTGAATTTGGGGGGATTGAAAAAACTTTCTCCCAAGTAGAAAAAGAACAAAAAAAAAAAGAATGAGATGTGTCCAGCTTTAGAAGGAACAGATGCCTTTATATTGCTAAGGATCACCACCAAACTGCCTCAGAGGAGGCCAAAGGAAAGAAGGCCCCTCCCACCTATACAGAAGTTATCCTGGTGTGTGAAAGTTTGGTTTTTCAGAACAAGCCATCTTCAGTCCTGATAATTGCATCTAGATGTAGCAAACTTGTGTGAGTGGTGATACAAGGGATCCCAACAGTGAAAAAAATGCAAAAGAAGGAAGATCCCCGAAATTTTAGGTTTGTCTGACAACTGCACTGAAGAAACTATTTGAGGTTTTGTTGTTATTGTTTTTTTGTTTTTAATTTGAGAGGCCAACCAGATTGTGCTTGCTGTGACTCTTTGACGTAAGCTAGCGTGGGAGACCCTGGAAAGGGCAATACTTAATTCTCCCCAGGAGCCCAGAGACCTTTCTGAAATTGTCCATATAGAAGCTGCGCTATGTCAGTTCAAAAAAATTTTAAAGAGAATTTCCATCTCACTTCTGAAGTGTGAACCAAGAACTCAATTCCTTCTCGTCTCCCTCTCTGGAACTCCCAGTGAGGAGCCCCTACAGATCTTTGGCCTACGCACACTCCCCTGGCCTGTCAGAAATAGCTACTGTTTGTACATGGCAGATAGAGCACAAGTACTAGCCCAGAGGAACCTGGGGCTTTGTATCTTTTTGTTTGGTTTGGTTTGGTTTTGTGTCTTTCTCTGGGCTAGCAAGGCAGATGATACTGAGATGGACATTTCTGATCTTGATGGCAATCATGGGAGATGAAGATATCAGAGCTGACTGGGAGCAAGAGGGATCTCCTACACTCGGAAGGATGGCCACTGGCAGGAAGATGAACCCCTGACTCCACACTACAGTGGACCAACCAGGGCCAGTAACACTATAGCCTACAGCACCTAGCCCCAGCAACAGGAGGGCAGTCAGGCCTCAGCAGCAGCGGGCCACAGAACTGCTGACAGGCACAGAAGGGAGGTGGCAATACAGGCCTTCAGGAACGTTCTACTTAGTCAGGCAGAATCTGTCTTGAATAAAGGGAGCAACAGAGACTCGAGGGGCTTAGCACAAGGGAATAAAGTCAAGCTATAGCAAGAGAAAAGGTTCTGCTCAGCAATGGACAGTGGTTAGCACAGAAGGGTAGCAGCTGTCTCTGGTAGAGTGGGCAATGTGATGAGACCCAGTAGCAATGGCAGCCAGCTGGTAGAGATGCAGACCCCAGAAGCAGTGGCCAGCAGGCCCAAATGGGCAGAGGCAAAGGCCCAAGAAGCATCAGCAACCCAAGAGCAACGAATAGACACTGGCAAGAGCAATGGCAGAGCCAAGGCCACCAGAGACAAAAGTCCACTTTTGCTATTGTAATCTATAGCTGACTGACTCCTCCACATTGTTACTAGTATTAACATTTCTAAGAAGGGCTTGGAGTGCCAAATGGTAACATTGTTGGGAGGTGGTTTGTTTTGGGGCACAAGGGATAGGTGTCTACACAAATCCCACAAAGGGAAGAAGGCCCTCAAATGGGGAAAAAACTTAGTATCCAGTATCCTCCTCTTTTACAAATATTATCTCATTTTATTCTCACAACAAGTCTGAAAAAATTAGTGCTACTATTATTTCCATTTTACAAACAAGGAAACTGAGGCAGCCAGAAGCTAAATGACTTGTCCAGGATCACACAGCTAGTGTTTGAGGCTGGATTTGAACTCAGGTCTTCCTGACTCCAGGTCCAGCATTTTCTTATCTGATAAGATTCAACAGAATAGAGATTAAAATATAAGATTGACATTTTGGTTCCAAAAAGTCAACTTCACAAGTACAAGACAGAGGAGGCATGGATAGACAACGGTTTGTTATAAAAGGATCAGTGGGTTTTAGTGGTCTGCAAACTCAATGCGTCTGCCAAAAAACATGATCTTGGACTGCATTAAGAGACACAGCTTCTAAGAGTAAAGAGACGATAGTCCCTCTGCACTCTGCCATCTCAATCCACATCTGGATATCATGTTTAGTACCATCAAAGTCCTCCAACACACTTACCAGAGTAGTATATGTGAAGGCAGTGAAGTACAGTGAAAGAGTCCTAGACTAGGAGGGAATCAGGATACCTGCATACTCATTTATGGTCTCCGCTGCCCACTAGTTTGTGTAACCCTGAGTAAGTCACTCACTGGGTGGGGAGGGCTAGCTTTACTATCTGTAAAGTGGAGATGCTGCTAGCACCAGGGACAGGGTTATGGTGTAAAATGAAATGAAATAATGTATGCTAAAAATCATAATCACAGAGCATTTATTACTTTTGTAATGATTCCTATTTTATCTCCTCTTAAATACACTGCAAACTCCTGACAATGTCTTCAACTTTTAATCCATCTGTCCCCTTAGAATAATGTAGGACTATGGAAAATGTAGGCAGTCAAATGTTTGAACAACGTTGAATTCAAAGTCTGTTCAAACAGATCCTGAATGTTTAGGATTAGAATTTATAAATGTTATATGTTAGAACCATTTCTTAATAAAACTTGCAGAAACCACTGTGTTTATAGAGAAATAGGGAGGTGGGGGCCAGAGAGAGGAGAGGGAACTAAGGATAAATATTCTACAGATTCAATAAACCACAATTTTTACCTACCTCTTTGTGTTGTTGGATGGAAAAATCATTAGGGTTAGTCACATATTGGAAAATCTTTTGCTGACCAATTCTTCCCCTCTGAAATGTCAGGTAGGAAAAAACCCTACATTTATTCTAATACAAAGTACAGAGCCGTATGTGTGCTAAGCCTGGCTCTTCCTAAGCACAGTTCCTGAACTCTGGGAGGCCTATCCACTTCTGAGCTGGGACTGTATTTTAAAAGTGGCCAGATTTACATTTTTGCAGTATAATAAGCATCACTTCTTTTCCAAATAGAATCAATATTATTTTGAAAAAAAAGTTATTAAAAAGACACAGACTAGAGAATTTATAAAAGCACATTCTGGCCTGACCCCCCTAATCAAAATGATCTGAACAGTTATTAAGTGGTTTCCTTCATTTGACTAACGCTTATTAAGTGCATCCAATGTGCTATTTCATGGTAAATATTACTTAAGAGAAACACACACACGCACACGCACACACACACACACCATTCTGTATCCTGACACCTTGGGGGGCTGATGGGAAGGGGGCTCTGGAACTGTGATTTCATTAGTGTAAGAAAATTCCCTCTACCAAGGCAGACCAACAACTGTTCTGGACCTCAGAGTCTTAGAGAGCAGCCAGGGGCAATGAGAAGTCAAATGACTTGACCAGGGTCATAAAGCCAGTCTGTCAGAGGCAGGACTTGAACCTAGTTACTCTCTAACTAGATCTTCACCCACTATATCATGCTGCCTCTCCCACCTGGTGGTTCTTTTTTTTTTAAGTGAGGCAATTGGGGTTAAGTGACTTGCCCAGGGTCACACAGCTAGTGAGTGTTAAGTGTCTGAGGCCGGATTTGAACTCAAGTACTCCTGACTCCAGGGCCGGTGCTCTATCCACTGTGCCACCTAGCTGCCCCTACCTGGTGTTTTTTTAAACCAGAAGAATTAAAGTCTGAACACCTGTGTCTACCCTCCACTCCCAAGCCTTCTAGGGCATTATTATCAGCCACATCAGGAAATACTTCAGAGAGGTGATGCACCTGGAGCTACATCAGTCTCATTTGTTCTCTAAGCCTTATGGGAGTTCTGAGTCTGAACAGGAAAGATTCCCATCCCAATAGACTAGCAGTCCACAGAGTGACAACCCATTTCCAGTCTTCAACATGGGTAAAGTACCACTTCCTGGTCCCATGATGATAAAGTCACTAAAACAGCTATGGGAATAACAGTTAAGAAGCAGCCCTAATTTGTAAGTCCCTCATCTGTTCTGGTAACCACCAGTGACTAAGTAAAAAACAGAAGTGTTCTCTCAGAGGATGTGGGAGAGAAACTTGGAAATGTTTTACTCCCAATATCAAGAAAGCCACTATACCACTGCTACTTGTCTTAAGAGCAGCTGGGGCAATCAGGAAAGGATAAGATAGGAGAAAGTAAGCAGAAAATAAATCTTTCTTTTACAGAACTGATCAAGTATCTTCTGTGAAGCTCCTAAGCACCTTCAGCAAATCTCACCCATGGACTGCATTAGTACATTATGAAAAAACATTATTATATTATGGGGGGGAAACAATACCAATTAATACTCAATAGGACAAACAACATAACATTTATGACTCTAATAGCACTTAATTGTTGTGGGCATAGATGGCCTTCATAGTCTCCCTTTTCCTGACCAACAGTATCATAAATCTCTATAAAAATCCTCGGATACTCTTCCTTCTCTGTCCATGACTTCCACAGTGTACATAATACATCAGAATTATAAATATCACATGCAATTTCAATGCCAATAACATCTCACCCTAAACTTTACCAAATATAAGGAACCGCATTAGTAAGGTAAAATGCCTGAAGATGTTTCCTTTCAGAGTATAAAATACCACCACAAACACCCCACCCCTACTCCCATTACTTTGTTTTCACATAAATAGAAACAGAATCATAATCTCAGATTGACATATTAATAACCACCTGAAACTCTGTCTTACAGGTGACCACTTTGAACTAGCAGAGCTGGAAAAACAGTTCATCAGGAAATATATTTCATAATAAGACAATATCCTATGAGAATTAGCCTAAAATAGGTAAACTGGTACCAAAATCCAGTCAAATTTAAAACAAAATTTTATAAAGAGTTATAATGCCTGGTCCAAAAGGCAAGGAGCATTTCTCCCAAAAGGAGAAGAAACAGACGGCTAGAGATTACATTGGATCAGCTTTTGCTATACTGGGTCAGAAAGCCATTAAGAAGAAATGCTGAGGGACAGCTAGATGGCGCAGTGGATAGAGCACCGGCCCTGGAGTCAGGAGTACCTGAGTTCAAATCCGGCCTCAGACATTTAACACTTACTAGCTGTGTGACCCTGGGCAAGTCACTTAACCCCAATTGCCTCACTAAAAAAAAAAAAAAAGAAGAAGAAGAAATCCTGGGGCAGCTAGGTGGCGCAGTGGATAGAGCACCGGCCCTGGATTCAGGAGGACTTGAGTTCAAATCTGACCTCAGACCCTTGACACTTACTAGCTGTGTGACCCTGGGCAAGTCACTTAACCCCAATTGCCTCACTAAAAAAAAAAAAAAGAAGAAGAAGAAATCCTGGGGCAGCTAGGTGGCGCAGTGGATAGAGCACCGGCCCTGGATTCAGGAGGACTTGAGTTCAAATCTGACCTCAGACCCTTGACACTTACTGGTTGTGTGACCCTGGGCAAGTCACTTAACCCCAATTGCCTGCCCCTCTCTCTCTCTCTCACACACACACACACACACACACACACACACACACACACACACACAAAAGAACAACAAGAGGCATTTAGCACAGTGCCTGGCACTTAATAAATGATAGTTTTTAAAAAAAGAAGAAGAAGAGATGCTAATGTGCTGGGATGGGATACTCTGCCTCTCTATGAATCCCTAGTAATAAGAACTAAATTAATGCAAGAGTGACCCCAACTTTAAGAAAACCTAATGAACACAAGAATGCTTCACTTTACTAAAAAGACACACCAAAAGGTGCCTTTCAATGTCGAGTCCCAATTAAGATGGTTGTATGCAAGAGGCAAAAGCACTCCCCTCAAACTCCTCGGAAAAGATTTAAAAGGGTACCAGATGGACCAATGATCAAGAAGTCAAAGAGAAATGCCAATAAATTCCTCCAGTCATTGTAGGACTGAACATGAAGATGGCCAGAAATTTTAGGGCACTTGAAAAGGAAGTGTGCCAAGGAATTGAAAAGCTGGCGCAAGATTGAGTAAACAGGGTCTGAAACCTCCAGGCATCCTCGAGCAGGGAGCCATCAATGGAAGGGAAGCCAGCCCTTCTCCAGCCAGAAGAGTGAAGAATAATCACGACAGAAGCAAGAGGGAGGACCTGACCTCATGGACAAGGACATGGAATGATGACATAATGCTGCTTCCACATTACATCACTTCCTTTATGCACTGATTATGTGTAAGATTGAAGGACAACAGAAAACAGGAAAGAAGGCGTAAGATTGACAGATGCAAATAATACAGAAATGGGATAGAAAAGGAAATTCAGTTTTGGTAGTTCAAAGATACTGTCCTCATGAGGAATAAAGGAAGAATAAGCAATGAACAAGTCCATGAATTGGAGAAGATATTCAGAAGAGAAGAACAGAAAAATAATCCAGTGACAAAGTTTAGGAAAAACTGGGAAAGGAAGTCACAAAAGACTGTCCCTTAAAATAAGAAATTAGAGGGAGACAGGAGAGGGAAGATTTTCAATCCACCACTTAACTAGATGAGGAAAGCAGAGGGTCAAGGGGAGAAATAGAAATTTAGTGTAGCTCCAGACTTACTCTCCCAACCTCCAACCACTTGGGGCTACTGTATAACTGCAGTATAAAACAACAGGGAAAAAAATCTAGTTAAAGAGTCCTGGGTGGAGAATCTCTCCATTGGGCTCCCACAAATGTGAAGGATCCACTGTTTATTCTAGAGAAGCCTAGGAATTTATTACACATGCTGGATACTACCCCAACTGCTGCTTGAACGAATGAGTCAAGTCCCCAGAAAGTAGCAATTAGACCTCTAGGTTCAGCTCTCAGAGGTTGGATGGCATCTTTCTAGTACTATAAATCATGAGTCCCCACCAGTGTGTTCCTCCCCATGATTGTCAGTTGATTATCAACTAGTTGACCAGATTTAATTAGCTTTTAGAAAGGGATATTTACTATGGTGATACAGTTGGTACAAAACATTCCCCCCCAAATAATATGCCATACTCTCCCACTGGTACATACAGATTCCAGGATGAAATGGGTTCAAACTTGGAGAGCTTATGTGGCAAAGGGGTAACACAGCTCCTAGAAGTCCTTTTTCTGGAATCCTCAAGATGTTCCCTTAGGTGTAGTATAGCATTTCTCCTGAGCTCTTTGTAGTTCCTTGAACATGCTTTTCCTCATTTGTGCAGTCTGTCCTTGGCTCCCGATGTAGACACTTCCACCAGTCACCAATGTTCTGGGAACACTGCTAGCACACCAAAGGAAAAATTCAAATCCTTTGGACTTTTTGAAGCTCATATGGTCCTCTTCTGGCAGACAGAGAGCCAAGGTAGAAAGGGGACCAAGGCTAAAGGCAAGATGCTCTCCTCTCCACTGACTGGCTCCTTTTTAATGGTTTGGTTGCAATGTCCTCTGCTGGCCTGCTGCTTGCTCAAATGTCCTGGGTTCTAAGTTAAGGCTCCTGAGAATACAACCAAGTCCTTCATCTAAACCAAACAGACCTCCTGTCACACCTAAGGAGCTATACAGGTCTTATTCAGACTTGGGAAACAGTCAAGATATGTTCTTACATGATAAATATATCTGGGTATAGAATCTTATTACTTTACTCAATCAACTCCCATTCTTACAGAAAAAAAAAAAAGAAAAAGAAAACCAAATTTACATTTAACTAAATTCAAGGAACTTAAATCGGAGCAAGTAAACAAGAATTGAGGAAAGCTTGTATGAACATAGGAATATCAAAGTACTGCAAGCAAGACTAATCACAAGGACAAAGTATAGACTTAAAAGAAGGTAACAAAAATCAATACAAAAGAAATAAATGGAGTAGAGCAAAAGCTTAAAAATCACAAGCTTAAAAGCGAAAGGATTAAACGAGCCAACCAAATGAGGGCGGCAGAGCTGATTAAAAGAAAAAAAATTAACCCAACAAATTTCTGCATATAACAAATATCTGAAAAAGTAAAGATTCATAGAGAATGCAAATGAGACAGAATAAAATTCATTCGGGGCAGCTAGGGGGCGCAGTGGATAGAGCACCGGCCCTGGAGTCAGGAGTACCTGAGTTCAAATCCGGCCTCAGACACTTAACACTTACTAGCTGTGTGACCCTGGGCAAGTCACTTAACCCCAATTGCCTCACTAAAAAAAAATAAATAAATAAATAAAATAAAATTCATTCAGCACGTGATTTCAGAACAGCAAGAGTTGAAATCATGTTATCAGACGCAGCAAAAATAAAAACATGCAAAACCAAGAGATCTAAAAAGTGAAATTATATAATGCTTTAAAGTACCACAGATAGGCAAAAAAAAAAAAAAAAAAAAAACCCAACTAGAAGCCAAGTAGATAGATGCCATCTGCTCACTGAGTCCAAATAGAACAAGTTTAATTCTCCTCCATATGACAGACTTGAAATTATCTGAAGTTCTCACATCCCAGAAAAAGCCTCTCTTTCTCAGGCTAAAAGTCCCCAGTTCTTCCAACCAATGCTCATAGGCCTTAAGGTCTTTCCTAACTGTCCTCCCTGTGTCATCTCCAGCTTAACAATGGCCTTTCTAATGTGACTCCAAGAACCAAACTCAAAACTCCACTGTAATGTCACCAGAGTAGAGCACAATAAGACCCTCATTTTTCCCAATCCTGGATAATATGCCCCTTGTAACATGATCTAAGATCAAATTAGCTTTTTGGGGTGTCATATCACACTGTTGATTCCGAATGGGCCTGCAATCCATTAAAATCCTTTACATTTTAAAAGATTAGATGCCATCTAGCCACAACTTTACCATATTGTGCTTGCGGAGCTCATTTTTTTCAACTCGAGCTGAAACATTACATTTATTCCTCCTGAATTTCATTTTATTTTATTTGACCCAATTTTGATACCTTTTTGAACTCCTATTCTGTCAATAAATATGTGAACTATCCCTTATAGTTTCATGTTCTCTGCAAATCTGATGAACATGACGACATCTAGGCCGTTGTGGATAAAAATGTCAGCCAAGCATATGGTCAACCATATATCACTGGGGTATTCTAAGCTGATATTCATCCATTCATGATTATTCTTTGGGTCTGGTCATTCAGCCAGTTAAAAATCCATATAACTGCAGAACATAAAGCTTATATCTCTACGTCTTGTCCACAAGAATAACATAAGAGACTTATTAGATGCTTTGCCAAAATCTTGGCAAAAAAAAAATATCATTCACACTCAAGTTACCAATCTAGCAACTCTATCATAAAAAGAAATAACAGCAGGGGAGTCAGCCTAAGCTATTTTTTTATGAAGCCATGTGGATCCTTTGTGATTTTGGTTTCCTTGAGCATATGATGTGGCTAGATCATTTTAAGAGAGGGAGGGAAAGAGGAAGGGGATGATTTAAAAGAATTTTGAAATGAAGAAAAAGGAAGAAAAGAGTTTGTGTTAAATGGTCTCAGTTTTCTCAGTGAAGAGGCAAAATCCTCAACTGAGAGAGAGAGAGAGAGAGAGAGAGATGAAAGAGGAAGAGGTATGGAAGGCCTGAAGAAGGAAGGGAAAGCTTGGAACAGCTTCTGTGGAGAGTGACAGGGAATTAATTAAGGAGGAATAAAAGGACTGTCTTATGGCGGTGAAGGCCCAAGCAAAGTTAGAAGAAATGAATTTATAATGTACCTAGTGAGCATTGGTTACTTAACCAATTTGATTTTTGTTGTGCCCTTGCCTGAGATGAGATGATTACTACCCCTACTTTTTTTTTTTTTAATTCACTTGAGGGGGCAGCTAGATGGTGAGGTGGATAAAGCGTCAGCCCTGGATTCAGGAGGACCTGAGTTCAAATCTAGCCTCAGACACTTGACACTTACTAGCTATGTGACCCTGGGCAAGTCACTTAACCCTCTTTGCCCCACAAAAAACAAACATAAATTCACTTGAAACATGGTGGATGATCCTGATCTGACCTCTATTTTTTAAAAAAGGATTCTTCTTAGTACTAACACTTTATTGCTACTAAGCTCTTTTGAGTTCCTGTGGTAGTTTTTTGAATAAAGTTCATGCTACCATCCTGGTCAAACTACCACAATAATTTCAAAAAGGAAATGATACTGGAGGTTTCTACAGTAGAACTGTATCTTATTTTAAGATGTTCACTATCTCCTTATTAATATATTCTAAGATTATATCAGGAATTGAAGTCAAGTTCACTGGTTTAGAGTTTGCAAATTACATTTTCTTCCCTTTTTTGGATAATTTTGGGAGAATAAATATCCTCCTGTGCCTACCCTGTGGTATGTTGGCCTTCTATCTTTGATCTTTTAAAGATCACTAACAGTGGCTCAGCAACACATCTGCCAGCTTTTTTAGGACTCTAGGAAGTAGTTCATTGGGAGAAGATAAGTGCTATTACATAGTCCCTAATTTTCTTGGATATCAAATCCCTAATTAACCATTCTTGTTCACCATCCTCTTTTGCCCAACACTACCCCTTTTGGTCTTCTTAGCTCCACCCCCTGCTTTAGTTCATTCTGACCTTATGCCACCCTGATGCTATTATTAGAGCATCAGGTCATATTTTTATATTCATTCACCATTTTCTGTCTGTATCAGTTGTCACTGACTTCCCTGTATACTCACTCACTCACTCACTCTCTCTCTCTCTCTCTCTCTCTCTCTCACACACGCACACACATACACACACATATTAGAATACCAATTTTTTTCCTCATCAGAATTGTTTCTTTTTATGTTTTTAGAATTTCTTTTTTTTTTTTTTTTTTTTTTTTTTTTTTTTTTTTAGGCAATGGGGGTTAAGTGACTTGCCCATGGTCACACAGCTAGTAAGTGTCAAGTGTCTGAGGCCGGATTTGAACTCAGGTACTCCTGAATCCTGGGCCGGTGCTTTAACCACTGCGCCATCTAGCTGCCCCTAGAATTTCATTCTTAAAAGGCTTCCCCATCTCTCCTGGCTTCATTTATACAGAATAATTGCCCTTTGAAATCTGCCCTCCAAAAATCTAGGTTATATGTTGGGCTATCCCAGACTTTTCTCCCCAGCTCTATCATGAATTCTAAAACACAATAATTAATTTCTCCCAAGCTTCCCATTATTTCTACCCCAGGAATCTGGTTATTTATTGGTGAGAAGAAGCAAAACAGTTCTACTTATTACTGGTTCCTCCACATTTTAAGGCTAAAGTGACCATCAATAGAAAACAGGAGATTATTAGCTGTTCTGCTTTGGGAAGAAAAAGAGTACAAGTAGATAGATGTTTGAATAACTGAAGCTGCCCCATGGCTACCATATCAGGTCTGTCACATAGTCTCTCTTCTTTTAACATGCACTCAAGCACCACCTTCTACATAAAGCTTTTCCTTATTCTCTCTTCAACTTGTACTTTCCCTCCAAACTACTTTTAATGATTTTGTATTTGTATGTGTATGTATTTGACTTTATATTTATGCTGTATACATGTTTATATTTACTTGGTTCACCCCTATTAACATGTAAACTCCTCACGAGTTGACATAGTTTCCTTTTTACTTGCATCCCCTGTGCCCACCAGAATGCCTGGCATTTAGTAAGTGCTTAGTAAGTGCTCACTGATTGATTCTCAGTTAACAAAGCTACTCTGCTTTGCCCCTCTCCCTCCTACCTTTTATCCATCCCATTCCTTCTCTATAAGGAATACCTTTTTCAGAGTCATATTCCAATCACAAGTCTGACCACATCCGATTCCAGTGATATTAATTTATAAGAACAAATTTACCTCTGGGTCCTGAGTCCTGGTTTTATATATAAATGTTATAATGTAAAATTAAACCTAAGCTCTTTAACTGATTTTAACTTTAACTTTTCAACTGATCCACATTTAAGAAGGACAGAACTTTTTTTTTTTTTTGCAGGGCAATGGGGGTTAAGTGACTTGCCCAGGGTCACACAGCTAGTAAGTGTTAAGTGTCTGAGGCTGGATTTGAACTCAGGTACTCCTGAATCCAGGGCTGGTGCTTTATCCACTGCGCCACCTAGCTGCCCCAAGAAGGACAGAATTTTTTAAAAAATGTTTTATTTATAGTCTGGTTTGTTGGTTTTTTTTTTTTACAGTGGTGTCACTTCCCAATGACTCCAAACCACATCCCCCTATAGAACTCTCCCTTGTAAGAAAGAAGCATAGTCAAACAAAACATATCAGTACATTGGCCTCATCTAACAATGTCTGCCATTAAGGTCCACCATGCCTGACAATAGTCATGGCACCTCTCTGAGTCACCTCAAATCTGAGCAGAGTTCTAAATGTTGTCCTTTACAATATTGTGTGGTCACCACAGTTCTTCCTTCAAGGGCAATTTGACATGGAAGCTCCAGGATCTGTGAGCTGCTTGTGAATGGATATGCCTTATAAAAAGCTTTGGTGTGGGGCAGCTAGGTGGCACAGTGGATAAAACACCAGCCCTGGATTCAGGAGGACCTGAGTTCAAATCTGGCCTCAGACATTTGACACTTACTAGCTGTATGACACTGGGCAAGTCACTTAACCCTCAATGCCCTGCCCAAAAAAAAAAAAAGGAAAAAAAGAAAAGAAAAAAAAAAAGAAAAGCTTGACCCTGGGCAAGTCACTTAACCTTCAATGTCCTGCCAAAAAAAAAAAAGAAAGAAAGAAAGAAAAGGAAAAAAAGAAAAGCTTTGGTGTTTCATTCATCCCCTCTGGTTCTCTTCTCTCTTTTCCCTTTCTCATGACTACATCTTTAAGGCTGTCTTTTCATATTTTTTTTTGTCCTTTCCTGTTCCCATTCCCATGTCTCTGTCTTCACCATCTTCCTCTCTCTCCTCTCATGTTCTACTCTTTACCCCTAACCCTAGTCAGTATATGCTGTCTGCCTTTAAAAAATCATCTGCAGAGCTGGAGGTGCTAAAAGATGTCAGGATAAGACCAAAAATTGGACAATAAAGACATCCTTCACCTGAACTTTCTCCACCCTCCAGTCATTTCTGTCTTCCCAAATCTCTCAGTAAGTCATGGTGACGATGCCTGTTGATCAAAATGGTCATTAGCAGTACTATTTTTTCTAAAAATGTCAAGGTCTTTGAAACAAAGATGTTATTAACATCTAGTTGTTAAAATTAGCCAGACTCCTCTCAATAATTTCAATATTCCCTCAATGTACCTGATATAAGCTAAAGCTTTAGCCACAACATTTATTCCTCAATCTGTCCCATACATTCTTTTTTTTTTTGTCCCGTACATTCTTAGTACTTAAGAAACTTGTATAAAATACTATAAAAGTGGGGGGGAAAGGTAGAAAGGAAAGGCACTAGAAAGAAAGCACACCACTTGGACATAAAAGACAAAAAATGTAAACAATCCTTACCTTCAAGCTTATATTACAGAAGTGACATATGCTTATAATAAGTAGAAAATCTATGTAAATACAAGATAATTTCATGGGTGGGGGATTAAGATTGGCCTTAATATTGAAGGTGGTCCTTGAGCTAAATTTTGAAGGAAGCCCAGGATTTGAGGCAACTAGATGACTCAGTGGATAGAGTGCTGGGTCTGGAGTCAGGAAGGCCTGAATTCAAATTCAACCTCAGACCCTCCCGTGTGACCCTGGGTAAGTCACTTAATCCACAAAGCACTCCAGTCTCTTTGCCAAAAAATCTCCTGGGGGGAGGGGGTGTCACAAAGAGTCGAACTGAAGGACTAAACAACAACAGTGGGAATTCTAAAGACTGAAGGGGGGTGATGTTCTGTGGATGGAGAAGAGCTTGTACAAAGACGGAGACATGGGGCAGCTAGGTGGCACAGTGGCTAGAGCACCGGCCCTGGATTCAGAAGTACCTGAGTTCAAATCCAGCCTCAGACACTTAACACTTACTAGCTGTGTGACCCTGGGCAAGTCACTTAACCCCACTTGCCTCACTTAAAAAAAAAAAAAAAGACGGAGACAGATGAATAGACTGGAGAACACCAAATAGGCTGGAGCCTGGTGATGAAATTGTTAAATGGCCAACAGGGGAGTTTGCATTTTACCCTAGAGGTCACACTGAGCCACTGGAGATTGCTGATCAATAAGCATTTATGAAGGGCCTATTCGGTTGCTGGAGAAACAAGGCAAAAAAGGAAACAATTCCTGCATTTAAGCAGTTCACATTCTACTCAAGAAAAACAACATCTACACATAAAAGTCGATATAAAATCTATACAAAGAACAAGCAAGATAATTTCCGGCAAGATGATAGCTGCTAGGGGAGAAAAGGAAGACCCTCCCAGAGGAGGAGGTAATCTCCCAGCTGCACACTGAAGAAAGTTTAAGGGTTCTAAGAGATGGAGAGGAGGGAAGGAATGTATTCCCGGGATGCAAAGGCAAAGAAACAGAAGTTGGAATGTCATGTGTGAGGAACAACAAGACAAATTTGGCTAGACTTCAGAGCACATAATGGGAAGTCACCTGTAGTCGATCAGGAAAGGGTGGCCAGAGTCAAGTTTTGAAGGAATTTCTTCACAGGTGAAACAGAGGAGTCTGAAGGTGATCCTCAAGGCACTAGGGAGCCTCTGGAGTTTTCTGGGCAGGAAGTGGGGAGCACAATCAGACTTACACTTTGGGAACGTGACTTTGGCCACTGTGTGGAAGGTGGACTAGAGAGAAGAGAACCTTGAGACAAAACCCAATTACTACGCAACTGCAGTAGTCCAGGAGAGAGGTGCTAAGGGCCTGAGCTAAGGTGGTGGCCATACCAGTAGAGAGGAGATAGAGATGAAATATGTTCTAGAAGAAGAATCTACAAAATTTGGCAACGAAATGGATATGGGGAATGAAAGAGACTGAGGAGTCAGTGATAACACTGAGTGAATCTGAGTAACTGGAAGGGCAGGGATGCCTTTGCCAGAAATAGGTAAATTAAGAAGAGGTATAGATCTAAGGAGAAAGATGAGTTTTGTTTTGGATGTGATCAGTCCGAGATGCTACGGGGCCAATACTGTTCAAAATGTCCAATAGGCATGTCATAGGAGACACAGGACTGGAGCTCAGAAGAGATACTAGGGTCAGATATTATAAATCTGGTAGTCATCTGCATAGGAAAGGTCACTGAGCCCATGGGTGCTAATGAAATTATCAAGAAAAAGAGAGAAGAGAGCCCAGAACAGAGCCTTGGGGTTTACCCATAGTAAGGGGATAGGACGTGGATAATGATCCAACAAAGAGGACCGAAAAGGAAAAGGTAGACAGAGAAGAGGTGAACCTTCTCAATTCTGATTCTCTGTAACCACCACATGATCTTTTGGGGGGGGGGGCAATGAGGATAAAGTGACTTTTCCAGGGTCATACAGCTACTAAGTGTCAAGTGTCTGAGGTCGGATTTGAACTCAGGTCCTCCATAAATCTCGGGCCCAGGGCCACCTAGCTGCCCCCTACCTGATCTGTTTAGAGTTTGCCCCTCTACCCTTCCAAGGCAACAGTAAAACAAAGCTGCTATATCGGCCATTGTTCCCTGAGAATGAATCCAAGTTTATACAGCCCCCCACTGGGACAAGCATAAACAGCCCTACAAGGCAGGACTAGTGTAATGTTGTAAACATCTCTGTTCTTCATCATTTTTTTGTCCTAAAATTAAAACTTCTTCTAACAAATGTGGCTTTTGTATTTTGACTAAATGTATTTATAGAGAGCAACTTTTGTTCACATTCCTTCCTCTGCCCATTTTTCTCCCCTTGATTTTCTGCCTTTTGCCTTTCACCACCCCGCCAACACTCAGCCTGGTCCCCAGAGATGTTGTACTGTTTATATGGGGGAAAAAATGTAAGTTTCTTCTTGCCAACTATGACATCAACTCATTCTTATTTAGTGATATCCAGCAGGATATTGCTCTCAGAAATGTTTGCTCAGTTTTGAAGCAACAATGTTACAAGCTGCATTTTGTTTTTTTTTTATTCCTTTTTTCCTGACATGTTAGTTTTTCTTTTGAAATATGGGGCGCTATGCAAGACTTCATTTCTGTCTCCAGGCACCATAAAATGTTACAGAGACATCTTTCTGCTTATTTTTACAACAAAATGATTAGTAACAATGAAGAAACGGTGTGGCAAGAGGTCACTGAAAATTTCTTACCTCTCAGAAAGATTGTTCTGGGTTCGAAAATAAGAAACAGCAACAAAGTGGGAAAAATTTTAACCCAAAGGCTTTTTCTGGATGAAAAACCTCTTTTTGTTTAATTTTTTTCAATGAAGAAAAATATTTTTTCTCTCCCTCTCTACAAAGCCTTTGTAACAAATATGCACAGTTAAGCAAAACAAATTCCCACATTGCCATGTCCAAAAATAAATAGCTCTTTCTATCAAGAGGTGGATAGTATTGTTCATTGTTAGTATTTATAGCATAGTAAAGAAATCTTGGTCCAGGACTCGCCCAGGTCAACAAGGCAAAATCAGGAAAAGAAAGGTAAAAATATTTTATCAGTACACCAAGGCAGAAAGCAGTTGGGTGAGGCTGGCCCCTATTTCAAACTACTACTTGTTTTTATAGATGGGAGTAAACTACTTCCATACAAGGGCAAAAGTACCTTGATTATAGGGGCTGCTAGGTGGTGAAGTGGATAAAGCATCGGCCCTGGATTCAGGAGGACCTGAGTTCAAATCCAGTCTTAGACACTTGACACTTATTAGCTGTATGACCCTTTGTAAGTCACTTAACCCTCATTGCCCCCCCCCAAAAGTACTTTGATTAGTACAAGTTTAAAGAGGAGATGGGATTGAAGCAGGCTCTGGTCCTCCTTTCATGTCTAAGTGTGCACAGGCAAGGATATTTCTAGACCAGCCATTCCTGCAGGTTGGCTATGCACTTACCCAAAGTTTGAGCAAGGTTTGAACATGGGATCAATGCAGTCAGATTCTGCACAGGGGGCTGACTGCACAGTATGCTTCATCATGGGTCTGCTGGAATCGTGCTTGATCCTTGTGTGGATCAGAGATCTCCGATTTTATCTTTACAGTGTTGTTGTTACTATATAAATTGTTCTCCTGGATCTATTCACTTCACTTTACATCTATATATAACTCTTCACAATATCTCTGAGACCGTCTCATCATTTCTGGGGATATAGTAGTATTCCATTATATTCAGACACCATAATTTGTTCCAACATTCTCCAATTGATAGACACGTTCCCCTCACACACAGCCCATTTCCAGTTTTTTGCCACTGTAAAAAGAGCTGCCATCAATATTTTTGTACATGTGGGTTCTTTTCATCCTTCTCTGATCTTTGGGGTATGGACCCAGTAGTAGTATTGTTGGGTCAAAGAGTATGCAGTTTAGTAACATTGGGGATATAGCTCTAAACCAACTTCCAGAATGGCTGCCCCAATTCATAGCTCCAACAGGATACATTAATGTGCCAGTTTTTTTTTCTCACACTTTTGCAACATTAGTCACTTTCTTTGGGGGGGTGGGCAATTTTGCCAGGCTGATAAGTACGAAGCAGAACCTCAGGGTTGCTTTAATTTGCATAATTATTAGTAATTTAGAGTACTTTATGTGGCTATTGATAGCCCAATTATAAATGGGCAAAGGATATGAACAAATAGTTTGCAAAGGGAGAATTATGTCAGGTACAAGTCTTTTTTTTTCCCATTTTATCAGACCTTTATTTTTTTCAAATTACATGTAAAAATAGTTTTCAGCATTCACTTTTGTAAGATTTTGAGGTCCAAATTTTTCCCCCACCTTCCCTTCCCTCCCCTCTCCTGAAACCAGCTAACAATCTGATAAAGGTTATACATTAGAATCATGTTAAACATATTTCCACATTAGTCATGTTGTAAGAAAAGAGTCAGAACAAAAGAGAAAAAACCCCACAAAAAAGAAGAAACAACTACAACAACAAAAGTGAAAATAGTACGCTTCATTCTGCATTCAAACTCCAGAGTTTTTTTCTGGATATGGAGAGCATTTTCCTTCATTGAGTGTTTTGGCAATGTCTTGGATCACTGTATTGCTGAGAAGAGCTAAGTCTATCACAGCTCATCATCACACAATGTTGTTAATACTGTGTACAATGTTCTCTTGGTTCTGCTCATTTCACTCAGCATCAATTCATGTAAATCTTTGCAGGTTTTTCTGAAATCTGCCTGCTGATAGTTACTTACAACACAACATTCCATTACATTTATATACCACAACATTTTTAGCTATTCCCCAAATTTATGGGCATCCCCATAATTTCCAATTCTTTGCCACCACAAAAAGAGCAGGTATAAAATATTTTTGTACACATGGGTCCTTTTCCCATTTTTTATGATCTCTTTGGGATATAGAACCAGCAGTAGTACTGCTGATTCAAAAGGTATGCACAGTTTTATAGCCTTTTGTATATGGTTCCAAATTGCTCAGTTCCAAATGGATCAGTTCACAACTCCACCAACAGTGCATTAGTGTTCTAATTTCCCACATCTCCTCCAACATTTATCATTTTCCTTTTTTGGCATATTAGCCAATTGGATAGGTGTGAGGTGGTACCTCAGAATAGTTTTAATTTTCATTTCTCTAATCAGTAGTGATTAAGAATATATTTTCATATGGCTATAGATAGCTTTAATTTCTTCATCTGAAAACTGCCTGTTCATATCCTTTGACCATTTCTCAATTGGGGAACAGGTACAACTCTTGATTAGCAAGACCCTTTAGAAGCTCTTTAATTTAAATGCTCTAAACCCAAGGAGACAATGTGAGGTAACACAACTACCTAGTTTTCTCTGGGTAAGTATATTAGCTGTATGCCTAATTTAATTGTCAGAAACCTAAAGTCACATACTGTGTACAGATATGTATGTACATACAGACGGAAGGAAGGAAGGAAACAGGAAGACAGACACAGTCAGTATGAGATAGTGAATAAAGATACTTTTGAAGCCAGAAAGACCTGGGTTCAAGTGTAACCTCTATTGGCTGTGTACCCCTGGATAAGTCACCTGACTTCTCAGTACTCTAGGCAACTCTCTAAGGTTATAAACTGCAGAGAAGTTGACAACCTACAGAGGTAGAGGGAGCTTCCTCACCCAGAAGTTCCATATTCCAAGGAAATCACAGATCTTGTCCCTCTATCCATATCCATACATGTGTACACATACACACAGATAAATGTACATGCATATCTGTATATATTATGTATATATATATATGTTCAATCAAAACATATGCACACATATCAATCAGCCCACAAGTAATCCATAAGCATTTATTAAGCACCTGCTATGTGTCAGGCCCTGTACTCAGCATAAGTGGGTAGTCTGGGCTGCCAGGGTAGCCGTGGAATCTCCAGAATCACTGTAGGGGCACAGATCCAGATCAGGAACCCAGAGATTATTCTAGCCCAGAAACAGGTCAAGTCCATCCTAGTTTCAGAGGAGCCTGAGGCAGCTGTATTCTAGGGGTTCCAAATGGCTCAGGAATACATATGACTCAAGAAAAACTATGAGTCGGACCAAGAACTAACCTATCTGTTCATGGATTTCCAAAGACCATGGCTGGCCTGGAACTCCCAATAACCTTCAAAAGCAGCCATAGGCAAAATCTCATCCTTGAAGTCTAGGGAAGGCTCGAGAATTCAGGTTATTACATGAGAACGCCCCCAGCCCATACTGGCTTCACTTTGCCCAAGATGAACAATGGCATCCCTCTGTAAGTATAAAATGACTGTGCCTCCAATATGATCAGATACATTGCACTTTTTCTTCTCCAATACCTATAAGACTTGAGGGGACTTGATGGGGAAGTGAAAAGGAAAAAAGGCATTTAACCACCCACTTTATAGAAAGAATAGTTTGCTTAATACATTTTATAGATTCTTCTCTTATCTCAAAAAGTACATTTGTAGTGATAAGATTGTATATTTTTAAGAGTTCTAAGAAGTCCTTAAACAGAAAGCATAAAAAAGGAGAAAGAAAGAAACACGAAGAGTATGACTTATGAAAAGCTGTTTCCAAACATTATAGAAGTATTTTGTGATATTTGGACCATGATTCATCGCTAGTTTAACATACCAACACAAGAAGAGAGCAAAAAGGTACTTATAATTATCTCCCCACTTCAGGAAAAAGCAATTCTGAATAGAACTATCACAGGCTTGTACCACTGGGGATTTGAAAAGTACAAAATTAGCAATGAATAAGGAAAGGGAAAACTCCTCAAAGTTGTAATTACAGTAAATTATTCAGGTGACTTCATCCCACCCACATGCCTGTAATTTCCCAGAGTACATGACAAGTGCTCCTCTGGTTGGGTGTTGAGGAATAGGCTACAACTATGTAACACAGTCTGTTTCCTTAAGAAAGAGAATCCTTTTTTTTTTTAACTAGATGATAGCATGGAGAAGAATGAATTTTGAAATGAGGAGAGTACTTTCATACATGCCAAATATTCATGTTGTAGAAGTTTCTTCTCATTTAAAGAGATCTTTAGTTCTGGAAGAATGACCTGATTTTTATCACTAACAGTTAAATCGCATTAGCACTGAGAGTTCTGAGAGCCTTTCCCCTTTATTTCTACTGTGCCTACACAAAGGCCTACTCCAGTGCCAGGATGTGGAAGGGACTCTCTTCATGCTCTAGAAAGCTATGTCAGTGGAACTCAATCTCTAACAGGGGGCACCATGCTCAAAAGGTTTTGAGTACAATTCCATCCAAAGAGAGCTTATGTCTGCTTTCCAAGGACAAGCTTAGCTACCCATAAAAAGGCTCACCACCAACAGGCTAAAGAGCAGGTAATTCATTCTTGGGCTATGGCACCTCAAGAAACAAAGAAAAATACAAAACTGCCTTTTGGTTCCTGCAGCCAAAAAGAAAAGAGTGGGAAAAAAGGGGGTAGAAAGTGCTAAGAACTATGTAGCTCACAATCAAAAACCATTAACAACTAACTGATAATCAAAAGCTGGGAGATCCTGATCTAATATTAGAAAATGTAACAAATAAGACTAAAAACAGTTACAGCAAAATGTCTCACAAGTTCCCCACGGAGAGGCAAATAAAGCGGGTGGGATTGGTTTTACCAAGCATATAGATGTTTGTAAATCATATAGAGAAGGATGATGGAAGATCACAATCCTTTATTACTTCATAAAGAAGAAAGAAGCAGTCGGGGGAAAATGAATTTACACAAAGCTTGGTGAAAGATACAACTAGCCCAGACCACCCTGAGAACATTTAAGAACCAACCAGAAGGACAATAAAGGTTCAAAATAAAATGGAAAATTCTCTGAAGATTTGGTTTTCTCTGTCCGTTACAGTGGGGCCACCACATCTGCACTCTACCAGAAGAGGCCTTGATGTGTTACATGAAGTTTAAATGGCACTAAAGAAAACAACAATGTGAAGAGCCTGCTCAACTAGTCCAAGTACACAGAGGTCGGTCGTCTTTTCTGGAAGTCAAATAAATTTGAGGCCAACGTAGGACAAATTCTCGACATCTCGGAGAAAGGTATATATTAAATCCTTATAAAGCATAATTGACAAATGACACTGGTCCCTCTGCTATTCTGGCGGAAGACAACTTAGTTCAAAATCCTTCAACATTCAGCTAAAATCTCACCTTCTCCCAGAGGCCCTTCCTAGTTTGTCCTATACCGGGGCCTCCCCTCTGAGATTACCTCTCATTTACACTGTAGATGCTGTTTAGATCATACAGAGATAGTTGTCTCCTCCATTAGAAGGTGAGCCCCTGGAATACAGGGATTGGTTTTTGTCTTTCATTCTGAAGGCAGGTAAGCGGCACAGTGGAGAGATTCGGGCCTGAAGTCAAGAAGACCTGAATTCAAATCAAGTTTCAGACACTTAATAGCTAGGGACCCTGGGCAAGTCAACTGATCTCTGTCTCAGATCTGTTAACTATAACATGAAGATAATAATAGCTCCAAATTCGAAGGGCTGTTGTAAGGATCAACTGAGATAATATTTCTAAAGCCTTAACCACAATGCCTGGCACATAGTAGGTTCTTAATAAATGCTTATATCCTTCATTCCTTTATAACCCTACACTAAGCACAGTATCTGGCACATGGTAAGTACTTAATAATTGTTTGTTGTTTGCCTGATGACACATTTATTCTATTACATTCATAAAATACAGGTTTCTGCATATGCAATCTTTGAAAATATTTTAAGTTTTCTTCTTTTATCCTCTATACTACTTTTTCTTTTCTAATATTTCTTAACATATTTGAATATCTACTTGTCAATGAAGTTAAAATAAGACTTATATTTGAAAAAAACCAGCCTACCAACCTTTTTTAATCTAATGACACCTAGTGGTACAAATTTATAAACACGACAGCAATACAAATTTAAATAAATGGGTTAAAAGGAAGCCATCTTGAGAAAAATATGCCAAGAAGCAAAATAGAAAGGAAAGGAATGACTGCCTATAACAGCATTAGAGGTCTTTTAATGCCAATTCTGCTTGACTGACAGACATTCATTGTCAAGATGATCCTTTTTATCTATACTATCTGCAAGGCAATAAAGTAGACTGAGACAATATAATGTTGTTGATAAAGGCATATGAAAATTTTCATTTTCTTGGCAGGGAAAAGTGTTCAATTTAAGGGATGAGGACAACTCAAAGACTGTATCTGATTATCTCAAGACTTCAAGAAATAATCCACCATTCAAAACTAAAACAGTTTACTTTAAACAAAAACAAAAAGTTTGCCAATTACCATCATTGTGTGATATCCAATTAAAAAGCATTTTAATATATTTAATAAAAACATTTCTCCTATTACTTTAAATATTTAAAGGGCAGATCTTGATCTATGATTTCATCAGTATGGACAACCTGCAGTATAAAAGAAACCACCTCACACACACTAATGCAGATATGCACCTTTCCTGAACTGAGAGCCTGAGAATGCAAGTGACTTGCCTATATTTACACAGCCAGTATGTGGAGTCTAAGCTGGTCTTCACCATAGCCCTTCCTCACTTCTAGGTTGACCTACTATTAACTACTTCACTCTGCCTTTCATAGAATTCCCACAAATCTAACAATAAATTAACCAATATGCATATACTAAGCACCCACAAGTGCAGGGAACTGTGCTAAATTAAGCTGGAAGATCAACACAAAGAATGAAATAATACCTACTAATAGAAATGAATACACAAAAAATACAAAGAACTTTCTTTTCTTTTTGTCTTTTATTCAAGTTTTCTTATACAGACCCACCTACAGCTATTACAATAATCAAGAGGTGAGGTGCTGAGGGCCTGCACTAGAATACTGGCAGGGTCAGAGAAGAGAAGGGGGCATATTTGGGAGGTGTTGCAAAGGTGAAATTCATAGGCTCTGACAACAGCTTGGATATGAGGAGGGTGAGAAAGAGGAATCTAGGATGCCTTCTAGGCTTTAAGGCTGAGGGAGGAGGACGATGGTGTTCTCCTCAGAGTAATAAGGAAGGGGACAGTTTAGGAGAAAGATAATGAGTTCTGTCTTAGACATATTGTGTTTAAGATGTCTACTGAACATCTAGCTCAAGATGTCTGAAAGGCAGTTGGAGATGTGAGATTAGAAGTCAGAAGAGAGATTGGGGCAGCAAAGGTAGCTTTGAGAATCATCAGCACAGAGACAGTAATTAAGTCCATGGGAATTGATCAGACCACCAAATTAAGTAGTCTAGAGGGAGAAGATAAAAGAGCCCAGGACAGAACATTGAGAGACACTTAATGTTAAAGGGCATGACCTGGAAGAGAATCCAGCAAATAAGACAGAAGGAGAGAGAGGCCAGATAGGAAGAAGGAAAACCAGGAGAAAGTGGTGTCCTGAAAACCCAGAGAGAAGAGACTGATGAGCAATGTCAAAGGCTGCAGAGACAAGGAGAATGAATCCTCCCAAATATTCACCACAAAAGAAACACTCAACTTGCTGAGGGCTGGATATTTCAAAGACACTAATAGTATATGCAGACTCTCCTTAACTGTCCCTCCCTCTCCCCATGCTGTCAGTGCATCTACCTTTTCCTCTATTACCACTGTTCTGCAATATATTATACGTTGTTTTCTTTCCTGCATTTACAAATCATCACCATTTTCTCCCTTGAAATTCAATAAGCTTCAGTTTCCTCATCTATAAAATTAGATTAACACTTGTCCTAGCTATATTGCAGGATTCCTGAGAGAGCTTTTAAAATCTTAAAATTCTATATAAAAGGGAGATATCATTAATTCCCATTATAATCCCTTAGAATCCTCAGAATTGGGGCAGCTAGGTGGCGCAGTGGATAGAGCATCGGCCCTGGATTCAGGAGTACCTGAGTTCAAATCCAGCCTCAGACACTTAACACTTACTAGCTGTGTGACCGTAGGCAACTCACTTAATCCAATTGCCTCACTAAAAAAAAAAAAAAAGAATCCTCAGAATCAACAAGATTTAGTATTGTAAGGCTATTTACAAGGCTAATTTAGAGTCCTTACCATCCCTAATCTTCCCTTTTCCCCTTCATCATAACCCTTCTGCTAGAACTATGTCAATTTCCCCATTATCCCCTACATCAAAAGTTCTCCACTTTCAACTCCACATACTGCTCCCCAAATCTAAATAAGTATAAGGTTTTTTTCTTATTCTTAAAAGGTCCAACTACTAAATTTCACCAAGAATCCTCCCTTCCCATCTATAATGGTTTCTAGAAATTCTAGCTCTTCTTTTAAGTTTTCCCTCTGTAGAAGTGGGGCATGAGGATAGGACACAACACTGGAAGAGGCTATAAAATTCCTTTTAGTCCAACCCTTTTATTTTACAGATAAGGAAACTGAGTCACAAAGTAGTGAAGTCACTTGGCTAAGACTGCAAAAGCTGGCACTGAAAGGCTCCAAATATGGTGCTCCTTCCACTCCACCTTCAAATTCTTGTCTCACTGAACCACATGAGATGAAAGGCTCCCACGTATTTTTCTATTTTAATTTGGCCATTCTTACATTTGGCCCTTGCATTTCTATTCCCTTATCCCAGTTAGTATTTTGCAGGGGTATTTGGTACTTATTCACATCAGTATCAACCCCATTTTAACATCATTTTACATTCATAGTTAACCAAGCAACAAGCATTTACATTGAGTACCTACAATGCACCAGGTCCTGTGCTAGATCCTGGGGATACAAAAACAAAAGGATCTTATAATATATTGGGGGAAAGGATACATAAATGGAAACACAACATACACAAGGTAATTTGCTTGTGGAGCCACCAACTACTGAAGGGAAATCAGGAATTAGGAATCTTGTTCATTGGTGGTGGCCAAGCTGAGCTTTCAAGAAATATAATGACTATAAGAGGCAGAGGTGAGGCAGATGCACACCAACTTTGGCGGGCAGGCCAGTGCAGAGGGAGCAGCCAGGAGGCCGGTCTAGCTAGATTGTATATGGAGTGTGTAATATGGCATTCATACAACACATTGCAAAATGCTTTCACGTCTGCTGCCTGTTTTTCATCCTCATGACCACCCACCCTTTAAACCAGAGAGGGCAGATATTAGTAAGTTCATTTAACAGATGAAGAAACTGAGTGATTTACCCAGAATGAGACAGGCCATCAGTGGCAAAGCCAGAACTAAACCCTGATCTCCTGATGCCAAATCCAGAGTTGTTTCCACTATACCACACTGGCTATAAATTTTGCGGGTTCATTTTTTTTAAATCCTAGGTCGGTTTCCCTTTACCACCAAGCAAGTTTCTGGGTGGTCTTTCCTACCACTAGTCAGTATATTTTCAGGAAGTGTAAACCACCCTAAATAACAGCTAAAGCAAAAAAAAAAATCACAAAAACTGATCTGCTGGGGAAAAGCAAAATAAATAGCAAAGTCATTTTTAAAGTTTCTCGGTTTATCTGATATTTGGGATCATCTATATCAGGTCTTCTTAAACTTTTTCCACTCATGACCCCTTTTCACCAGAGAAATTTTTACATGACCCCCAGTATATAGTTATAGAAAATAGGTATAGAAATCAAACATTTACTGCCAAATGTTTTATGACCCCCATATTCAGTTACGTGACCCTGTATGGGGTCTTGACCTAGAGTTTAAGAAGCTTTGATCTATATCACTGCTTCTCTATTATAAGTGGAAAACTGATAGTTGATAACATATTAAAAGGTACCACAGGAATTTTTAGCTTCCCTCAGGGCTCAGTTAGGACACCACCTCCTCAGTGTTCTTTCTATGTCTTTGTGCACCCCAACCCACCCCTACCCCCTTAACAGGATGCGAGCTCTCTAGAAATTTTTGCATTTTGTCTTTTTATCATCAATGCAGAAGTGCTTAAATTGAAAAAAACCCTAAGATTTTAAACCTCCATAGCATAAGAAGTTTATTGTTCTAAGGCCCTTTACCATGCTACTTCAGAATAACACTGAAATACTATATTTCCAGCAAGCAACACCAACAACTAGAAGAATCAAGAAAGGTCTCCGGTAAGAAGTGGCATTTGAGGTGAGCCTTGAAACGAGCTATGACAATAATAATAAGCTCTGGATGCCAAGACACAGGTGAAGAGGAAGAATGTTCCAGCCATGGAGGGCAAGTCTATTCATAGGCACTGAGGTGGCCAGGGAATTTCACTCATGGGGAATTGCAATTAGGCTGTACAATGTAGAGGGTGCAAATAATAATGATATCACGAAGATTTTAAATGTTAGAATCAAGGCAAGTCATCGAGTGTCTCCTATGTTCCAGAAACTGTGCTAAGGGCTGGGGACACAAAGAAAGGGGAGGAAATAGTTTCTGCTCCGAAGGAACTCACAGTCTAACCAAGGGAGGCATATCACAAACAACTATGTTCAAAGACATTCTAAGTGGCGAAGTGGATACAGCAGTGGCCCTGAAGTTGGGAGTATCTGAGTTCAAATCTTATGTCAGACACTTATTAGCTGTGTGACTCTGGGCAAATAACTTAACCCCAATTGCCTTAAAACATCCAGGGCCATCTTTAGTCGTCCTCATTTATATCTTGCCACTGGACCCAGATGGCTCTGGAGGACAGAGTGAGGTTGGTGACCTTGTACAACCCTCCCTCATTTAAATCCAATTGACTGCAAGTCATGACATCACCCCTGATGTCATGATCCTCTTTGAGATCGAAGGACAAACAAGAACACAAGGGAACAATAGGGATAATCTTTTAGGGAAGGCACTTAGATTAAGGAGAACTGGAAAAGTCTTTTTATAGAAGATGGGAGTTGAATCGGGACCTGAAGAAGCCAAGGAAGTCAGGAGGCAGAAATGAGACAGGAGAATGTAGGAAAGGTGGTCAGCCAATGAAAATCTCGGGGAGCTGGAGATGGAGTCATATATGAGGAATAGTACGGAGGCCAGTGCCACTGGATAAAAGAATGCATGGAGGGGAGAAGGGTATAAGAAGAAAAGAAAGGTAGGAAGGATCCAGGTTATGAAGGGCTTTAAAAAGCAAAGGATTGTATATTTGATCCTCAAGGTAATAGGGAGCCACTAGAGGTGACTGAACTGGGGAGAGGGGTATGTGACATGATCTGAGGAAATTTTATTTTATTCTAGAGGGAATAAAGAACAATTGAAGGTTCTTGAATAAAAATCATTTTTAAATTAACTTTTAAAAATAGAAGAAAGAAAACTTCTATTAAAAAAAAAACTTCTAACACACAATACACAAACCTCTTCTAATATTCAACTAGCCAGAAGTTATTTACTTTAATACTTCAAGGACCATAATTCGATGGCCATCTCCCTCTATACCATAAAAGACAATGTGTGTGAACTCTTGTGACTGAAAAAAAAAAAAAAAGGTATCACCTTGGGGCCAGCTAGTGAATAATAAGCTTCTCTGGATTAAGCTAAACTGGTCCTTGGACAACAGACATAACACTGGGGTTATAAGGCCTGTGCTCTCCAGTTTACTGAGCTCCATTAGAGCGTCAGACTTTCAGAAGCCAGGGTCACATCCACAACACATTCCTATCTTTAAAAAGTCACAGCCAGCTTTCAAACCACAGGATGCTGACATCTGATACAGACGGTCTAATTTGGCAGCAGAGGTTACCAAAACCTCTGCAGGAGGCCAATGTGGTAAGAAAAAAAAGTCCCGTCATTTAAAAGATGCCTTGAGTTCAGTAACCAAGGACTTTATGGTCTTCTGTTTTTTCTTTATTTCTGAAAGGCAAAAAAAAGAGGGGGTCCCTACAAAAGAAATCTCCTATAGTAAAGTTTCAATCATCCTAGCTAATGGAAGAGAACGATACAATTAGATTTAGAGTCTCAAGAGACCTTAAAGGTCTTCTAGTCTAACTCCTCAATTTACAGATGAGGAAACAGAGGCATGGAGAGGTTAAATGATTTGCCCAGACTCATAGAGGCAATGAGTGGCAATCAGCGGGGATTCCAAGTCATGTCATCAGAAAGGAGTGAGCTAATCTGTAGGATTTATGATTTACACAGACCCACCCACAGGTCCTTAAACAAAAAGAACTATAAATGGAGTCTATGGGCACAATTTCATTCGACCATTCAACATTTATTACATGCTACTGTTTACAGAGCACTCTGTGTGCATGACGGGAAAGATATAAAACTTAGATAAGTTAAGCTCCCTGCCTTCAGAAAGTTTACAACTGAGTAGTTGGGTATTACATATAGTAAGACAACTATAAAACAATAAAAAAATAACACATCAGTATATCAGAGAGGAATTGCTGTGAGTCTTAAAGGGAAAGGTCATGCTTAGTAACATCTGTTGTTTAGTCATTCAGTCATATCCTACTCTTCATGACCCCATGGACCATTGCACACCAGGCCTTTCTATCTTCCACTATCTCTCAAAGTCTGTCCAAGTTCATGTTCATTGTTTCTATGATGCGATATAGCCACGTCATCCTCTACTGTCTCTTTTCTCCTTTTGCTTTCAATCTTTCCCAGCATCAGGGTCTTTTCCAACAAGTCGAGTCTTCTCATTATATGGCCAAAGTCCTTAAGGCTCAGCTTCTGTACCTGACCTTCCAGTGAGCAGCATAAATTAATTTTTTAGGTATTGATTGATTTGATCTCCTTGCTGCTCAAGGGACTCTCCAAAGTCTTTTCCAGAACCAGAATTCAAAAGCATAGATTCTGTGGTGTTCAGCTTTCCTTATAAAGATCTGCTCTTTTTTTGCAAGAGACTGAACCCATGTATGCTCTAACCAATGGAGCAAATAAGCCAATAGTGCAGATCAACCAAGACAGTGGTTAACCTACTGAGGGAGGAAGCAATGGAGAAGCAATATTGAGAAAGGAGGAAAGCCAGGTGGATGAATCATAAAACCAAAGATCTAGAGCTCATACTCAGAGGCCATCTAATCCAAATGCCTCATTTTACGCTGAGAATACTAAGAACCACAGAAGTTAAATGAATTGCCCAAGATCACAAAGGTAATCCTCATCAGAGGCTCAACTACATTCTCCACCTAATCAGTGTGGATCATTAAATACCTTGGCATTTAGAATAAAATGCAACACTGTGGCAAAAATGTCTACTCCAAGGTGTTAGATGAATAAAATGCCAAAGTCTCCAAGCCAAAGAACACAGGTTTACTGAGAGAAGGATCCTGTGTCTCAATAAAGCCAGTCTCAGGTCTGGGACCCAAAGACCCTGAACTTAGGATTCCCAGAAATTTATACCCTAGGTGACATGTTAAAATGCAATGAGTACAGATATTGAAGGGAAGAAACCAACAGAAGAACCAACAGGCTAATAACAGCACAGTCACTTCCCACTCTATATACTCTATCTAAAATAGCCATGTTACTAAGTAACAAGGCCCAATGTATAGGAAGCCATCCAGATGGGTGAGGAAGCCATCCAGAAGTGTGCATCTTTGCCATCCAGGGCAATGCCTCTCTTACCCATAACTACATGGTTTTCTACACTCAAGGATTTCTACCATATTGTGACTTTCCAACTTCTCAGTAGCTCTGATTGGTCCCTTTCAGTTCAGAAGTTACTGTTTTAGGTATCTGACCTTTAAGCTGATTGGTAGCTATACCCAAATGCAACTGGAAATCAGATAGATGTAATCTAACCTGCAACTGCAGGATAGAGGTAAATTGCAGAGAAGACAAGTTGACAATAAAGCATTTGCATTTGTTCTTACCGGTAGTCTATTACTTAGTTCATTATCATTTGCTTAAGCTACTAAAGAAAATACCTAAATGCTTTAAATCATGCTAAAGTCTATTAACTGATTAGCACTACTGTCAAATCACTTATATTGGTAAGACATGAGGAAAATTTCAATCAAACACTCACTCCCTGCTGTGTTCTGCACAACCTTGCTGCTCTTAATTCAATCCTAGATCACAGGAGCTCTCTGGATCATCACACAGCTGACTCAAACCGGGCTTGTCATTTGCTAAGCTTTCCCAAGTCTTTTTCAAATGAACACCTCTTTAGCACCATCTCCTCCTTATCCTTCTGAAGCTGATTTTTGTAACCAGATTTTACATTCAGCCCTATCGAGTATCATCTTATTCAATTCATCCCAGTGTTCTAGCCTGTGAAGAGCCATTAGTATCCGGATTCTGGCATCCACGGAGGCAGCTCTGTGCTGTCTGAAGATCTGACAAGCTTGCCATTTATACCTTTATCCCATTCACTGATAAAAATGTTGAAGAGTACAGGACCAAGGACAGACCCTGCGCACACTCCACTGGAGACTTCCTTTCCAATGAACGGGGCACCAGTAATGACACTCAATCAGTTCTTACTGCCTTCTATTACAGCTATGGAAAGTAAGAACTGATCAGAAGGGTTATCAGGACCCTCTGATTCTTCCTCATGAAGGGCAGGTTTATCTTGGAGAAAAAAGGAATTGGGGGGAAGAGATTGGAGGAGGGTGGGGACATGATACCTGATTTCAAGTATGTGAAATGCTGTCATATGAAAGAAGATAATAGGGTCATGGATCTAGACTTGGAAGGAACCTAAAAAGGCATCTAGTCTGACCCCCACATTGTACAAATAAAGAAACTGAAGACCAATGAGGTTAAAAGGGAGCACAGGCTCTATTCTCAAAGTTCTGAGTTCAAATCTTGGTTCAGACACTTACTAGCTGTGTGACCCTGGACAAGTTACTCAACTTCTATCTGCTGCAGTTTCCTCATCTGATTCATAATCGCACCTAACTCCCAGCATTGTTGTGAGGAACAAATGAGATAATATTATAAAGCAATTTTCAAACCTTAAAACACTATATAAATACTAGCTATTATTGTTGTTGTTAGTATTATAAGTAACTTGTCCAGAATTACAGAATGTCACAGGATTCCAGAGTAGGTACCAGGGTTCAGATTACTCTTCTTTCCCCCATATTATGCTGGTCTGTGTGGACCCAGAAGGCATAGCTGGAAGCATTGAATAAAGGTTACAAAGAACTAAATTTCAACCTGATTTAAGGTTGAACCTCCTGACATTCAGACCTTTATGAAAGTGGAATGTGCTGGTTCAAGGGGAAAGTGAGTTCCCTTCTACCAGAGGTATTCAAATGCCAGTGAGTTGTATGTCGCTGATGTTGTAGAGGTAATTCTCAATCAGATACAAATTGGATAAAGTGGCCTCTGAGAGTCATTCTAGCCTTGAAATTCTGTGGCTCTCCCAGGAAAAATATGAGGTCCCAGAATTATACCTTCAGAAATAGAAGGGACCTTGGGGGTCACCCATTCCAACCCCCTCATTTCAACAAGAAGACTAAATGCCTTGCTCAGCGAGTCTCTAAGGTGGACCTGAACCAGGTCATCCAGACTCCAAGGCCACATGCTGTCCTCTACCCCTTGATTCCTCTCCAGAAACACAAAAGGAAAGAAAAGCCCTTACCTTTCAAAAGGGGCTGGAAGGTTGGAATCTCTTGTAATTTGATGACGTCCGGATCACTGCTGATACTCCGCGAAGCCTGGGTTCCCTGGGCTACTACAACGATGTCATCCATCTTGGCTTTCTGCTTGGTGGGAGGAGTCACTAGAAAAACAAAGATAAATTGCTAAGATGTTGCAGACAAGCCACTTCTGCGGCACCAAAGACAGAGTCACAGATTCACCGACTTGTCGAGGTGGGAAGGATCCCGAGACACTTGGGGTTCACCAGAAAAGAACATTGGTCTTAAAATGAGAAGGCTTGAGGCTGGGTCCTAGTTTTAACACCTTACCTTCTTGGGTGAAGGACATCAGGTTGCTTAACTTTTCTGAGCCTTTTTGTAAAAAATTTACACAATTTACTGTCTCATCATGTTGTTACCAGGACAGTATATTGAGGCCCAGAGGGACTAAGTGATCTATCAGCTCAGGGCCACAAAGGTAGTTAGCAGTAGGACTCGCATCCAGGTCTCCTGACTCCCAGGCCAAGGCTCTTTCCTCTACATCACACTAATCACTACCACCCTCGATTTAGTCATAATGAAAACAATTTTATTTTTCACTGCTCAAAGCGCCATATTCTGTATTTTTAATTTTCACTTTCTCATAGCATCCCTCCAACACAAGGAGGGATTGTTCCTCTCATTTTGCTACTGAGGAAATGATTATGGTTTGTCCAAAGTCATTTGAGCTCTAGAAGGCCGGGGATAGGAAAAGACTCTTAGTCTTCACATCCTTTATTCAATAGGGCAATTTTGGAACACCGTATAACTGACAGATAAGGGATAAGTAATCACATCACATTCAAGCACCTCTTACAACAAAACATCTATATGTTTGTGATACATGCATTAAGCACATGTATTACTGCTGCTCATACTGTGAGATTCAGTCAAATCAACTGCTCCTGACATACAACCAATTTGATTATAAGCTCCCTGAGAGCAGAAGTTGTTTCACTCTTCTCTTTGTAACTCCAACATGGGATATGGCACATAGTAGTCGTTCAAGAGAGCTTGTTGATGGATTCAAAGCTCAGCTCTAATGCTACCTACAACATAAGGCCTTTGCTCATCCCCTTCACTGTCAGTGCCTCCCAGCAAAAAACATGTTGAAAGAGGGAGAGATACACATACACACAAATACATATGCACACATGTATATATACATATACGTGTGTGTATGTGTGTATATACATATGTCTCCTCCAAGAAAATGTAAGCTCCTTGAGGGCAGATGCTGTTTCATTTCAGTCTTTGTATGGGCAAGTCGCTTAACTTCTCCAGGTTCCAGGCAATTTGCCAAGACCATAAGCTACAGAGAAGTTTCCAACTGGCATTGGGAAAAGGAGCTTCCTCAACCAGGAGATCCTTTAATCAGTGAAGTCACTGGTCGGTCCCTTTCCTTATCCTGTCACTTGCATAGTGCCTGGCACATAGTGAACATTTAATAAACATTGATTAAACATCTCAGAAATAGTACACAAGGGGAAAAGCCACATCAAATAACATAGGAAAACTTAAATATAAATTCAAAAACAAAACAAAACAAAACAAAAAATCAACTACCAACCAACTGAATCCACAGATCACCACCGGGGAAAAAGGAAACCTATCCTTATAATGGTCAAGTTATACAGTAACAAGAAATTTCACCAGCAGTGAGTAAAAATGCCTTCAAGTATGAAGGAAAGGCAATGTGACTGATACAGTGTACTCCTCAGTCATGAGAATTTTGAAGAAGAAATGGAAAAAGGAAAGACAGTTAAGCTAGAATCCAAAGTCCTATAAAATAGAACCTGATCACCATCAACAACAAAAAATCCTTCAACAAAAGAGGCAACTGAGGCATAAGGAATAAAGGTGAAGAGGAAGGTGAGGAGTGGGAAGGGAAAGAGGGACAGAAAAAGAAAAGTAAAAGAGACTTGTGAGAGGTAGAGAAGGGAGACTGAAACAAGTAAGAGGAAAACCAAGAGAGAGCAGAATCACAACCCAGAGAAGGTAATCAACCTTGTCAAATGCTACAGAGTGGTAGAAACAGATGAAAACTGTGAAAAGGTCATGAGATTGTAATTTTGGAGAGAATAGTTTCAGTTGAATGATGAGGTCAGAAACCAGACTGCAAGGGGTTAAAAAGTGTTAGAAGGAGAGAAAGTAGAAGCTACACGTGTGAATAGGACGGTAAGGGGTGACATAGGATGATAGGGGATGAGGAGGGTGTGGTGAGGGTTTTTTCTGGTTTGGAAGACATATGCATGTTTGTAGGAAGTAGCCAAGAATCAGCAGACACGAAGAGATTGAAGATTAGGGTTTGGAGGTAAGGATATTAGCTGGGGCAATCTGCTGGAGAGGATAAGAAAGGTTGAACTCAAAAGTACATGTAAGGGCATGGGTCTTGGTGAGGAAAAGAATCATCTCTTTTTCAGAGAATGGAGTAAAGGAAAATTTGAGGAACTCTGAGATGTTAAGAAGGGGGAAGTGAGTGCTCATGGTGAGCTGTCTTTTTTTTTCCTCTCAGTAAAGTATGAGGAAAGGTCCTTGGCTGAGAAGGTAGGGGAGAGAACAAAGAGAAAGTCTCAAATAGCCTCTCTGAAGAATGGAATAAAGAATCAATTTATGGATTGATATTTGGGTTCCATTGCTTTTTGGAATATATATTATTCTATCCCTTCCGTGGTTACTGGTGGATGTAAAAGTCTTATGTTATTTGAATTTCCTTCCCTCTATATATGGTCTTTCTATATATGGACTTTGAGGTTAGGTAACAGGAGAAAGAGAAAGAGGGGAAAAGAGAAATGAACAATTTAAGTAAATTCCAAGAAGCTTGGTTAGGGTAAGAATGGTATAAGATGGAAGGAAGAACCAGTGGGAATAGATCAGCACCAAAGCAAAATAACCACAAGGGACAAAGGAATGATTTAAAAGAGAAAGGTGAGGAGGTCGGATCAGTTGTGACTAATAAGATGGAGGAATAATCATCTTCTCTAATCCCCACTAACTCAGAAAACAAACAAAAACTGAGAAGAATCATGGGCCAGAGGTGGAATAATTATGGCTCTTTCCACAGAACAAAAAAGGAAAAAGCCCAACCAAGTCAGAAAGACCTGAATTCAAATACAGCCTCAGACTCTCACTACTTATGGTGAATTCACTTATCCTGTCTGCCTCAGTTTCCTCAACTATAAAATGGGGATAATAACAACATCTATCTCCCAGGGTTGTTGTGAGGATCAAATAAGAAAATATTTGTAAAGGGCTTGCACGGTGCCTGGCACATAGTAGGCAATGAATACATAATTGCTATTTATTTTAACAGTGGATTATGCTAATCCTTAACTAATTCACTCAGCACCCCTCCTCTACCAGCCTCCATGATCCAACAGGGTGTACCCACTGAATTTTACCTGTGGACTCCCCCCAGGAATTTCCCTCTGGCTTCAGTCTCTGCTAACACATGCTACTCTGCCCTTCCTCCACCATTCTGATACAACAGGCAGTGGACCTCAACTCTTGCAGAAGAAAGAAAAGTCTGGAGGCAGGGAGGAAAGAACTACATTTCCTCTCTGAATGAGGAAGCTCCCTACTTTAGAGAACCCCAAAGCTGTCAGAAACTCTTCCCAGAACACCTACTCTAATCTCCCTCAAGTGGGGAGGAAGTAGACATAGCTTTGATCAATCCAGAGAGTTTAAAAATAGAGGGAACTGGGGCAAGGGACCAACATATGTGGCTGCACCAATCCTGAAGGAAAAGTAACTGAATCTATCTGGGGTCAGCCCTGTCCCCCCAGAAAATATTTGGGTCAGAGATTGAAGCATCATAGGAAAAGGGTTAAACAGTTTGGAGGTCCAGCCTTGGAGGAAAAGGTGCTAAAGCCAACATCAAAGAGAGAAGAGTCAGAAAGTGAGAGACAAGGATATATAACAAGAGCAAAACCACCAAAGAGATCACAAAGAAGAAAATTCAGTTAATAAAACCTAGAACACAAGCAGATAAATCAACAGGGAAAATGATAAAATTTTAAGGCAAGTACCAAAACATAGAAAGAGTGCAAATGTCTCTGAATAAATATTATAAGACAAAAGAAACTGAACCAACACTGGATGAAACATGGAACTTTGTAGCTTCCCAAAAGAGCATAGAACCACAGCACAATATTCCCAAATGATTCAAGAGAAAAATCAGAATCTTGAGAGAGTTTAGAAAGGAATAAAATGATGGCCTGAAGAGCAGAAGTAATTAGTAAGTTTAAAAAAAACACACCTTGAATCCACAGTAATAAATCTCACTGAAGAAGTCAAAGGGAGAATAACAGATTTGAAATACAAATATACTTAAGTGAAGAACAATTAAAACTCATATGCTTCAAATTCCAAGCCATACAGTGTTTAAAATGACCAATTCTGGGGCAGTTAGAAGGCACAGTGGATAGAACACCAGCCCTGGAGTCAGGAGGACCTGAGTTCAAATCCAGCCTCAGGCACTTAACACTTACTAGCTGTGTGACCCTGGGCAAGTCACTTAACCCCAACTGATTCACAGAAAGAAAGAAAGAAAGAAAGAAAGAAAGAAAGAAAGAAAGAAAGAAAGAAAGAAAGAAAGAAAGAAAGAAAGAAAGAAAGAAAGAAAGAAAGAAAGGAAGGAAGGAAGGAAGGAAGGAAGGAAGGAAGGAAGGAAGAAAGAAAGGAAGGAAGGAAGGAAGGAAGGAAGGAAGGAAGGAAGGAAGGAAGGAAGGAAGGAAGGAAGAAAATGACCAATTCTAATGACAAATTCTGCAAGTGACTAAGATAAAGACCATATATAGAGGGAAGGAAATTTAAATAACCTAAGACTTTTACATCTTCCAGTAACCAGGGAAGGGATAGAATAATATATATTCCAAAAAGCAATGGAACCCAAAGTGACAAGCTCTATGAATCTGTGTCTAATAAAAAAAAAAGGTGGACATTCAGTATGAGAGGAATTTGATGAATTCTTGAAGGGGGGGGGGGGAAGGAAGACATTTTCAGCTTATTTGACTTGCAAATACTCCAAATAATAGAAACACAAGAATGGTAAAGAAACACAACTCTCAAAGGAAAGCACAAATAACAATAAAATATTCCATCTCTACAGTCTACTAAAAGAAAAAACTTGAAAGACAATGGGGTTAAAAAGAACAACAGAGGAATGATTTAGAGATTCCTTTCTAATGGTACACAAAGGGATAAAAATGGGGGTAAATGGGACAGCTAGGTGGCACAGTGGATAGAGCACCAGCCTTGGAGTCAGGAGGACCTGAGTTCAAATCTGACCTCAGACACTTAACACTTACTGGCTGTGTGACCCTAGGCAAGTCACTTAACCCCAACTGCCTCACCAAAAAAAAAAAGGGCATCTAGGTGGCGCAGTGGATAAAGCACTGGCCCTGGATTCAGGAGTACCTGAGTTCAAATCTAGCCTCAGACACTTGACACTTATTAGCTGTGTGATCCTGGGCAAGTCACTTAACCCCCACTGCCCCGCAAAAAAAAAAAAATGGGGATAAAATGGAAAATAAGATGGAAAGTGATGGTGGAGAAGCACCATGGACTAAACCCCACAATCCCCACTACAATCCAATGAATGTATTGTGTGGGATTAAACTCCAGAATGGGAAGGTGCATAAGAGGAGAGGAAAGGTGAAGCCTAGAAGGGAAAGTGTGATATATCGTGATCAATGTCATCCCCTATACAAGGCCTTCAACGATCTCCCCAGTTTTTAGTGCTTCCCTATCCCGAAATTACTTTGCATTTATTGCGTCTATATTTTGTATTTAAGACATGTCCTAGTCGATAGAGATGGCCTCAAAGCCAGAAAGATATGTTTAAGTCCCATCTCTGACACAGCCTGTCTGTGTGACCCTTGTTACTTAATCTCAATGACCCTCAATTTTAAAATGGTATACTATTGCGCTACTTACTTCACAGAGCTATTATGAGCAAAGTATTTTGGAACAGTAAAACACTGAGCCCTGTCATGCAGAAGAGCAATGTCAAACTCAAATAGAAATGGGGGCCACTAAACCTTTCATTAGGATCCCTGCAGGTTGTATATTGACTTAGTTTTTAAATATGTTTTAGTGTATTTTTGCTTGTTTTGTTAAATATTTCCCACTTACATTTTAATCTGGTTCTGGCCTGGATATGAGTTGCCTGTTTGACACCTCTGTGGACAGACAGACAGTCTTCCTGAGAAAATGCCTCTGGTTCAGGTCACACTTCTGGTAAATACTGACTTGTTCCCTCAGTGAGTTCCCTTCTCAGAAACCCAGTTAATTCTCTCTCTAAAACTTATAATCTAAGTTACCCAATTACATTCCTATAGAGTGTTTCCTCACTGCACCAGTGAAAAGTTCAGACTCCCCCAAAAAAGCCCTCAATCAATGTAAATCATTGTTATTACTACAGGCACCTGGGAAAATTTGGTTGTTAGGGACATTTCTGTGCCCTTGAAAGGGGAGAGGTTGACATTCGCCAAATCCCTGGAACCTCTATTGCTCTTTCTGAACTGGTGGGATGTTTTTAGTGATCTTATCTACAAATTCATGGGATCTCAGAATAGGAAGGGTCTTCAAAGGCCACATTGTCTAACCAATACTTGCACAGTTATTTCCTCTGAAACACCCATACCAGGGTGTCTTAACCTGGTTCTAGGGAGATTTCACAAGATCCCTTAACTTGGATGGAATAAAAAAATACATCTTTATTTTCACTAATATTTTTTTTTCTGGTGAGGGAATTGGGGTTAAGTGACTTGCCCAGGGTCACACAGCTAGTAAGTGTTAAGTGTCAGAGGCCAGATTTGAACTCAGGTACTCCTGAATCCAGGGCTGGTGCTTTACCCACTGCGCCACCTAGCTGCCCCATAAATGTTGCTTTTTTTTTTTTTTTGGCAGGGCAATGAGAATTAAGTGACTTGCCCAGGGTCACACAGCTAGATAAGTGTCAAGTGTCTGAGGAAAAATTTGAACTCAGGTACTCCTGAATCCAGGGCCAGTGCTTTATCCACTGCACCAACTAGCTGCCCCTATTGTCACTAATCTCTAACTGAAATTTACCATTTCCTTCGATTACGAATTTAAGGGGAAAATATATGACTCTGAGAAGGGATCTAGAGGCTTCACCGGACTGCCAAAGGGGTCCATGATACAAAAATAAGTTAAGAACCTCCGATCTGATCTTCCTGGTCGGCCATGAAAACCCGTAGTATCAAGGCTAGAAATTCATCTGGTCACGTAAAAGAAATCAAGAAATTAAGCGCGCGCGCGCGCGCGCGCGCGCGCACACACACACACACACACACACACACACACACACACACACTTTAGTTATTAACCATAGCATCGAGAATCTGTTGCGTGGTGGGGAAAGCACAGGATCTGAAGTCAAAGGCCCTGAGTTCAAATCCCAGCTCTGCCACTTTCTTCCCGAGAAAGCAAATCACTAGCCCTCATTCTGCACAAGCTCCTTTCGTGAAAAAAAGGTTGGGCCGGATCATCCTCTTATGATATATTCACCCTCCTGAGGCACTCGATTCCACCGAACAAGTAAGTGTCTGGGGCAAAGCTGGTTTTCTAAGCCCCTGACACCTCCCTAGGGCTGATGGATCGATGCGCTACAGGGTTACCTAGCAACCCCTCCCGCCTCCACCCCGGGAGACTGGGAGGGGGAGGTGACGGCGGTGACAAGCGCGAAGACACCGACCTGAGGCGCTCAGGTCGTGGGGTCTGCTCTCGGCTTCGGCGCTCTGTTCATTCCCCATGGTGGCTTCAGAGGCTGGGAGGACAGATACGGGCACGTGCGGGGGCGGCGGGGCCCGAGCTCCCCGGGGCCGAGCGGGGAGCCGGGCCCGCCCTCAGACGAGGCGGGGGCGGCGGGAGAAAAGGACTCCCAGTTTCCAAAGGCGAGGTACAAGCCGGAGCCGCCGGTCACCCCCAGGTTAAGACAGACGATTCAGCGCGTCCCGCCCCCCGCCTCCCCCCAACCCTCAGTAAGGTGCGGCGGCCAATGGAGGAGCGGAGGCGGGCACGGGAACACCCACCCCCCCAAGACTGCCCAGGAAGGGGCATGCGCCCGATTTCGCTAGATCGCTCGATCGCTCCTTCCGGGTTGAGAGGCGGCAGCACCGGCTTCAGGACCGGGTCAGTTCCGGCGGCTTAAGGAGGAGCTGCGGCAGACCAGAGGAGGCTGAGAAGTAAAAGGGACGCAGAGATCAGGGCCCCCTTAAAAGACCGGCACCGCCTCTAAGGATCCGGGCTCCCTTAAAGGGCCAGTGCCTCTTTAGAAGGCTACGGCCACCTTCAACAACAAGAGCCACTTTAAAGGCCCAGAGCCGCCTCCGAGATCCTGGGCCATCTTAAAGGACCCACACCAGAGAGTACCTCTGGAGCAAGCTGGAGGATTTCGCTCAGAGCAGAAGCAAGAAAGCGTTTGAGGTTGGGGAAAAGAGCTCAAAGAACTCTTGTGAAAAGCTGGCTGGGCAGAAAGTGTAGGGAAGTGGAACATAGAGGAGCTAGGTTTCCGAGAGAAGAAATCACAGAACCTCGACTGGTTCTCAGGAACCACGTTGTGCAGCTCTTCTATGGGCAACATCCCCTACTGGGGTGGTCCAGCCTTTGCACCAGAGTCTCTAGTGAGAGAGACTCCCTAGGTCTTGAGGCAGCCCATTCCCTTCTTGCCTCGATTTGCCTCTTTACACCTTGACATCTTGCTCCCATTTCTATCCTCTGAGGCCAACCAAGCAGAAGCATCATTCCATCCTTTCAAGAAGACATCAGGGGGGCGGCTAGGTGGCGCAGTGGATAAAGCACCGGCCCTGGATTCAGGAGTACCTGAGTTCAAATGCGGCCTCAGACACTTGACACTTACTAGCTGTGTGAACCTGGGCAAGTCACTTAACCCCCATTGCCCCGCAAAAAAAAAAAAAAAAAGACATCAGATGGCACCTTTCACCTGCGAGCATCCTGGCTGTTGAAAGGGATTGTAGTGTGCAGAAAAAGATTAAATCAACTTATGAAAGGTGTAAAGTATTGCCCCTTTAGAGTGTGAATTGGTTGGCAAGGGGGAAGAATTTCTGTGCACAGGAAAACATAAAAAGTCATTTCTTTAAAGAAATACTGTTTTCCCTTTAATTTGTAAGAACAGAAAAGATCGTCAGTAAGATTGGATAAGTCGCTGCTCCTCGGATGAATAGACCTAAAGGCGTCCTGAGAAAGACGGGCGTCCTCCCGTCCTCCCCTCATTTACATGATACCTTTTAGATCTCGAGTTAGAATTCACAAAGTGGTAATTCACGTAACTCCAGGTTGTGTTGTTGAGTCGTTTTCAATTGTGTCCGACTCCCGGTGACCCCTTTTAGGGTTTTCTTGGTTGAGACACTGGAGTGGTTTGCCATTTCCTTCTCCATCTCATTTTACAGATGAGGAAACAGAGGCAAACAGGGTTAAGTGATTTCCCAGCGTCATGCAAGGAAGTGTCTGAGGCCAAATTTGAACTTGCAGGCTCACTCTCCCAGCTCTGGATCACACTGGCAGGTCAGGTCCCCAAAGGAAAGCTGGCTACTTCTCTTCAGGATCATAGAGACAATCCTGAGGCATCAGAGAGTTGTCTATTACTATTTTTAACAACACACATTTTTATTTAAAGTTTTGAATTCTAAATTCTATCCATCCCTCCCCCCTCCTTGAGGTGGTAAGCAATCAGATATAAGTTATACATGTGCAATTATGTAAAATGTTTCCTTATTAGTCATTTTGTATAAGAAATAAGAAATAAAAGGGGAAAAATGAAAGAAAGTGAAAATAGCATGCTTCAGTCTGTGTTCAATCAACATCAGTTCTTTCTTTGGAGGTGGATGGTATGCTTCATCATTAGTCCCCTGGGATTGTCTTGGATCATTACATTGCTGAGAATAGTTGTCATTCACAGTTCTTCATCAAACAATATTACTGTACTTGTGCACAGTGTTCTAGTTCTGCTCACCTCACTATGTATCAGTTCATTTAAGTCTTTCCAGGCCTTTCTAAAATTGTCCTGCTTGTCATTTCTATAGAACAATAATATTCCATTACTGTCATATACCACAGTTTATTTATCCATTCCCTAATTGATGGGCATTCCTTTGATTTCCATTTCTTAGCCACTACAAAAAGAGCTTCTATAATTATTTTTGTACAAATAGGTCTTTTTCCCTTCTTTGGGATGTCAGTGGTATTACTTCATCAAAAGGTATGCACAATTTGATAGTCCTTTGGGCATAGTTCCAAATTGCTCCTCAGAATGGTTGGATCTGTTCACAACTCCACCAACAGTGGTCTAATACTATTTTTCATGAGCCCCACTTGATGTGTTCCCACAAATATCAATCACCTGTTAATATCTTCCTAGTAGCAATTTACCAATAAAATCAATTACCAGTTAGAAAATACCTGTGTATGCAATGAAGCTAGGAGGAGAAGAGCTTCTCCATTACACATTTCCAGAAGCAGTTTCACCAAGGCTCCCCATAAATTAGTACCAGGGAGAGGATATTACATATGCTCTAAGACATATGTAATCCCCCCATTACAGTAAAATAAATTAGAAGTTGATGTTCAGTGTCTATTATAGCTCATAATCCTATGACCCCCACATACCTCATTTTACTGATAAGGAAACTGAGACCCAAGGAGATTACAGTGATAGGTTCAAGGTCACACATCACAGCCAAAACTAAAATCATAGTGGTCTTACTTCCTGTCCTTTGATTTTCCATTACTTTGAGCTGCCTGTGTTCTAATGGACTCTAAAAATCCACATGTATCATTCTTGGGCTTTTAAGGTCTTTGAATGTCTTTTACTTTAACATCGTATCATGTATTGCAGCATGTACCAAATTTTCATTGTTATTTTTAAAGAAGACGATGTAGGTGAAAATATAGATCCAGTAGAGTAGATTATGGAGGCCATGGGAGGGGGGGTGGTAGAAACAAGAGAGAACAAAAGAGCTCAGAATTCATCTACATGTGATTTACATCTGCCAGTTATTTAACCCACATTGGATCTGAAATTCAGCCACAATCAATTATGGTATTATATTTCTACTCATATTCCATATATATATATATGTGTGTGTGTGTGTACATATATGTATGTGTGTATATATATATGTGTGTGTGTGTGTGTGTGTATATATATATATATATATATACTGTTACAAGCCACAACTTCTACCATTTAAAAAATAGCACACGTAGAATAGAAAAAAGAATAAAACCTACTTGTATTCATATAACACTTCATAATTTCTGAACCATTTTTACACACTTCTAAATGTTGCTTCATAATCAGATAAACACAGGGCACATACTCATTCTTTGGAAATGTTTATACCCTATCATGTAGCCTTAATCAGTTCCAGCTGAGGCAAAGTCAAATAGGCAGAATTTGATTGGGGCACCATCTCATCCCTAACTGACCTCATCTCCCTTCTTTGAAAAAGATCCTTCCAAGGTACTGCCATTCCACAGAGTCCCTGAATTTTAGAGCCAGAAGCCACCAATAGAGCAGGGACATGCTGGAGTCAGCTTGAACAGGCTTGAGCGAGCAGGTTGTTAAGTTTTCAAGGTGAGCATTTATATGGCAGAAATTGACAAACACCATAAATCAATACTTGATTTATTGTTTTGATTGTCTCACCTTAAGAAAGTGATGGAGGAAATTTTAATATTGCAGATTAAATTTAAAAGTATGTCCTGTATACAATTACCCCTAGAGAATTGGTTGTTAAACAATTACTGGCACACTTCTTCATTAGAGTTCATTCAATCCAAACCCCTCATTTTTACAGAAAGAAGAAACTAAAGCACAAAGAAAGTAATCGACTTATCCAAGTTCACACATCAATGAAGCCAACTTGCTTATAATTTTTATCCAGAAACACTGTACTATATTGAGAGTCTAATCCAAGACAGGTGACCCAACATAATGGAAATAACATTCGATCTTGAATTTTTAAAAATGTATTTGAATGCCAGTTCTACAATTCAATACTTATGTGGCTTTGGGTAGGTCACTTAAACACTCTGGGCTTCATTTTCCTTCTCTGTAAAATGAAGAAGTTGGCCTAGATGATCTATCAGGTCCTTTCTACCTCTTAATGTTACCATTGTAAAAGTTTTTGTGTCTGGTAATGTCCTATATATATAAAATAAATTAAAATGTTTTCCTTTACCTGAGCCCTTATTTAGATAAGCAAGAACTAAATACATAGGGTTTTTCAAGTCTTTAAGCTTTTAATGCTTAAAACTGCTGTAAAACTTTTGGGACACCCAGTAAATGAGTCAGTGCTTGAATCAATGATTTTCCTTTGAAATAATCCTTTCAAGTACTTTTCTTACAACTCTAGAGTGAGAATACATTTATTCCCATTTTACAGATGAAGAAACAGGCTCTGAGAGGTTAAGTGAACATAGCCTAACTAGTAAGTGTCAAAGCTGGGACTTACACAGATATCTTCTCACTATAAGTCCAGGGTCTTTGCATTAAGTCACAATATAATATGTGATAATAAGAGTTAACATATATATTACTCTTACTATGTGCCAGACACTGTGGTAAGTGCTTTGCAATTATTTTGTCATCTGATCCAAACAATCTGTTTTGTGTATTAAAAAAAAATCCAGTTCTGCCATGGACATAAGAATACCTATCCAGAGCCCCCAGTATTACATTATTGTTATTAATATTATTGTCATTAATATTATGCATTGGGCATGGTGATAATACATGAAAATAATTAATGAAAAAGATTATGATTTCCAGAATGCTACTGATTAATAGTGTTATCTCTTCCACATTGCAGAGGTTACAGGAGCAGGGGCCCTGAGGTCTGGAAAATATGAGCAAAATTTTTTGGCTCTTCCTTTGTACCAGAGAAGAGAACAGTTAGAACACTGGCCCTGAAGTTGGGTGGACCTAAGTTCAAATTGTATGACCCTGGGCAAGTCACTTAACTCCCATTGCCTTAAACATCTGGGGCCATCTCCAGTCTTCCTGATATATACATCTACATCTACATCTTGCCACTGGACTTAGATGGCTCTGGAGGAGAGAGTGAGGTTGGTGACTTTGCATAGCCCTCCCTCACTTAAATCCAATTCAGTGCAAGTCATGACATCACCATCATGGTCTTCTTCCAGAATGAAGGACAAACAACCAGAGAAGAAGTCTGAATATTTTATGTATTTCTAAGTATCTAAATTTTTTCTGGGTCATCTGCTGGCCTTAGTGTGTCAGCTTCTGCAAAACACCCAAAATTCCCTTTTAATTTCTTATACAGAACTGTGATGTAATGAAATCACGATGAGGAAGGGATAGCTATAATACCTGTCTTGAACTGTCAAGCCACAGTGAGTGGGTAGGAGCAAAAAGGAACCCGAAGGAAGGAGGATAAAAGACTTCCTAGGGAATGACAAAAGCAGCCAGTACTGAATCTGGAGCAAGTGGAGCCAGAATCTCTAAGAAGCAGGTTTGAATGACATCAGTCACGACGTCAGAAAACAGAAACCCTCAGGGTAAGCCAGAGTTATAGAGAATAAGCTGGAATGATAGTGAGCAGGTGGATACAGAGCTTTTTGGGGCACAGTACCAGAGTAGGAACATTCACAGGCTTTTAGACACCTTGCTCAGTCTTTCCCAATTGGTGTCAGGAGCCTTTTGTGCTGACTGAGTCAGAATCATGCTGGAAAAGAGATGGGTGGGGAATTATTCTGGTACTGTGGATAGCATGCTACAGGAAACGTGTACAATCACTATTTCCTAATTGCATTGAATCAGGGGGGTGCTGGCCCCTTCGGTGGTCATTAGTGTTCTAAACGTGGCATTTTGGCTCAATGGTATTTCCTATATCCACACAGGAAGACGGTCACTGAGTTAATTTTCCATCCAAGGGAGTTTGAGAGCTTGGAGTGCAATATATGAGTTAGCCACCAGGGGGCAAGCTGCAGAAGCTTTCTTTTTAGTCAGGCTAAGCATGTGCACTGATTACCAACAATCACAGTGCCCTGACATTTGAGCTCTGGTTTTCTGAACAAGCCTGGTCCCTACCCCCAACATATCAAACACTGTTTGCTCAAGTTTGGCTTGGGAACAGCCCTTCCTGGCCAGGTTCTAATTTAACTGAGGTGAAACAAAATACTGATGAAATACTTAAATATGAAATTTATTTCTCAGAACCCCCTGTCCTTAGGGGTAGCCCACTTCCTTAGGGCACTTCCAATGACACTCAAAGATTAATACATTGTCATCAAATAGTTTTTAATGATAAAATAAAATGCAAAAGAAATATAGAAACTCTCCTCTATTGCTGCACCTTCCCAGATCTTCAATATAGATGAGAAAGTTCCTAGTCAAATTCACCCAAAACTCATGAGAAGTAATAGGGGATGGGAGAATGTCCATTCTACTAATCTCATGGCTTAAAAGCAAAGCAGATGTGCATACCCTTTGACCCAGTAATACCACTATTAGGTCTATTTCCCAAAGAGATCATAAAAAAGGGAAAAGGACCCACATATACAAAAATATCTACAGCTGCTCTTTTTGTAGTGGCAAGGAATTAGAAATTGAGGGGGTGCCCACCAATTGGGGAATGGCTGAACAAGTTGTGGTATATGAATGTAATGTAATACTATTGTGCTGTAAGAAACGATGAGCAGGTAGATTTCAGAGAAACCTGGAAGGACTTACATGAACTGACGATGAGTGAGATGAGCAGAATCAGGAGAACATTATACACAGTATCATCAACATTATGTGTTGATCAACTGTGATAGACTTGATTCTTCTCAGCAATACAATGGTACAAGATACTTCCAAAGGACTCATCATAGAAAATACTCTCCAAATTCAGAAAAAAAAGAACTGTGGAATATGGATGCAGATTGAACCATACTATTTCTTTTGGTTATGGCACTGTTTTTTTTTTCTTTTTTGAGGTTTTTCCTTTATTCTCTGATTCTTCTTTCACAGCTAGACTAATGCAGAAATATGTTTAATGTGATTGTACATATATAACCTATATCAGATTACTTGTTGTCTTGGGGAGGGGGAGAGGGAAGGGAGGGAAGGAGAAAAATTTGAAACTAAAAATCTTATAAAAACAAATGTTGAAAACTATCTCTACATGTAACTGGAAAATAATAAAACACTTTTATAATTTTTTTAAAAAAGCAAAGCAGAGAAGATGATGTTGCCCTGAATTCATCACTGAATCTCCTCAGTTGCTTCTGTGTAATGCTAATCCTGACTCTGAATCTCAGTTGCCCATTTGAGCCCTACTCCAAAATCCTGCTTATGGTAGCCACTCATACCAGCACTGCCATCTCAGAAGAAGAAAGAATTAGAATAAACAGAAAACAAAGCAAAGATGTCCTTATTTTCCTATTGTGCTACCTAGTGTCTTACAAAAAAAGAAAAGAAAAGAAAAGAAAGAATGAAAGAAATCATCCCAATTCTATGTGAAAAGGTGGGAAATCTTTTTCACATACCAGGATATCAAAAATTGTATTGTTGCTTTCTCTCTCCCTTTGAATCATTTCCTTGGACCCAAAGGAAAGTGGTAATTCAATAATATAAAAGGACAAAGCAAATTCTCCTGTGTTACATACATAAATATTGCATGTTTAAATCTTGAGTAGAAGACTTAGTTGCTTAGAGGTGAGTTGGCATGAATACCCTAGAAATGTGCCAGATCTAGATGTTGTCAGATTTATCTGGTAAAACATGAGCTATTTGGAGATAATGTTATTAATGTCTTTGATGCTGAACCCAGTCTATCTGTCCTCAGTCAATACAAAAGTAATAATTATTTATTCCAAAAAGTAAATTCTGCAGAATTCCCAATATCTTCCTATTTGAGATTTCCCTAAACCAGGCAAGATTTAATTCATAAACTTTCAAACTTTTTTTACTTAGTAGGATATTTCTAATTACTTTCATGAAACTGTGATTTTATTCCCTCAACCAATATAGATCCCAACCCTTCCATGCCTTATCCTATGAGCCTCTTGTCCATATTTTACCATAATTCCTTCATAGCAGGTCTGTCCAGTGTGCTAGAGACCCTCCTTTCTTTCAGTGTGTCAAGGGTAGCAATGCATCACTCTAGCCATTCACCTTCTGTCTCAAATTCTTACTATATAGCCAGTCCTTCTCTCTTTCCAGTCATACATTTCCTTAATGTTGTCTTTTAGCCAATTATTATTGATAACATACCACACCACAGCATATTTATTTCTATTGCCTTTTGGATTAATTTTATTCTTCTGAGATCCTAAAAATATATGGTACATAGACATATAGTAGCACTCCGAGAATATTTGGGTTAAAAGGTCAGCCGAGGTGGCTGCTTAAACAGAGGTAGCCAGCCACATTCCCACATACTTACTCTAGCAACAAACTTAAAATAGCACCAGACCTAATAATAATTTAAAAAATCAATGAAAAATGACATTAAGTGACTTCATCCACCCTACAACTTCAAGTCAACAAAGGGGAACAAGAAAGAAAAGCTAGTACTAACATAAATGAAACAAGATGAAAGCCTCCCAGCATGACCAGAGCCAGGCCAGAGACACCTGTAGCCTGTTGGTCTCTATCTGGAGTCATCAAGCCAGCACTCACTCTCAGCAAATTGACAAAGATGACAAAATATGGGAATAGTTAACATTGGAGGAGTTATTTAAAAATTGGCACCCTTTTGCATTGTTGGTAGAGCTATGAAATAATACAACCATTTTGGAAAGGAAATTGGAATTACGTAAATAGAGTGCCTAAAATGTCCATACTCTTTGACCCCTTGCTAGGCAAATACTCCAACAAGGATTTGTGGCAGTACTTTTTGTGGTAGCAAAGAACAAGCTAAATGGTTGATTGAGCTTTACATGTGATTTGGGGCAGCATGGAATCAGGAAGAGCTGAGTTCAAATCAAGATACACTTACTGTGTGACACTGGGCAAGTCACATAACCCCATTTGCCTCAGTTTCCTCATCTGTAAAATGGGGGCAATAATGGTACCTACCTCCCAGGATTGTTGGAAGGATCAAAGGATATGATAATTATGCAGCATTTAACACAATGCTTGGCCCATAGTAAAGATGATATAAATGTTAATTATCATGATTAATACTGTTATTATATGTGATATTATGTGAATTCTGTGAACCTTAATCTGTGATAATATGTGAAGAATAATATGTGAATTCTGAAATCTGTGAACCTTAAGTTAAGAAGCTCAGCATCAGAAGCTTTCCCAACAAATTTAGGAGCAAAGCAAGGATGCCCACTTTCCTTGTTAAAACATATAATATTCAAATTTTATCACAAATATTCACACATTATTCTCAAATAATTTGACATGTTATCTCATATAATAGTCACAATTAATATAGCATCATATGTGAATATAATGGAATATTACTATGATGTAAGAAACAACAAACATGACAAATACAGGGAAGCCTGGATATGATTACATTAACTGATGCAAAATAGAGTGGGTCAAGCAAGGAACACAATATATACAAAGCCTACAACAATGTAAATGGAAAGGACAACAAGCCCAAAATGATTGGAAAGGAATGTTTTAAAATAACAAAAACAGAAAACATTTCCTTCTTTTTTCTACAAGGAAAATAGTACATTTGTATATGGAACATTGCATATAACATCACTTTTTAATGTATCAATAGGTTTTCAGAATGTTTTTCTTTTGTCCCTCTTTCTAATTTATTTGGGTTTTTTTTTTTTTTTGGTGGGGAGAGTAGTTTGATATATAAGCAAAAAAAATCAATTTTTTAAAAAATGGAAGGCAGATGAAAACAAGACAAATCCACTGATCAGTTCCTGAAAGAACTCCCCAAAAGGAAAGTCTTAAGATGTTATTACCAAAACCCAGATCTTCCAGGTCAAAGAAAAAAATGCTAAAATGAGGCAGAAAGAAAGAGTTCAAGGACCCAGGAACCTGTCAGAATTGCACAGAATTGCAGCCTTAACTATAAATAAGAGAATATCTTGGGATCTTCAAAATTCCAAAAGGCATAAGACATATGCTAATAAGCAAAAATAACTTACCCTGAAAAGATGAAAATAATCCTACAGAGATACCAGATGATATATGATGAAGTATGTTCCTACCTCCTGACAAAGTAGTAATAGACTCAAACTGTAAAAAGGGACGTACATTTCTAACCATAGCCACTATGTGGATTTATTTTGCTTGTCAATTTTTTTTCTTTTCTATTTTTAATTGGGTATGCAGGACTTGGAGGGAGAGGGGAATCGAGCAATAGTAATGTCAAAAAGAAAAAGAGGGAAAAAGACCAGTAAAACATTTTAAAAAACAAACAGAAAAGAACAGAGGACATTTCAGGGTGAACATGGATAAGCAGGGCATTTGGGGAAATAACATGACATTGAATTTATTTGTATTTTTAAAGTAAGTTATACGGAGTAGACATTTATGACTTCATATATAATCCTCTTTATATTCTATTTTATATATGAAAATGCTTTTTTGGGTGTGTGTTAAATTTAGAATTGTGTATATTTGTGTATGTGTGTGTTTTTAAGAAGAAAAAGAGATGGGCTTGTAGAGCAGCAAGTAGCTTGGCAACATCCTGAGTGCTTTTATTGATCTGCTTCCAAAGAATCATAATTCCAAAAATTATAATCCCCATGCAGATAATACCCCAGGCTACATATATGTGGCTGATCTTTCTTGAACTCCAATCCCATACTTGCACCTGCCTGCTTTCCATCTTCACATGGATGTTTCATCAGCATATCAAACTTAGTATCTCAAAACCAGAATTCATTACCTGTCTCCCTGAACCTGTCCCCTCTCTGAATGTACTTATTTCTATTGATGGCTCCACTTTAATCTATTTTTTTCACTCACATATTCATTCAGTTGCCAAGTCCCTTCAATTCTATTTGCGCATCTCTTACTTCTGACTCCTTTCCAATCACACTGATAAATATACAGAAAATAAATGTGAGTACGAGTTCAGCCGCTCTCCACCTCTCACCTGGATATCGTAGTAGCTTCCTGGTTTCTTCCTTCTTCATTCCATACTCCACATACCTGCCAAAATAATCTTCTTTAGGAACAGGTTTAATCAAGTCATTTCCTGCTCAAAAATCTTTAGGAACTCCCTATTTACTGTAGGATAAAATACAAACTCCTCAGTCTGGTTTTTTTTTTAATTAATTAATTTATTTATTTATTTTAGTGAGGCAATTGGAGTTAAGTGACTTGCCCAGGGTCACACAGCTAGTAAGTGCGTGTTGTGTCTGAGGCCAGATTTGGACTCAGGTATTCCTGACTCCAGGGCCGGTGCGCTATCCATTGCGCAGTCTGGGTTTTTAAAGCCAATTACAAACTGACCTCTATCTACCATTCCAGCCCTATGTCATATTTCTCCCTATCTGGCATTACTCATTCTCTGCAGGCCTTGAGACCTAATCAAGTCTGATTAGGCTGCATGGCATGAATGATTTAAAACACAAGTATATTCTTTGGTCTCGGATACCTGAACTGGGATAGGCTAAATGCACCAAGGCCTATTTTGGCTTGGAGCAGGGCTCAGAATCGTATATTAAAAGTTATGGAAGAAGGAGGGTAGCTCTTTGAATTTGACAAAATCTTTATTTTTCACAGAATTTATTGTTGTTATTGAATTAGGTTCATCCTAGGAAATCTGAAAATCTGATCCTATATATGTTTGCTGAATTTGTGTTTATCTTTATTGGATGTTTATATATTAGGGAAAGGTTGTTGTGTTTTGTTTTGTTCTTTTAATTCGCCTCGTTCATTCAAATGCCCCAGATTGAGAACTTTGCATTTGAGGCCAGCATATATCAGTCCTGAGACATTCTTCTTCATGGAAGTGTATGACCTTATAGTGTTAGCATTCTTTCATGGACATGTGATTCTTTCATATTAAATTTTTAAATTTCACAAATGTGGAATATTTTCATTTTGCCAATAACACTTGGCAAATTTTATTCTGTAATTCACTATGACAGTTCTCATTTATTAATTGTCTACTGTGTGTCAGGCACTGTGTAGGTGGAGATACAAGTAAAGAATGAAACAATCCCTATTTGCAAGAAGCTTGCATTCCTAAAACAAATACATGTATAATTACTTACAGAATAAATGTGAAGAAAAAACACAAATAAATACAAAATAATTAGTTATAAGGTCATTTGAAAGGGAGAGTACTATTAGTGGGGGGGGGGGATTGGGAATGCCTTCATTTATTTAGAAGGTGATGCTTGAGCTAGGTCTTCAAGGAAGAGAAGAATTCAGTGAAATCAAGAAGGAACACAATATTTTGGAAAATAAAATTCTATTCTAAAAAAAAAAAAAAAGAAGGAACACAAAGGTCTGGAGACAGAAGGTAGGGTCTCATCATCATCATCAACAAGAGACACCTACGTGCTTACTTTATTCATTATTTGCAGTTTATTTAGCATGTTTGTACATAGCTGTTTGCCTTTAATCTTACCCATTAGATTATGAGCTCCTTGAAATCAGAGGTGTTTTACCTTCCTTTGAATCCCCAGAGTTTAGCACGATGCCTGGAACATAATAGGTGCTTAATAAATGTCTATTGACTACTGACTAAGGATTTGTTCAATAAACACTTATCAAGCACCTACTATGTGACAAGCATTGTTCTGGGGATACACATATGCAAAAGCACTCTAGAAGTTAATACTCTAAGGGAAGAGACAATGTACAAACAACTGTGTCCATCCATTAGTAAATGGGAGGTAAACTCAGAGGAAAGGGCCCTAGCAGGGGAGGGTTTGAACTGTCTTGAAGGGAGTTAAGGAAGCCAGGGTGTGTAGGTGAGGAGGAAGAGCATTCCAGGCATGGGAAGCCACCAATGAAAAGGCACAGTTGGAAAATGGAATGTTATATAGGAAGAACAATAAGAAGATCAGTAGATCTTATGAGGATATTAAAGTATAAGGAGCCTGCAAGGGGAGAAAGGGACCAGGATGTGAAGAACTTTAAACATTAAACAGAGGAGCTTATATTTTATCCTGTCGGAAATAGTCATTGGAGTTTATGGAGTAAGGAGGGTGACATTATCCCTTTGAAAGATCACTTTGGCAGCTTAGTGGAGAGATGGAGGAGGGTGAAGAAGAGACTTGAGACAGGAAAAACAACCAGATGACTTTTGCAATAGTACTGTCATGGGGTTATGAGGGTCTGAATCAGAGGGAAAGGAGAGAGGGGGTTGTATATGGGAGATTTGAAGGTAAACTAGAGAAGAACTGGCAAATGGCTGGATATGTAGAGTAAGTGAAAGGGAAGAGTTGAAGATGACACTGAGGTTGCCAATTGGGAGGAAAGTGGTATCTTCAACAGTAATACTGAAGTTGGAAGAAGAAGAGGGTTGGGGAGGGGAGGGGACTGGATTGGGTGGAAATTTTTAGTTGAGTGAACTTTAAAGTAGGAGAGGTGGCTAAGCAATAGTGGTAAAGGAAAAGCGTGGAAATGGCGGTCTAAGTGAGGAGTATTTCAACTCCTCCAGAACCAGTATGTCAGGGCTGTGTGAGTGTTGAAGAGGATATCTAGGGATACAGTTTCATCAGGTGGAAGACAGTCTTAGTGAAGGCTAACAGATGAAAGGAGTGTCAAAAAAAGAGGTCTGGGACTTTGTTTACTATAAGGAACAGGATTTCCAGAGTCCATGCTGGAAGGAGTAGGTTAGCGTGAGATAGATTTGCCAAAGGATTGATGAGGAAGGGGGGTAATGAGAGAACAGGAACTGGGAGCTGAGGGCGGTTTGCTCTTACGTGTTCAGCGACTGAATAGTAAGGGGTTGGGGAAAGAAACAAGTGGTGGGAGATTGTTAGATATAAAGGATAGAATTAGGCTGCGAATGAATAATGAAGCTTCCAGTCCCTAAGAGATGAAAAAGGAATCTACTGTAATAGTAAGAAATGTGGTGAGCCAGGTTGGGAAATGCCCCTTTCAAGAGAGGAAAACAACGGGGTCTTCATAGAAGTCCTGTCATTACCTTCATGAGGTCTTTTTTCCAAGCTTTCCCAATTGCCCTTTGCATGTTCATGTCTGACCAGCTCAATCTTTATTTATGTCCCTCAGAATCATGCGTAGGTCTTTCCGGAACCTTTGGGTAAGTAGCCTGCTAACAACATTCCAGACAAACCCCTTCTCCTCGAACTCAGCATTCTAACTTCTGTCTCTGCATTTGCACAGACCTGGAATTTACTCTCTAGACGTTTCCACCATTCAGAATCTTTCTTTTAGTTCCGGTGCCATCTCCTGCATGGGAAGAAGAGATGAGAAAATGCTGGTCCTGGGGGGGGGGGGGCATATGGGTGTATATACTGTCAGAGTGGTTTGATGCGTTGGTTAGGTTGCTAAACTGCTTCTCCCTGTTTTATTCTTTGTTACAAAGGATAGGTTGGCTGAGTAGAATTGGGAAAGAGAAATATTCAGAAATGAGGATGATGTTAAAGCAAACCAATCAATAAAATTACACTTTAAAAATATGAAGTCGATGGATTAGATTCCTAAAATCTCTTCCATCTCGAAATTCTATCATTCCATGACTGGAAGAGGGGAACAGGAGGGTGGAATTACTGAATTACAATTTTTTTTAAGTCTCTTTTCATTGATTCCAGATTGGCTGGAAATCACTGGAACTTAAACCCTCAGCACGAGCTGTGAAGTGCAAGGGACCTAAGGGGAATTATACTTGCAGTCGCGGAAGCCCGAGGCAGAACAAAAGGGAAATCCGGCATCCCGCCCATTCTCACACTACCACCTTTCCCTCCAGGATTTGCGGGCGGTGATTAGCAGCCCACCGCCTCCAGCGGGGAGCCTAAACCTCAGCCTTGGCCCTCGCCCAGCATCTCCCCCAGTCTTCTCCTGGCTCCCGAGAGACAGATCGGAGGCAAGTGGCCTTTGTCGCAAGGGCTCCGGGAGCTGGGTTCGGGCTGCGCCACCAAGCCCCGGACTCCGCTTAGGCGCGGCTGAGAAAAGGCTAGATTTGGCAGCGAAGCAGCTCCGGGTTGCAGGGCTAATCTTTCTGTTTTTGCCCTTCCCCCGCCACAAACTTTCGGCCGTTGTGACGGAAGCAGGAACTTACTAACCGCAGAATCCTTCCAGAGCAATTGCGTAGGATACAGCCCCCCCCCCCCAACCACCGCACCCCCTTCGACTTTGCAGGCAATCTTCCGCAGGGAACTGCTTTTGGGACTTTGGCACCCTTCTCAGTGACCGTGGGTATTCCTGCAACTAAGTTCTTCCTGCCCCAGGCGGCGGGCAGCATCAGGCTTTCCCTGGAATCCTTGGGTAAAGGTAACTGCGTCTCCATTCCGGGCTTTATAAAACCGCGCCCCCCCTCCCATTCCCAATGACACCCCCTGGGATCTGAGAATGAAGTACCCTCTCCTTCCCTTGTCCCTCTTTCCCAGATCAGGCACCTGTCATTTCCAGGGTATCTACCACTACATTCCATTAATTATTTATATTCTTAAGAGTTTTCGTGTGGGGCCGGGAGGGGTTGTTTGTTGTATGTGAGTATGTGTGTGTAGGTAGGGGTGGGGGGTGGGGGTGGGGAGGAGGAGGGAAGGGGGTGCAGATTTGTTCTTTTTGCCCCTATAGGGCAGAATTAAAAACTAGGGGCGGAAGCTGTTAAAAGGTTAATTTCTACTCCGTACATGGAAAAACTTTTCTATTAAATCTGTCCAAAAGAAGCCTGGAAGACAGTGAAATCCCCATCACTGAAAGTCTGCCAGCAGAATTTGGATGATCGCTTATTGGAGATGTCATAGGGAGGATTCCTGCTCTAAGTGATTTGTACTAGAAAGTCTCCGAGGCCCCTTCTAACTAAGATCCTGGGATTCTGCAAACTACTCCAGCGAGCAATAGCAAGAACAGCAGGAGTCCAGGGAACAGAAGATCAAGGGTTGTGAACTGGGAGAAACCCCTAGTCCAATGCCCAGATAAGGAACCAAGGCCTAGACTGGTTGTCACCCTCTTAAGGTCATACAGGTAGCAGCCTGCCAATGAGCATTCATTAAGCACCTCCTGTGTGCCAGGCTCCTTGCTAAACATTGGGTATACAAAGAAAAGTACAAGCTCCTGCTTTCAAGGAGCTCACGATGTAATGAGGGAAGCAACATGGAAATAAGACATATGTGTGTGTGTGTGTGTAAGTATACATGTATGTATGTACATGTATATATATATATATATATATATATATATAAATACAGGATAATTTGGAGATAATCAACAGAAGGAAGATGGGGAATTAAAAGGGGAGTTGGGAAAGACCTTGTAAAAGGTGGAATTTTAGGTGAGACTTCAAGGAAGCGAGAATATGGAGAGAAGAAAGAGAATTGCGGGGATGGGAGACAGCCAGTGAAAATTGGATGGATTCTAGAGATGGGGTGTCTTGTTTGAGGTACAGTAAGGAGGCCAATGTCATTGAATTGAGGAGTATGTGTGTGTGTGGGGGGGTACAGAATAAGGTGTAAGGGGCAGCTAGGTGGCACGGTGGATAGAGCACCGGCCCTGGAGTCAGGAGTACCTGAGTTCAAATCCGGCCTCAGACACTTAACACTTACTAGCTGTGTGACCCTGGGCAAGTCACTTAACCCCAATTGCCTGAAAGAAAGAAAGAAAGAAAGAAAGAAAGAAAGAAAGAAAGAAAGAAAGGAAGGAAGGAAGGAAGGAAGGAAGGAAGGAAGGAAGGAAGGAAGGAAGGAAGGAAGGAAGGAAGGAAGGAAGGAAGGAAGAAAGGAAGAAAGGAAGAAAGAAAGATTAAGGTGTAAGGTATGAAGGACCAGGTTGTGAAGAGCTTCAAATGTCAATTTTATGTTTGCTATCCTAGAAATGATAGGGAGCCACTGGAGTTTGGGGGTGACATGGTCAGACCTATGCTTTAGGAAGCTCAATTTGACAGCTGAGTGGAGAAAGGATTAGAGCAGAGAGAGACTTGAGGCAGGAAAGAGCAATCAGCAGGCTATTGTGAAATAAGGAGGGCCTGCCCCAGGCTGACGGCTGTGTCCGAGAACATAAAGGGGTTATATATGTAGCAAAGAAAATGTACCCCACATGTAACAAGAGTAAGGCCCATAGTGTGGCTAGGAAGACAGGCATAATAGATATCTCTAGCCTCTCCTCACACCTCCTCCTTCATTCTTGCCAGGAGAGGAAATCAAGAGGTTGGAGCCAAAGGCCACTCTCTTTTCCTAGAGAGAGGGGAAATACCCAGACTAGAATCATATCTATTTGCTTCCTTAAATATTGTTTATCTAGGGGAATTGTTCCATCTAATGTCCTAATCACTTTGTCATTGGGAGGAAGGGGCAACCCCACAATTCTATATCCAAAATTTGATCCCTTTCCTACCTAATATAGTTTCATAATGAACACACATCATAGTGAATAGCAAAGAACGTCATCATTCCAAGTTGTAGCAAAATGGAAACCAAAGAAAGTACTACATATGAGACTATATACCAGACATAGAAAGTGAAGGAGCCCTCCCCATTAGGATTTGGATACACTCAACTCAGCCAAGAGAGTCCTGGATTCTCACTGAAGGGGGAAGTTCCCTGAAGTCTATAGTGTAGCAAAATGGGACTAGGGACACTGATGGAGACCACTAGCTCCTTTCCTGTTTTCCAGAGTCTTTCCCTTCAGCAAACAGAAGTGTGGTTGGCCTCTTCCATCTTCTCTCTTAAAGCTGGAAGCCAGGATGTTGTACCTAAAATGACTCAGCCCTCAAAGATGACTTGAAGCTGTCCAGCCTGAAAGGGGACTTGATTGGCTGTTTGAAGAGTCCCCAAAGGGGATGGACCCCTGAAGAGTCCCAAAGGGGGACTGGCACTGTACCCCCATCCCTCACACAGTGGCAGGGCATTTATCTCTATCAATAAGGAGAGAGTCCCATACAATGGCCTTGAGACAGAGATTACATTAACAGATGTTATGAAAATAAATTCAACCAGACTTAGCCAAAGATTGGATATGTGGGTAGAGTGTGAAAGAGAATGAGGAGTTCAGGATGACACCTAGCCAGGATTTAAACCCAGTTCCTCTAAATCCATTTCAGTTTACTTTCCATTTTTCCTCCAGGGATTTTTCTTAAATCTCAGTGTTGCATTGGTGTGTGCCTTTTCCCCAATAAGCTTTACAAGGAAATATGTAGAGACTTTCTGGCTCCTCTTGGTGCATTGTCATTAAAGAAAAAAGGCTAAATGAGGGTCTGAGGTTAACAGGAAAATTTTAATAACCATGTTTTTTTCTTATCTAGTTTTTAGTATACTCCATCCATACAGAAGCTAATAACTAAATTATTGTCTTTGAAATGCTTATTAAAAACATTTTTATATAACATGGGTTCTTATACTGTGAGTCCAGTCATACATCTCACACCCTGTTATATTGTGGTGTAGAGTGCATTCCAATAATTCAATTATCCAAACATATATTAAGCAGGTTCTGTACAAGGCCGTGTTTACAATCTAATGGGAAAGAGAACAAATGCACAAATTTCTATGCCTACTAAAACCTTCCTTTTGGCTTGAGTTTTAATCTGCTAATAAAATGTAACAATTTTTTGGAAGTAACACTTAAAACTAATTCACTTCTTTGGCTGCATCTTAAAAGTTTCTTTAATGAAATTATCACTTGTTGCCATGATTTATTCTTTGAATTACCATTTAAGTTTGAATCTTTTCTTCAAGTGCCCTTTATTAATTAAATTTTTTATTGTATTTTGGTCAATAAATGATTGTTCAATATTTTTGTTTTTCTGCATCTGTTTATGAGTTTTTAAAGCCTGAGAATAGTTTTTTTTTATGTGGCATGTAGAACTGATATGTATGCATGTATGCATGCACGTATGCATACATACACACATTATTGTTTCCCATTCAGCAATCACCAGAGATCTATTTATCAAATCTAACTTTTCTGAAATTCTATTCAGGTCTTTAATTTCTTTCATGTTTATCTTTCTGTTAGATTTGTCTAGGTCTAAAGGAGGCATATTGAGATCCCTAATTATTTTAGTTTTGCTATCTAGTTCTCCCTGTAATTGGATTAACTTTTTCCTTTAAGGACTTAGATGCTGTGCCATTCAGTGTGTGTATACATACATATATATATATATATACACATGCATGTATATAGTATTTATATTATTTCATAATCTGTGATGTCTTTATGCATAATATAGTTTTCCTGTATGTCTTTTTTAAAAAACCATGAAAGTTTTTACTACTCATTTGTCTGAGATCATGATTGTCATAGCTGCTTTTTAAAATTTGCCTAAGGGATAATACATTCTGTCCCAGCCCCTCATTTTAACTCTGTAAATTTTTATGTCTCAAGTGTATGCCTTACTAACAACATCTTGGTGGAGTCTGTTCTCTAATCCAGTCTGCTTCCCTCAGTTTTATGGGTATATTCATCCTATTCAAGTTCACAGTTATGACTGCTAATTGTATATTTCCTGCCATCATATTCTCACTTACTTTATCCTTTCTGTCTCCTATTCCATTCGTTACAAAGAAAAAGGAATGTGATCAACACTAGTAATCTATAAGTGAAGTGGTATGCTCCTATTCCTCTAACCCTCCTTTTTTCTCCTAGTCAAAGTCATTATGACTTGTTCTTATACTTTTTCTCATTTTAATCCTCCCTTTGAAGTTGAAGTTTGTTTTCCTGTGACTCTTCCCTCCTTCCCTCTGCACTTTTGCATGGTGTGAGCAGGCTCTGTCTGGTCCTATCCTCTCTATAGTCCAACTGCCGCTGTTGCTATCTTACCAAGGTTCTGGATGAAGTAGCTGGGACCAGATCAGGCCCTCTCTTGCACTCAATGTCTTTTGCCTTCTTTCTTGTTAGCTCAATGCAGATATTTGGCCTAAGTCTTTCTCTGTATCCTTCTCTTTGAATGATTTCCAGTTGGAAGTTATTTCATCCCCTCTTATGGCCCTGACAGGCCCTACTTGGGTGTTCATCTCAGGCCTCCTGTAAGACCCTGAACAGTATACCCCATAATTGAGCTGGCATTTTCTCCTAATATCCGCCTGCTAAGGACCTTGCCCTGACTCCCTGGTCTGCAACCTGTAGAGGCTGACTCTTCCTCACCCTGCATCTCCAACTTGCCTGGGCTGAGATCCCATTGGCTTCAGGCCCCAGTTACTAGAGTTCATACCTACTTCCTTCTCTGATGGAGAGCATGTTTCAGGCTCTGTGAGAGTGGGTTAGGTTCAGACCTCTGGAAGGTTCTCACTCAGAGTGCCTGCAGGTTTTATGCTACTTACCAGAGCTGTCTTCTTCCTCTCCTGCCTAACTCCTGGTCATCTTCTTGTGAAGTCCTGGACTGGATAGAAAAGCTTACTTCTTTTTCTCCTTAGTTTTCTTGATTATTGATATTTCCAGTGCCCTTTTGTTGGAGTGTACATGGGAGAGCTGGGCTCCTCTGTGACTCTT